>NC_086452.1:26615312-26941250 GCF_028390025.1 Pseudophryne corroboree
GCGTATTAACCACCTCCTACCACCCTGGAAGTCATGTACCTGGTCCCCTGCATTCAGCCCAATGCAGTGTTCTGCCCCATCTCCCACCATCTGTGCAGTACAGGAGTAATTAGCAGAAATTACTGCTCCAGGTCCTACATGCTGAGTGGAAGATAGGACACCCCCTACCGCCCGTGGGACATCAAAGCAGCCGCTGATAGCACCCCCCACCCCTGCCGCTGGAGGATGGGCAGGGACCCCAGAGCATTGCTTTGTCCAGGGGCCTACACTGCTGTTAAGACGGCCCTGGCTGCTGTGTGCTGGGCTGCAGTGTTATTTCCATGGTTATTGTACCGCCTGATAAATCAAGTCTTGTTTTTTTTTTTATTACAGTTATACATTTAAAAACTCAAACATCATTGAATACTTAGACTTTTAATTCCCCTCTACATTTAATTTTGAAATGCTTAATTTACATTAGTTTTAAAAGACATGGGTGTTGATTTATCAAGCAATGAAAAGAGTGGAGACATGGACCAGTGGAAAAATTACCCATAACGGCCAATGAGTTTCGAGGAAGCATTTATAAAGCACATGCTATAAAATGGTAGGTGCATGCGGATTGGTTGCTATGGGCAACTTCTCCACTCTTTTCATTGCTTGATACATCAACCCCAAGATCAGATACGTAGTTTTTTTAAATACGGTATCTCTTTTTCCCCCCAACTCGTAAAATGTCAGTGTATCCAACCACAGGAGCAGTCTTTCTGTCTGGGGCAGCTGATTGGTTGGATGATCTCATCCAATCAGCTTCCTCGCCACACTTGGCACAGACCTGCTTTGATCTATAAATCTTTAGGACTTTACAGCATACAGGCGTCTGTCCCCGGTGGGTACCCAAGAAATATTTTGGACTGGATAGTAATTGGGATGGGGGAGGAGGGGGGATGGGGTGTCTTTATTTTAAGGAAAGATAGATTTGGGAGATATTTTGAATATTTTCAGCAGATCAGAGTTAAAACCTTCATTGACAAGATATAAGACATCTAAATAGTAACGTGTGTAAATGTGATTTTTAAATATCTGTAACCACAGTCCACCTAAGCCATGAATAACATCATCCTCCGGAAAAGAGTACGTTATATTTCTGCGGTGTGCCTTACCTTTTCATGCATTTTGAGTAGACTGCCGAGGATGTTTCATATGAAATAATTTCCCTGGGTACGTATTATATACATTTCAGCTCCGGACTCTACCTAACAAACACCAAGATTTCCTGGCTCCCTCCACTCAATTACATCCAGTAGCGGCGTTTGTCTGATGTATATGCATGATTTTGTTTGTGGAGTCACTCCGGAAATGTAATAAAGGCAGAGTCGTAGATCGGCGCACGAATATTTCTTTTCCATTACAATGAAATATATCATTTTTAAATTGCTTTATCTGGTATTATTTTTAGAGTAGGAACAACTTCTCTTCTTCAGGTTTGGGCGAAATATTATAACTTGCTCCCAAGCAGCGTTCTGTATCACCCCGTGACAAGGATCCTGTTACCGGGAGATATGTGTCGATATATTTATAGAAGAGATGCTTCATTACCGGCGTTGAGGTCCCTCCAGCTCAAAGACTTTCAACCTTCGCCAATAGCTCAGGCAGCAGTGTCGGGCTGTTAAACTGCTTTAATAGGAACTGAACCCAATATCTTGCTCTTAAGCCATGAAAGCCTCTCCTTTTATTGGCTTATGCCATCATGCTTGGTTAAGTACGAGGCACAGCTATTTTAACGGTTTCGCCTGGACCCCAGAAGGACTTGACAGTTAAATGAAAGTTGTCCGTCTTCTTCTTGCTCCTGTAAGATTGGGTAATAAAAGGGTACAACCTGGAAGCAACTCAGACCAATCGCACAGACAAATAAAAAGAAATGTAATAAGGATTCGGAAAGATGCAATAGGGAAAAGTTTGAGTATTTGAGTCATTGTTCAAAGAGAAACTGATAGTAAAAAAAAAATCCATAGTGTGTGCTTTTAAAGAGATTTATTGTATAGAGAGCCGGGGAGGTATCACAGACCTGAATAAAGAGCATGCCTCAGCATTTTCTGCCCTGATGGAGACGTATTCCTCTGTTCCAGATAGTTAAATATCTGCTGGGCTGCATTTGCTGGTAAATAATTATTAATTGGCTTTTGCTAAACAAAACAAAAAAAAAAATGTTGCGATGCAATTTGTAATTTTAATTGAACTTGAATAGTAAAATTATTTCCAGTTGGTTATTTGGGAAAGTTAATAGATTTCGAAGAATTTGTATTTACTGGAACTGGAAGCCTGATAGTGACTTGGTAATATTCTGCCGGCAGATTCATGGATTTCTTCATTATTCGTGTATAATAATGGCAAGTGACTGGTAGAATTTCAAGTGTTGTATTAAAGTATCTTATATGACACTGTAAATCTACATTGTTACATTTTATGTAATACTTTCTTTCCTTTACATCCCAGTCCTATCTCATTAGAGGGACTAGGTTAGACTGAATATCCACCGCTGTGAGGATATTTTTACACACAAAGTCCTCCATAGAACCTAGGGGGTCATTCCGAGTTGTTCGCTCGCTAGCAGTTTTTAGCAGTCGTGCAAACGCTAAGCCGCCGCCCTCTGGGAGTGTATTTTATCTTAGCAGAAGTGCGAACGAAAGGATCGCAGAGCGGCTACAAAAAAAAAGTGCAGGTTTAGAGTAGTTCCAGACCTACTCAGCGCTTGCGATCACTTCAGACTGTTCAGTTCCGGATTTGACGTCACAAACACGCCCTGCGTTCGGCCAGCCACGCCTGCGTTTTACCTGGCACGCCTGCATTTTTTCGAGCACTCCCTGAAAACGGTCAGTTGACACCCAGAACCGTCCACTTCATGTCAATCACTCTGCGGCGGCCATTGCGACTGAAAAGCTTCGCTAGACCTTGTGTAAAAATACATCGGCTGTTGTGAAAGTACGTCGCGCGTGCGCATTGCGCCACTTTTTCACTTAATTGCTGCGCTGCGAACATTTTTATCTAGCGATCAACTCGGAATTACACTTAGTCCTCCATAGAAAAGAATCACATTTACTTACTAAAAGATAAGTAACATTGAGCTTTAGGGTGGGAATCCAGTTGAGCGCAAATGGTGCAAATTGCTGTTGCCGCAGCATTTAAACCCCAACAATGGGCAATTCACACCCAAATTCACTCAATTGTGCTCGCTACCCTACGGGGTAGCGAACACTGTTCAGCGAGATCCCGCTGCCATAAAGCAGGTGCGCATATTTGGACAGGCGAATCCGCTCACCCTCAATTGAACAGTGGCGCTGAAGACGGGGGAGGGTACTAATTAACCAGGCCCAGGTCTGATGAAGGTGCCCAGGATCCCCAACCCCCCCTTCCCTGGTAATAGCAGTTGCAGCTCTTCTCCTCAGCCTAGCACTGGCTGCTCTGTGTTGGGCTACAGTGTGGCCTGGGAGGAGCTTAAAATACAATTTTTTGTGTATTTTTTTCTAAGGGTGCATGGCCGCGCCTCTTTGGATTAGACCGCACCCCCTGAATAGTACCTGGACCCATCCAGGCTCTTTACTGCCCTGCAATTGAATTCCCCCTCAGTGTTAGTACAAGAAATTCTTATGGGAAATTCAGAGCAGTAATATCTAGTAACAGGGGTCCTAAGGGAAATTCAGTGCTGTACTGTTTACCAAAAGGCTACATGTAAAAGTATCCTGTATTTATTATGCATGCAATAATAGTGTATGTATATGCGACCCCTCAGTGCAGCATATGTCCAGAAAAAAAGTTACTTGCTGTTTTTGCTTTGCTCCTGACTCACAATCAGCAGCTCAGTAACCAGTGACATAAACTTTCTATCCGCCGATGTCAGACCGCATGACATCATTACACAATAACCTTACCACTAAATGTGAAGTAACTTAACTAGAAATAACAAAACAGAAAAATACTGACACAGACCACTGAAATGCCATTAAAATCGGTAAACCGTTATTTATTTTAATTATACTACTTAAACCAGAGGTTCTCAAACTCGGTCCTCGGGGGCACACACAGTGCATGTTTTGCAGGTAACCCAGCAGGTGCACAGGTGTATTAATTACTCACTGACACATTTTAAAAGGTCCACAGGTGGAGCTAATTATTTCACTTGCGATTCTGTGAGGAGACCTGCAAAACATGCACTGTGTGGGCCCCCGAGGACCGAGTTTGAGAACCTCTGACTTAAACTAAGTATGGTGGCAAATAAGAAAGAACGGCCGGATCAGCAGTGACATTACGACTTATAGCCACTACGCATGTCCACGACATGACTTTATTTTTCTCATTGGCTACGCCAATAAGCGCTGAGTCTCCAACTCTCTCTCCAATACACCGTAATAGGTCCGGCCACATAGCCAAGCCCAATGACCCCCTGGTAAGGAAGGCCAGAGTATACAGTGTATTGGGCAAAGAGCGCACCTCCAAACAGCGGAGCAATAGCCGCTGTACTGACGTTCTTTCCCGCCACACACCGGCTCGGCAGGAGCTAGTGCCGCCACCATACTATAACACAACTAACTATACCCTAACTAACTCAAGCCATACCTTCATCCGTCAAATGGATGCCATCAGTTCTCAATAAATGGGCATCCTTAACAAATAAGTGGGTGGGAGACTACTGCGCCACCAAAATCCTAACCGCACTACAGGAATGGCCAGGGGAGGAGAGGGGAGGGAAACGACCTGTCCCAAAGTGAAAACCTGCCACAGAATAGCATGCCCCGGGTTCTCAGGAGAAAAGCAGGGCAAAATCCAACGGGACCCTCACCGTTCAAACGGTGACGAGTGGCCAAAAAAGGCTACAGGTCAAGTCCAGTCGAGGGAAAACAAGCAGACAGGGAAACAAGACAGAGCAGAGGACACCCTCGCAGACTTACACAGAAAGTGACATGCAGCCAAGCGAAGGCACCCCGGCCCGTCCGCCCGCCTGCCTGCCCGTTGCTCCGCAAGCGAACTGAAGCAAAACAAAACTGAAAATTAAACTTTAGTCAAACCTCCGAAAGGGCCGGCCCGATAGTGGACATAAACTGTATAGGTATTGGATTACCAGCGACCAAGCAATTTAATCTCGGCGTCTGAGAAACCCAAGGATGCTGCCATTGTCACAGCCTAAATGCGAAAGGAATGCATGCCATACATTGATGGCGACAATCCCAAAGCAAGGAGATAATTCCACCGAAAGTGGTAGACTGTCAAAGGGGACCCATCAGGGTGCAGGATCCAACGCTCCACCACCACGAGGCCGCAAACCACAGTACGCATGAGCCAATGTGTTACGGCAGGCTGGTAAGGCAACCCAATGCCTATGCCCCAGCCGCCCATGCTCAATAACTGATCCCCAACAAGTGAACATTGCCCGATATTTTACTACCGTGGCTGGAGCCACCGACTGGCATGCCAAAGCAGTTATCCCTGCCATATATCCTGCCAACAATGAGAAGGGCAGGAGGCCAATGAACGGAACCTATCCCACTGTCACCTAGAAAGAGCGTTGGCAATCCCATTATCTACCCCTGGAACATGAAGCGCAACAAAGTGTACATTAATACGCAAGCAGCGAAAGACCAGATGGGCCAACAAGCGAAGAACAGGGAGCGAAGATGATTTGTTGCCCGTTGATAGCCTGAACCACGCCCAGATTGTCACACCAGAAGACCACGTGCCGGTCTCTAACCCATTCACCCCACAGCTCCAATGCAACTATAATGGGGAAAAGTTCCAGCAACAAAAGGTTTTGGGTTAAGCCCCACTTGAACCAGGAATCCGGCCAAAGGGCAGCAGACCATGCACCATTGAGGTATGCACCGTATCCCCAGGAACCTGACACATTGGTGAACAACTGGATACCTGGACTGTGGACCGTGTTTGACCGCCAAATGGATACAACATTGAACTCACTTAAAAAGGCATCCCAAACTCGCAGATCCCTGCAAAGCTTGGATGACAACCTAATGAAGTGATGTGGCCGACGCACACCAGTCGTCCCCGCTCCAATTTGCGACAAAAAATCCTTCCCATGGGAATGACCCGGCAAGCAAAATTGAAAAGACCGAGAAGGGATTGGCACTGGCGCAAGGTAACCTTGCCGCCTGCCAATGCCCTCTCAATCCCTCCACGCAGTTTGGCACCTATGGACAAATGGCAGCAGCCTGCCGCAGTATCTATTTCAATGCCTAGATACGAGAGGCAAGTGCAGGGAGCCTCACATTTGTCTGGAGCGACCGGTACCCCGAATTCAGAAAAGAGTGCTTTCAAGGAGAAAAGTAAATGCGCACACCTGTCTGAATTGGAAGGCCCCATGCTGTCCAGATAGTGGGTGACTCCCGTTTCACCCGTTCCAACCCAAACACACCAATGGATAAATTAACTAAAATCCTCGAAAAAAAGCACAGGGGACCGAGCAACCCATGGGAAGGCATTTGTCGATGTAAAATCCGTCGTCCAGCCTAAAGCCCATGAAACGAAACAAATCAAGGTGTAATGGCAAAAGACGAAATGCAGATTCAACATCAACTTTACCCAATAACGCATAGGGTTACGCTCTGACTAAGTGCAACATGTCATCAAACGACTGATATGTAACCGAGGATAGCGCTGCGGGAATTGCATTGTTAAATGACGCGCCATGCGGGTAAGACAGGTGCTGGATTAGTCTAAATGCACCAGTAGTTTTTAGACCACTCCGATCTGGGATAACACCAAATTCGGCAAAGGGGGTGAAGCCACGGGGCCATGTGACCCAGCAGCACCTCCTTGGCCACTTTGCCTTTCAGAATGTGGGGAAGGTCTCTGGCCGAGCGTAAGTTCCGAGGAGCCGAGTAAGGGACCTCACTAATGGGAAGGTGAAATCCCCCAGTAAACCTGTCCAGCAAAAATTGCGCCTGAGGGCGAAGTGGCGAGAGGCCTGCTAGAAATAAACAGACCATGAATCATGTTCAGAAAGCGCACGATGTTCATGGCCTCTTCTGGGCTCGTCTCCAGATAACAGGCTGAGAAGGTGTAGAAGCTATTGAGCCAGTTAACATAGGACCTATAGGCGTCCTCACTTATCCCACTCTTCTTCTTGGCTGCCACGAAAGCCTTGCGGGTCTTGGATGTCAAGGCAAAGACATCCAAGTAATCCCCGCTATTGATACGATACCATATCCGTGGGAGGAGACTATGCAAGACCTTGGTGTACGGGCAATGCACGACATCGATGGGGCTGCCCTGTTCCAGACTGCCGCTACTGCTCCTGTGCCTATGGCGATGCGAACGCTTACCGCACTTGCGGGAATACCCGTGCCTCTGGCGTTAACCCTTGGAAAGCTCCGCATGCCCCTTGCCACTCGCAGCCTCGACCGCCTCGCCCTGCTGCCCTAGTGCGCAATCAACATCAGTCTCACCTGATGAGGAGGCTTGGGAGTCCTGTCTTGGGGCGGTCGATGCGGAAGACTGCTCGCTGTCGCTGGAATCGCTCTCCACCATGTCCACCTGATCTGAAACACGCGAGGGAACAGATGGTGCCAGCGAAGAGCCAGGCAATTGGTTATTTGCAGACGCCTGCGCACCGGACCCATCGGCAACCAGTGAGTGCTGTCCCACAGAAGAAATAGGAGCGTCGCATAACAATATCAGTTGAGTGACCAGCGGGGTCAGGGCAGACCGCAAGTCACTGAACCGCCCCATAGAGCCACTCCCTGATACCTGCGCAGTCAACAGGGGAGTCAAAATCCCTATGACGGAAACCAGTAGCGCAGTAATAGATGCCTGTGTCCCCGGTCGCAGGTGCGGGTCCTGCCGCTGGCGTAATAGGGAGTGCAATGCCACTAACGGAAGGTTCACCTCCAGCCAAAGACCCAGAACCCCCATCCGGATGTGCAGGACATTGAGCTGTGCATCCAGTACTACGCCCAGTGACTGCCTGAGGCAGGCTGGCACCGACCAGGGGGTTCACCGCCCGACGGGGGGTCCTCGAATCAGGCCAACCCGGAGTGACCACTGATGCCAGAGTGTCCGCCGCAGGAGACTGAGCCATGCTAAAAACAGTGGCAACCCGCTGGCTGTGTACAACAGTACCACGCCTCCTGGTACGCCTAGCACAAGCCCAGGCACCACGTGACAAGATGGGTGCATGTGCTGCTGCCCCCACATGTGCCCCACGACCCTGTGAGGACCCCTCAGCATTATTATTATTGGGGACTGAACCCCTGGGGGCTGGAACATCATGCCCTCCAGGGGACAGCCACTGCCTCCCCCTTGTGGGCCGATCATGTGGCGCAGCCATACCTCTGGAGGCTGACACATCAGCACCTCCAGGGGTCAAATGTGCCTGTTTCCCCCCACGAAGCCGGGGGACCAAGGCAGAGGCAGGAGAAGCGCTGGCAGGAGCTGGGACCTGCCGGAGGCCACCTGAGCGCATTGTGGGTCCCCCGGCGGAAGTAACCATGAGACCGCCGGGGGAAGCACCCGCGAGCGCACCCGTGGCAGCAGGCAACACAGAAGGGCTACAGTACTGGCGTCATCGAGTGGGGAACTCTGCTGTAGCCGCCCCCAACCCAGCAACCAGGTAGCGGGCAGGGGGGAGTGCCCATCTGTGTGGGCGAGCAGCCATTACAATGCAGCAAATAATGAATAGAAAATAGAAAAAGAAAAAAGGACAAAGATAGAGAGGAAGAGTGAAAGAAATAATGAAGAGCAAGAAGAGGATTGTAAAATAAAAAGTGTGGCATCTGGGAGGCTGAGGGTAGAGGTAGTGGCTGTGTGCTGGTTACACATGTCCTCTGTGCAGGGAGCCGCCATGTTGGAGACCAAGCCAAGCCAATAGGAATCCCAGTCCGTGTCCAGCCAATCCGGTGCTGTTTCTCCTTATAAAAAGGGGTGGATGCTTAGCTATGGTGCCAGTGCTTCAAGTTACTTGCTGCTGTAAGGTGCTCAAGCTCTGTGGTCCAAGGTTAACCCCTGGTATCCTGGTTCTGTGGAGGCTGCCCTGTGGCCAGTTCTGTTATTGTAATCTTTTGCTTCCAGTCCACCTGACCTTGTGGTTTAACTGCTGGGTCCTCTATCTGGTAGAGGGTATCCGTTTGCTGTCAGTACTCACAGTGATCCTCTCTTCAACATTGTTCTTCAAGTCAACTCGTCATTCAGTGTTCTTCAGCATCGTTTACAAATCACAAGTCATGTCTTCATCCAGTGTATTTCAGCATCATTTTCAAATCACAAGTTATTTCCTCATTTGGTGTTCTTCAGCATTGTTTACAAATCACAAGTCTTCTCCTCATTCAGTGTTCTTCAGCATCGTTTACAAATCACAAGTCACTTCTCCATTCAGTATTCTTCAGCACTATCTACCAGTCACGAACATTTTGTTCTTCAGAACTCACTCAGACTTAACTCCTAGTTGTGGTGTATTATCGAAGTCTCATTAAAACTGAATTCATCTTTCTTCAGTGTATCGTTCTCAGTCATTGTCCTCATTGCTTATCCCTCTTCATCTTCGGGCCAACTCTTCAATCCATGAGTAAGAACTATATTCAGCCACCTTGTTTCCTTCCCTTGCCGAAAGCTGCTCCCTCAGTCAACTGTCAGTCGTCAGATCCTCAACTCAAGCCGAGCGTGACACAGTGGTGCAAGTAGACAATTTTTTTTTAGTGGTACGAATAGTAAAAATGGGCATGGTCACGTGTCGCGAGGGGGCGTGGTCACACAAAACTAGGGGAGTGGCTACATGACAATAGGGGCATGGCCACATTATGCTACTAACAAGTAATGCCTCTTACACATTATGCCAAACACTGTAATGCCCATTACACATTATGTCACATACTGTAATGCTTATTAAACATTATGCTACACACTGTATTGCTTATTACGCATTATGCCACACACTGTAATGCTTATTAAACATGCCACACACTGTAATGCTTATTACACATTATGCCACACACCGTAATGCCCATTACACATTATGCCAGCCACCGTAACATCCATTACACATTATGCCACACACAGCGTAATGCCTATTACATATTATGCCACACACAGTTATGCCACTGACACCATTTACAAAAATGCCCTTTATAAAATATGGCCCAGTGGTGGGATGGTGGTACTGCTTACCATCACCATATTTCTTACTGGTACTCCGTACTAAGGCCCTCATTCTGAGTTGTTCGCTCGCTAGCTGCTTTTAGCAGCATTGCACACGCTAGGCCGCCGCCCTCTGGGAGTGTATCTTCGCTTAGCAGAATTGCGAATAGAAATTTCTTAGCAGTTTCTGAGTAGCTCGAGACTTACTCCTACACTGCGATCAGCTCAGCCCGTTCCGTTCCTGGTTTGACGTCACAAACACGCCCTGCGATCGGCCAGGAACTCCCCCGTTTCTCCAGACACTCCCGCATTTTATCCTGGCACGCCTGCGTTTTTTCGCACACTCCCAGAAAACGGTCAGTTTCCGCCCAGAAACACCCACTTCCTGTCAATCACACTCCGATCACTTCAACGATGAAAAATCTTCGTTCGGACGTGAGTAAATCTACTAAGTTTTGTGCTAAAATACTTAGCGCATGTGCACTGCGTACCATGCGCATTTTCGCATTAATCGTTCCGTTGCGAAAATCGTCAACGAGCGAACAGCTCGGAATGGCCCCCAAAGTAACAACCCTGACCATCCTACTTTCAGCATTGGATACATTAGAACGTAAATATCAACAATTTTTTGATGCAGCATGCAAACAGATTGTACAGTACCTTTAACCTAACACTGGGGGGGGGGGGGGGTAAGGGGGTTTAGATGCGTTATCCCTTCCTTTGAACTCTTGCAGTGCTGAGGACAAGATGGACTTGTCCTTAGCACTTGTGAGGTATATGCAGAAGATGAGTTCCACTTGTCATTGACATTGAAAGAGTTAAACATACACAATATTTTGGACAATACCAAAGTTGCTCACAGGTTTACGTTGTCAATTCCCTTTTTGCAGGTTTCCATTTCATAGGTTCCCTGTAGCCATTATAAAGAGGAATTTTCTGATTCTCTCAGGTCTGCTTCTTGCTGCAGATATGAAAAGTTAGAAGTTTGAATCCCATGGGATAAAAGCACCATGAAAATGTTATCATTATTTCTGTCCAGCTTCTTAAAAGTGATGGTTCACTACATATTTAGGCTGTAAATGGTGGATTACGTTTAACTTCTCGATTCTCCATTAAATTTGCAATTTATACAAAAAAACTTAATATGAGAGACCAATATACACTCATGGCTTAAATGCTCACTTAAACTTCTTCCATTATATTACAGTGCAATTATTTATAAAGTTACCTGCACAGTGAAGAGATTTGTTCTATATATCGGGCATACAGTACTGTAAATGTGCTTGCTGCATGCCATAGGTTGCCTAGATATTGCATTTGTCCACTTTAGGGGGTCAATTTACCAGCGTTGGTTTTGCTGAGGTTTTGAAATCCCTGCACATTCCCAGCAGTTTTTATAGGGTTTTATAAACCACCCACCTTTCATATTTATAATGGGTGCAGTGTATACGATGCACATGGGACCCCCGGGTCCAGGGGGGGCCACACCCTGCACTCATTATTTTCAATACTTACTCTCCGTAGTTTTATGACCAAACCGCCATGAAAACCGCTATAGAACTGCTGAAAATGCGAAATTGCTGCTTAGTATATACTGTACAGTATACTCCTAGGAGCTCACCTTTCTGCTCCCAGGAGAAGCCTCCTCACCTACAGTTGTTCCTACGCTTGTAAGTAGGAGGAAATATCTGAAGAAGTGAATAAGTGTAAGCGTAACATGGAAATGGGTCCTCCTATAGCTTGTGTCCCGATTGATAAGATTAAAGTTATACCGCTCAGTTATTTACACCTTACGTGAATTATGAGCGTTAGGGGAAATCAAGCACTGCTATAATTACAGCTGGCTTGTTGTACGGCTAAAACAAAACTGGTCCCATTGAATGTATGGGATCACTCCTGATTTCACTCTGAACTGGTGCAAACATCAAGTCCCTTTGTCGAGTAGAAATGGATGCAAAGCAGGAACACAGACACTAGGGGGCACCATATAAATAAATGATAATAATCAACCTTACAATGGACCTGATTATAAATCGGATGCATCGGCTATTTCGAACGCAGTGGCGCCATGTTTTTCATATGTGCATGCATCTGAGGCGCACAATGCACATGCATCCTGATTTCGTTCATTCAGAGTCGCAGTCTCCCCACACATGGGGAGAACATACAGACTCCACACAGATATGGCCCTGGTTGGAATCAGACCCATGGCCCATGTACTGTGAGGCACTAATACTAAGCATTGTACTACCAGCCTTCCACCGTGCTTTGAAGGAAACATACCCACCATACTTTGTTCCCCTTACGTGCCCCATATCATTCATTTATATATATTTGACTTTTGAAATTATTGGATGTTCCTGTATCTGCTTTTGAGGTTCCGCACTTTTTGTACCTGTGGTTGTGCAGCTTCTGCATTTACGACAATGGATGAAAACTGTATTTCTTGTGTTAATAAAGGGTCTATTTCCTATTATATATGGTATAAAGCTTGAAGCCATCTCATTGATCATGTTGGGTGCTCTTTGTATATTATTCTGGGGCGTCAAGGTGAGATCTGTTTTAGTGCCTCATCCTTCAACAGAATGTGCCGGAGCTTTCTGAGGATTTTCTCCAGGTTTCTTGATGAGATTCTTCATTGTGTAATAAAAAATAATACCTTTTCTTTGTTCCTTAAGTGTCTTCTTATTGTTATATCAAAGAGTAGAGTCTACAGTATGTCCAACTATTCTATGTCCCCATTCAACAAATTCTTCTCCATACTGTACATTCCTACTTTTCTAGATTTCTTTTTACTAGTATTTTCTGTGATCCCTAAACGAGTACTGTATTCCTTTTTATTATGGTCAGGATTTTGCATGACCCTATGGGAATATTCTACAACTATTTAGGACTTTCCAACCGGTAGATGTTCTGTTTTGTAAATACTGTATTGGCTGCAGAAATCAATTGACTTGTTCAATGTTATTTGGACGGCAGAGATGATGGACAAGGAAAATTCCTGTGTATTCTATCAAAGATAATCTCACATCGATACAATTGTCAGGAATGTCCACATCAATGCACCTGAAATACAGTGTGATATTATTTATATCGCCATCAATTGGAACTTCAACACAACAAGGTGTCAAGTGACGTCCACCTTTGTACTGTGCAGCACTTACCCTTGCAGGTGTAATGAGCTCCAATATAATATTCACAATTTACGCAGTACAGGGAAAGGGCTATTTATAGATGTGCTCTGCTAAAGAGCAATTATTCACATTTAAATATCTATTCCATACAGTATATTAGCTGGAACAACTCAAGAAACCTTTCTGAAGCTTGATAGTACGTATAACCAAAAACATTGTGCATCTACAGTAGTTGGTTTATTTTAATAAATGTGAGACTAAAACAGCTGATTCATACAGTGCACTCAGTGCTTTATACATGTTATGCCGAGAGCTTGTAAATGGCTGTATAATGACCAAAGTGATTGCATCTCTGACAACTTACCCATTTTATTTTACCTTGCTTAACCAGGTAAAAAATGGCCCATTATCTAAAGCTATTTTTGACTGACTCATGCAATTACTCTAAGCAACATGATGGCACAGTGGTTAGTATTGCTGCCTCAATTCACTGGGGCTATGAGTTCATAATGAGTTCGATTCCAATCCAAGGCCCGGTCTGGGTGGAGTTTGTATGTACCCCCCACATTTGCGTGAGTTACCTGCAGCTGTTCCGGTTTCCTCCCATATAGCAACAGATGCAAGAGCAATGCAGTTGGGTCAGTCTTGGTCACTGTGGATATTTGCTGCTAGTTCTCTATCAGCCAGTGCACTCTATGGGCCTGGTCAGTCTATACGTCCCAAGAGTCCAAACTTTCAGGGCCGGGGTACCACTTTGGGCCCACATTCTTCTCCTTAAAATGTCATGCTTCATGTCATCAATGGACCTTATCCCCCAGCACTGGAGGATCTTGGGAGTTGTAGTTTATGAACAGACTAATGTTGTATCTTGTCTGGTAGGAGGGTTACGCACTATACTGTATTAAACGTTTAAGTTACGGCATGTGGTCAAACCAAGTACAGTATATAAATGTTTGTGACTTCCGAAATCCTTGTGCTGACTTTTCTAGTAATAAGTTTTACTGTACGTGAGTCTCCCACAGATATTATACAAGTATGTAGCCAACATAGCTCAACAACACTGGTAAGGGAAACCAATGCCGCCATACCCAATTTTGCATTCAAACAAAAACAGTACAATCACACACAGAATGGTGGTTGCTCAATCAGTTTATGGGCTCATCGCAGGCACATGTAAGGGAGGGCTTAGTCTAGACGAGAAAACACAAAACTCCCCCAGCACACCATAATGGACCAGCAAAAGAGAATTGCATCCTACATGATAATAGTAATGCAGAGATCTCAGCTACATACATATGGTAAGCCACCAGCCACGGCAGGGCGTCTCTGCTCTGGTGGTCCTACGCTACATGATAATAGCACCTACTTTGGGTCATACATTTATGCACAGTATTTGTAAACTTGACAGACAACTCTCCTGTAGGCACTTCAGGATCCTCCAATATGACACTACAAGGATCAGCATACCCTACAGCTACTGATCCTATCCATGCCTCTCAGAACAGTGACACAGATATAATAGTTGTTCAGTCAATGTATTGGTCCATCACAGACATTGGGGGAAGGAGGAGGTTGGGTGGGGGGTGGGGGGTCTGGGGGGGAGGAGGGGGTTAATCAAGACAAGAAAAGAAGAATCCCCCCAGCGCAATGATAACCTCAGAATTTGAACAAAAAAAACAAACCATAAGTTGATGCATGAAAGGCAAATACTGTAAGTTATAGAATAATTGTCAGCGCTAAGAGCCTGAGGCCACTCTGTTCCTACGCTACATTGTGCAGAGTGTCCTCGCTACAATATTACACTAGCGATTGTCAGTATTATATTAAAGAATTATAATATTTAACTCTAATTTGTGAAATTTAGGTAAGAAGTATGAAATGACAGAAACTGTATCCAACATCAATCAGACTGCGTAACTCATGCAGCGATGGAGTTTAAATAACGTTAGTCGGACTGAGAACTTACAGTATATATTACACTGGTATAGCATAATTTAGGGCATTATAGAAATAGAACTAAATGTACTGCAATCAGGGATCCATATGGAGCAATCTGTAAATTGGCAATTACACACATTGATACAGTGAGAATAAGGTGCTGGCTGGAATCCTCCTCCTGCTGCTGTGTTCTGTAATCTTTGGAGCTGCAAATGTCCTGCAATAACTTCTCCCCACTGTGCAGCATGTAGGGTAACACTGATAGTGCTCTCCAGTCTTCCAGGATATGTGTCTGATACCCATTTTCCACTGACATGAAAATCACCATGAATGTGCACCAACCAATGGGGGTCATTCCGAGTTGTTCGTTCATTATTTTTTTCTCGCAACGGAGCGATTAGTCGCTAATGCGCATGCGCAATGTCCGCAGTGCGACTGCGCCAAGTAAATTTACTATGCAGTTAGGTATTTTACTCACGGCATTACAAGGTTTTTTCTTCGTTCTGGTGATCGTAATGTGATTGACAGGAAGTGGGTGTTTCTGGGCGGAAACTGGCCGTTTTATGGGAGTGTGTGAAAAAACGCTACCGTTTCTGGGAAAAACACGGGAGTGGCTGGAGAAACGGAGGAGTGTCTGGGCGAACGCTGGGTGTGTTTCTGACGTCAAACCAGGAACGACAAGCACTGAACTGATCGCACTGGCAGAGTAAGTCTCGAGCTACTCAGAAACTGCACAGAGAAGTCTTTTCGCAATATTGCGAATCTTTTCGTTCGCAATTTTGATAAGCTAAGATTCACTCCCAGTAGGCGGCGGCTTAGCGTGTGCAAAGCTGCTAAAAGCAGCTTGCGAGCGAACAACTCGGAATGACCCCCATTGTCAGTTAAGGTCAGTGGCAATGGCTCTACCTGGGTCTAGTCACCTGGGGTCATCCTTCCCAGGTACCTAGCAGGGTTTTTACTGGGAAAGACCGGGGTGAGCGGAAGTGGAAATGGGTTACCCAGGTCATCCGGGTAACTCGTTTACAGCATGGTAATTGGCCCAAAAACCCATCACCCATGACAGCCATCACCGGGGAGGGAGAGATTACAGCCTCCTCGTATTGTCCAGACTGTTCCGGATTTTACCCCAGCCCCGCTTACCATGCAAGCAGGCTACAATCTCTCCCTGCTTGTCTCCAGTGTTGCCTGCCGAACAACGCCCAGTCCGCGGGTCTGTTGTTACGGGAGGTGCTGCTTGTGTTCGCATAATGGGGGCTGCCCAGCACAGAACAAGGCCGCCCAGCATGCAAAGGGCCACCTAGCATCGTGAGCGCAATCTAATTACGGTCGCATTGCTGGGCCAGATTTTTAAGCATGCCCCCTGCATTTTTCCTCAGAGTGGCTGTGTGTGGCACCATGTTGTGTGGAACACCGCATTGACGCCCCCCCCCCCCCCCCTCTGCTGCCGTGGTCAATCACAGCGCGATTGCATCCTTCAGGTGTGCAATGGCACCTTGAGGGTTAGCACATGTGCAGCGCATGTGCAGATTGACAAAAATCACTAGTTTACCATTTTCGGTAATCTGTGGGCCTTACTGAATAAGACCCTTTAACGTCAAAATTTGCAATTCAAGTAAATATGTGCGTCTGTGATTCTCCCGGCAGATCGCAAGGATCTGCGCTGATTTCTGCTTCTTAGACCTCCCACTTCCTGTCAGCCATTGCACAATCTGTATATGTAGCAGGTATGGCCATGAGAGGGCGGTGTTGCCACCATTACAGCATGCCTTGCGTTGCAATTGCATTTAGCCATCATTGGTGTTAAAATAGGAGAGCGCTTCTGCACTGTCTCCAATATTCTGATGGGGATGATGCTTCATTCCCTTACCAAGATGGCTGCCACTACTATTACTGCGTATGCACAGCGCCACCTTGTTACTGTGTGCGAGTGACATAGTGGGAGAAGGACATATCCACCTTGGCTCCTAAGACCTGCAATGCTATTATCTGCATAGACCGCCGTTCCGGCATATGCACCACTACCGTATACCGGAGACAGGGATTGGCTGGTGCCTGTCACTACCCTGCTCCACTATAAACCCTGCTTCATGCTCTATAGCCAGTCTTACAGTTACTAAGGGGTCTATTTACTAAGCCTTGGATGGAGATAAAGTGAAGAGAGATAAAGTAACAGACAATCAGCTCTTAACTGTCATTCTTTAAAGACAGCCTGTAACGGGATCTGGTTAGCATGAGTGTGGTCGGGATGTGGTTTAGGCACTAAATTAAGCTGCGAGACAGGGGTGGGGGTGTGGGGTGGGGGGTTAGGGTTAAGTTGTGGAGGAGGGGTCACAGTATGTTGCCACTAGGGAAGGGGCCTAAAGACATGGTGTCTGGTAACGTCCTCATGTACAACCCACAGCTGCAAGTTAAGAGGGAGAGAGAGTTGGGTGTGTGTGTGTGTGTGTGTGTGTGTGTGTGTGTGTGTGTGTGTGTGTGTGTGTGTGTATATATACATATATACACATATACATATACACTCCCTCTCAGATCACATACTGAACTGCAACTGAATGTATTGCTGTATTAAGATTGGTGGAATCTAATCATCAGGATCTAAGAACCTTGTGTCTTGCTGTCCTATCACACGCCAATAACTTTTTTCTTCTTGTATAAGAAGACCTAAAGGCACACAGCCTGATACTTTAACAGAAGAGCATCCAAAGAATTATATCTCCAGCCAAAACTTTATAGCAATTAATGGCGGGACATAATTAATCTCATACTGAAAAGATTTAGAGATATATCCCTGAAGAAGTCACCAAAGAGGCCAAACGCGTTGGGTAACTGTGTTTTGAAATCAGAGTGAAAATATCACTGTAAATGTCTGTACTCGAATGACTGGCGCTAACAATGTGTAAACAAATATTTTTATTACAATAAATGTGATGTTGTCATTATGAAGAGTGTCTACAGGATCATTATAGATTTAAGTTTTAAAGGTACACACATACAGCCCCTCCCATTAAATCAGTTAGACTACATTAAACGTGTAAGTCATATAAGTGCTCCACTATACAGTACATTCCTATTTTCAGTCCCAGTAACAGGGGACTCTATTGAGGTAGCAGCTACTTTAAGATATCCTCGTGTTGTGGCGCAGGATAAATACATTATTTTTACTATAGCTATATAATTATATATATATAATTTATGTGTGTGTGTGTAATGAATGTGACATATATACTGTATATGCAAGTATAGGGTGTAAAATGCATTGCAAACTAAAATAAGATTTTACTCACCGGTAAATCTATTTCTCGTAGTCCGTAGTGGATGCTGGGAACTCCGTAAGGACCATGGGGAATAGCGGCTCCGCAGGAGACTGGGCACAACTAAAAGAAAGCTTTTAGACTACCTGGTGTGCACTGGCTCCTCCCACTATGACCCTCCTCCAAGCCTCAGTTAGGATACTGTGCCCGGAAGAGCTGACACAATAAGGAAGGATTTTGAATCCCGGGTAAGACTCATACCAGCCACACCAATCACACCGTATAACTTGTGTTACTATACCCAGTTAACAGTATGAAATATAACTGAGCCTCTCAACAGATGGCTCAACAATAACCCTTAGTTAGGCAATAACATTAACTACATACAAGTATTGCAGACAATCCGCACTTGGGATGGGCGCCCAGCATCCACTACGGACTACGAGAAATAGATTTACCGGTGAGTAAAATCTTATTTTCTCTGACGTCCTAGTGGATGCTGGGAACTCCGTAAGGACCATGGGGATTATACCAAAGCTCCCAAATGGGCGGGAGAGTGCGGATGACTCTGCAGCACCGAATGAGAGAACTCAAGGTCCTCCTCAGCCAGGGTATCAAATTTGTAGAATTTTGCAAACGTGTTTGCCCCTGACCAAGTTGCAGCTCGGCAAGTTGTAAAGCCGAGACCCCTCGGGCAGCCGCCCAAGATGAGCCCACTTTCCTCGTGGAATGGGCTTTTACTGATTTAGGATGCGGCAATCCAGCCGCAGAATGCTCCAGCTGAATTGTGCTACAAATTCAGCGAGCAATAGTCTGCTTAGAAGCAGGAGCACCTATTTTGTTGGGTGCCTACAGGATAAAAAGCGAATCAGTTTTCCTGACTCCAGCCGTCCTGGAAATATAAATTTTTAAGGCCCTGACTACGTCCAGTAACGTGGAATCTTCCAAGTCCCTAGTATCCGCAGGCACTACAATAGGTTGGTTTAAGTGAAAAGCTGATACCACCTTAGGGAGAAACTGGGGACGAGTCCTCAATTCTGCCCTATCCATATGGAAAATCAGATAAGGGCTTTTACATGACAAAGCCGCCAATTCTGACACACGCCTGGCCGAAGCCAAGGCCAATAACATGACCACTTTCCACGTGAGATATTTCAAATCCACAGTTTTAAGTGGCTCAAACCAATGTGATTTTAGGAAACTCAACACCACGTTGAGATCCCAAGGTGCCACAGGAGGCACAAAAGGGGGCTGAATATGTAGCACTCCCTTTACAAATGTCTGAACTCCAGGCAGTGAAGCCAGTTCTTTCTGGAAGAAAATCGACAGAGCCAAAATCTGGACCTTAATGGAACCAAAGTTTAGGCCCATAGTCACTCCTGACTGTAGGAAGTGCAGAAAACGACCCAGCTGAAATTCCTCTGTTGGGGCCTTCCTGGCCTCACATCACGCAACATATTTTCGCCAAATACGGTGATAATGGTTTGCGGTTACTTCTTTCCTGGCTTTTATCAGCGTAGGAATGACTTCCTCCGGAATGCCGTTTTCCTTTAGGATCCGGAATTCAACCACCATGCCGTCAAACGCAGCCGCGGTAAGTCTTGGAACAGACAGGGTCCCTGCTGTAGCAGATCCTGTCTGAGCGGTAGAGGCCATGGGTCCTCTGATATCATTTCTTGAAGTTCTGGGTACCAAGCTCTTCTTGGCCCATCCGGAACCACGAGTATCGTTCTTACTCCTCTTTTTCTTATTATTCTCAGTACCTTTGGTATGAGAGGCAGAGGAGGGAATACATAAACTGACTGGTACACCCACGGTGTCACTAGAGCGTCCACAGCTATTGCCTGAGGGTCCCTTGACCTGGCGCAATATCTAGTTTTTTATATAGGCGGGACGCCATCATGTCCACCTGTGGCCTTTCCCAACGGTTTACCAACAGTTGGAAGACTTCTGGATGAAGTCCCCACTCTCCCGGGTGTAGGTCGTGTCTGCTGAGGAAGTCTGCTTCCCAGTTGTCCACTCCCGGAATGAACACTGCTGACAGTGCTAAGACGTGATTCTCCGCCCATCGGAGAATCCTTGTGGCTTCTGCCATCGCCATCCTGCTTCTTGTGCCGCCCTGTCGGTTTACAAGGGCGACTGCCGTGATGTTGTCTGATTGGATCAGTACCGGCTGGTTTTGAAGCAGAGGCCTTGCCAGACTTAGGGCATTGTAAATGGCCCTCAGTTCCAGAATATTTATGTGTAGGGACGACTCCTGACTTGACCAAAGTCCTTGAAAATTTCTTCCCTGTGTGACTGCCCCCCAGCCTCGAAGGCTGGCATCCGTGGTTACCAGGACCCAGTCCTGTATGCCGAATCTGCGGCCCTCTTGAAGATGAGCACTCTGCAGCCACCACAGTAGAGATACCCTGGTCCTTGGAGACAGGGTTATCAGTCGATGCATTTGAAGATGCGATCCCGACCACTTGTCCAAGAGGTCCCACTGAAAGGTTCTTGCATGGAACCTGCCGAATGGAATTTTGCTTCGTAAGAAGCTACCATTTTCCCCAGGACTCGTGTGCAGTGATGCACCGATACCTGTTTTGGTTTCAGGAGGTCTCTGACTAGAGATGACAACTCCTTGGCTTTCTCCTGCGGGAGAAACACTTTTTTCTGTTCTGTGTCCAGAACCATCCCCAGGAACAGTAGGCGTGTGGTAGGAACCAGCTGTGACTTTGGAATGTATAGAATCCATCCGTGCTGTTGTAGCACTTCCCAAAATAGTGCTACTCCGACCAACAACTGCTCCTTGGACCTTGCCTTTATAAGGAGATCGTCCAAGTACGGGATAATTAAAACTCCCTTTTTTCGAAGGAGTATCATCATTTCTGCCATTACCTTGGTAAAGACCCTCGGTGCCGTGGACAGTCCAAACGGCAGTGTTTGGAATTGGTAATGGCAATCCTGTACCCCAAATCTGAGGTACTCCTGGTGAAGATGGTAAATGGGGACATGTAGGTAAGCATCCTTGATGTCCAGGGATACCATGTAATCCCCCTCCTCCAGGCTTGCAATAACCGCCCTGAGCGATTCCATCTTGAACTTGAATATTTTCATGTATGTGTTCAAGGATTTCAAATTTAAAATGGGTCTCACCGAACCGTCCGGTTTCGGTACCACAAACAGTGTGGAATAGTAACCCCGTCCTTGTTGAAGTAGGGGCACCTTGACTATCACCTGCTGGGAATACAGCTTGTGAATTGCCTCTAGCACAGCCTCCCTGCCTGAGGGAGTTGTCGGCAAGGCAGATTTGAGGAAACGGCGGGGGGGAGACGCCTCGTATTCCAGCTTGTACCCCTGAGATACTACTTGAAGGATCCAGGGATCCACCTGTGAGCGATCCCACTGATTGCTGAAATTTTTGAGGCGGCCCCCCACCGTACCTGGCTACGCCTGTGGAGCCCCAGCGTCATGCGGTGGACTCAGAGGAAGCGGGGGAAGAATTTTGATTCTGGGAACTGGCTGACTGGTGCAGCTTTTTCCCTCTTCCCTCGTCTCTGTGCAGAAAGGAAGCGCCTTTGACCCGCTTGCATTTCTGAAGCCGAAAGGACTGTACCTGATAATACAGTGCTTTCTTAGGCTGTGAGGAAACCTGAGGTAAAAAATTTTCTTCCCAGCTGTTGCTGTGGATACGAGGTCCCAGAGACCATCCCCAAACAATTCCTCACCCTTATAAGGCTCTATGTGCCTTTTAAAGTCAGCATCACCTGTCCAGTGTCGGGTCTCTAATACCCTCCTGACAGAATGGACATTGCATTAATTCTGGATGCCAGCCGGCAAAATATCCCTCTGTGCATCCCTCATATATAAGACGACGTCTTATGTTCGCAAAATAGTATCCCTGTTCGACAGGGTTACAGACCACGCTGCAGCAGCACTATCTGCAGGTCTCAGTCTAGTACCTGAGTGTGTAAATACAGACTTCAGGATAGCCTCCTGCTTTTTATCAGCAGGTACCTTCAAAGTGGCCGTATCCTAAGACGGCAGTGCCACCTTTTTTGACAAACGTGTGAGCGCCTTGTCCACCCTAGGGGATATCTCCCAGCGTAACTTATCCTCTGGCGGGAAAGGGTACGCCATCAGTAACTTTTTAGAAATTACCAGTTTCTTATCGGGGGAACCCACGCTTTTTCACACTTCATTCACTCATTTGATGGGGGAACAAAACACTGCCTGCTTTTTCTCCCCAAACATAAAACCCTTTTTTAGCGGTACTTGGGTTAATATCAGAAATGTGTAACACATTTTTTATTGCCGGGATCATGTAACGGATGTTCCTAGTGGATTGTGTATATGTCTCAACCTCGTCGACACTGGAGTCAGACTCCGTGTCGACATCTGTGTCTGCCATCTGAGGGAGCGGGCGTTTTTGAGCCCCTGATGGCCTTTGAGACGCCTGGGCAGGCGCGGGCTGAGAAGCCGGCTGTCCCATAGCTGTTACGTCATCCAGCCCTTTATGTAAGGAGTTGACACTGTCGGTTTATACCTTCCACCTATCCATCCACTCTGGTATCGGCAGTGCCAGATTAATGTCTGCATGGGCCTGGAGCTGAAATTCATGAAGGGCCTATTGTGTCGCTGCAAAGCTTGATTAAGGAGGGGGGGAGCAGGGGATACGTTATTTCACCCCCCACCCCCTCTCCCCATGCTTGCCATGAACCTCCGGCCGATTACATGTATTTTTCTTTTTTTAATGAAGACGTTCAGTGGCCTAAAGGGCCCTACACATTGGCCGATCCGCCGCCGAGCTGCCCAACGGCAGATACGGCCGACGGGCGACTCGGCGGCGCGCGGGGGGGGGCAGCGACGGGGGGAGTGAAGTTTCTTCACTCCCCCCGTCACGCGGCTCCATTGAAGTGCAGGCAAATATGGACGATCTCATCCATATTGGCCTGCATGCACAGCCGACATGGCCCCAGCGATGAACGAGATCGTTCATATCATGCAGTGATATCGCCCAGTGTGTAGGGCCCATAAGGGCCAGGCCCCCATGTGTTCAGCGGTTTCCTCCAACTCTGCCATCATGCACCTTGAAGCCGAGTACCCAGCATGGCCAACTTGCATCAGTGGTGGGCACTGATTTACATTAGCCCTTTGAAGAGACCATCGCACAGAAGAAGCAGTGAAGGACGGCTGTGCTCTTCTGCTGCGTAAGTGAGTTATGCACCAAGAGAGCAAGCACAACTGTCACATAACAGGAGACTCATTAAATCCCCACCAGTGACCACCGTATATTACACAGAGCACCAGTGACCACCGTATATCACAGAGAGCATTGCAGTGACCACCATATATTAGAGGGCATTGCAGTGACCATGTATATTACAGAGAGCACTGCAGTGACCATGTATATTACAGAGAGCACTGCAGTGACCATGTATATTACAGAGAGCACTGCAGTGACCATGTATATTACAGAGAGCATCACAGTGACCACCATATATTAGAGAGCATCAGTGATCACCGTATATTACAGAGAGCATCAGTGACCACCATATTATACAGAGAGCATCAGTGATCACCGTATATTACAGAGAGCATCAGTGACCACCATATTATACAGAGAGCATCAGTGATCACCGTATATTACAGAGAGCATCACTGATCACCGTATTATACAGAGAGCATCAGTGACCACCGTATTATACAGAGAGCATCAGTGATCACCGTATATTACAGAGAGCATCACTGATCACCGTATTATACAGAGAGCATCAGTGACCACCGTATTATACAGAGAGCATCAGTGATCACCGTATATTACAGAGAGCATCAGTGACAACCATATTATACAGAGAGCATCAGTGACCACCGTATATTACAGAGAGCATCATTGACCACCGTATTATACAGAGAGCATCACTGACCACTGTATATTACAGAGAGCATTGGCGACCACCATATATTATAGAAAGCATCACAGTGACCACAGTATATTACAGAGATCATTGTAGTGACCATGTATATTAAAGAGATCATCAGTGACCACCATATATTACAGAGATCATCAGTGATTACTATATATTACAGAGAGCATCACAGCAGGGACCCCTGGAATGGGATAAATCAGACAGCAAGCTGTAGGCAGATCTATAGAGAGACAGACAGACAGGGAGGTACAAAGGAGCAGTGTTACCTCTAAACACAGAAACCTCTCTTTATTACCTGTGTTAGGATAATTTATCAACCACCAAAACGTGCACAATTTACGCAGAACTTTTTCTAGAAATGCCTATTATAGGAGCACACTCCATTGCACTCCGTAGGTATGGTCCATTTAAAGCATATTTTACCTGTCCTTATGTTCTGCTATCCTCTAAGAGTGTGTCAATAGTTATCTTTACTGCCATGCAGAGGTATAACTGGGGTTGATGGCGCCCAGGGCAAATAAAAAATTGGTGCCCGCGCCAACTATATAGTACCCAGAACATCGCACTGGGATGCACACACCGGACACAGGGCAATTGTCATTCCTGTTAAAAGCCCTGACATACAGAGCAAAGAACCTCCAGTAAGGGAGAGCAACAAAGATGCATGGGACGGAGAGAGCAAGAGACACCTAGGACAGAGAGAGAGACACCTGGGGAAGAGAGAGAGAGAGCGATAGACGCCTGGGACGGAGAGAGAGCGAGAGACACATGGGACACAGAGAGACAGATACACCTGGGGCAGAGAGAGAGAGAGAGACACCTGGGGCAGAAAGAGAGTCAGAGACACCTGGAACAGAGAGAGAGATGTGGAGCAGAGAAAGAGACGTGAAGCAGAGAGAGAGATGTGGAGCAGAGAGAGAGAGACATGAAGCAGAGAAAGTGAGAGCTGTGGAGCAGAACAAGAAAGCAAGAGATACCTGGAGCAAAGGAAGAGCAAGAGACACCTGCATAGAGTGAGTGAGAGACTCCTGGAATGGAGAGAGAGAGACAACTGAGGCAGAGAGAGAGTGAGAGACTCCTGGAGTAGAGAGAGTGAGAGACACCTGGAGCAGAGAGACCTGGAGCAGAGAGAAAGCGAGGGACATCCGGGGCAGAGAAAAAGCAAGAGACACCTGGAGCAGAGAGAGAGAGAAATACCTGGAGCAGAGAGGGAGAACAAGAGACATCTGAAGCAGAGAGAGATGTGGAGCAGGGAGAGTGAGAAAGAGAGCTGTGGATCAGAGTGAGAGAGAGAGAGAGAGAGAGAGAGAGAGAGAGAGAGAGAGAAAGAGCAAGAGATGTGGAGCAGAGGGAGAGGAAGAGACACCTGCAGCAAAGAGGGAGCGAGAGACACCTGGAGCAGATAGAGAGACGTGGAGCAGAGATCTACAGACACCTGGGCCAGAGAGAGAGAGAGAGAGAAAGAGACACCTGGAGCAGAGAGAGAGCAAGAGCAAGAGATGTGAAGCAGACGGAGAGACACCTGGAGCAGAGAGTGATCAAGAAACATCTGGAGCAGAGAGAGAGGAAGAGACACCTGGAGCAGAGAGAGGGACGTGGAACAGAGAGCTAGAGACACGTGGGCCAGAGAGAGAGAGTAGAAGACACCTGGAGCAGAAAGAGAGACACCTGGAGCAGAGAGAGAGACACATGGAGCAGAAAGATAGGGACACCTGGGGCAGAGAGAGATAGAGCGAGAGACACCTGGAGCAGAGAGAGAGAGAGAGAGACACTTGAAGCAAAGAGAGAGACACGGAGCAGAGAGAGAGAGAGAGACACCTGGAGCAGAGAGAGAGAGAGAGACTTGGCGCAGAGAGAAGCGAATGACAGAGACACCTGGTGCAGAGAGAGAGACATGGAGTAGAGAGAGAGAGAGAGAGAGAGAGAGAAAGAGACGTAGAGCAGCGAGAGAGACACGTGGAGCAGAGAGAGAGAGACCGGGAACAGACAGAGAAAGAGAGACCTGGGGCAGTTAGAGAGTGACAGTGAATGAGGAAATTGATCTTAGGAGTGTAGGTGAGGCAGTAAATGAGGGATGGGATAATGAGAAGTGGCACGGCAGGCAGAGTGGTACTGATGATGGGAGTGTGACAGGCTGGACGGAGTACAGGACACCGAAGGTGGGTGATGGCTATATGGTGGCCCGATAAATGCAGACGCTGGCCCCATATCAGGGCCGGTTCAAGGCCGCTCTGCGCCCCGGCAGGAAATGGGGCGTGGTCTAATACAGGGGGTGTGGTCAGTTACGCCCCCTGTACATTACTAGCGCCGCTTGAATGCTGAGCGGTGCGCGATGACGTTATCGCGCACCGCACAGCGTCTAGTTCCCTTCGTGGAGAGGACCTTTGCTGTGCGGTGCGCGATGACGTCATTGCGCACCGCTCAGCAAAGGTACTCTCCACGAAGGGAAACTAGACGCGTAGCGTCTAGTTCCCTTCACAGGAGGCGGGGACACAGCCGGCAGCGGAGGCGGACGGGGGACACAGCGGGCAGTAGTGGCGGATCTTGCCACGGTGCAGCGATCTCCGGATGGCGCCAGCGCCCTCCGGAAGGCGGCGCCCCGGGCAAAAGTCCTGCTTGCCCGTGGCAAGATCCGCTACTGCCCCTTATACTCAAACACCTTCTCTGCTTACCCCACACCTGGTTGTAGCAGCTTCCGCTCTCTTCCTTAAAAGCCTTCTGCGGTTCCATCGTGGCAACGGCGGTGGGGGTGTCTGAGGAGTCAGAACACTAGCACAGTCAGCGGCTGCCCTTCCTCCAGGTCCCGGCACATTTCCTACGTTATTTTAGCAGCTCCCTTCCGACCGCTGCTCTGACCGACTGCCCCTTCCTTTTAGAGCTCACAGGTCTGCGGCCGCTGCATACCCCAGCTTGCTGCTTTGCGCTGGCCCTGGGCTCCAGTGCCCAACATGCCCTGCTCGCTCTGCCATCGTTACACCACTGCTGCCATAATGCTGCCACCAGATACCCCTCTAGATGTGGAGCGTAAACAACAATAGCAGCTGAAGATGCCAATCACCAGCTGCAGAACACCCCACACCACTGTTTGGCGGCATTTAAAAAAAAAAAAAAGTACAGGACTGGCAGCAGAAGCAGTAGGCCTTCAGATGAAGCAGGGAGAGGGAGACAATGCTGCCCGCTGTCCAGTGGGCGAAGCTTCGGGTGATGGCTGATGGGGTGCTCATCAGCGGGAGGACCAGGGGGCGGAGCTTAGTATTTTCCGGGGATGGTGCTTCAACTCAAGTGAAGTGGAACTCCGGAGCATATGGACCAGGGGGAGGGGCTTAGCATGAATCTGAGGTGGAGCTTCATGTGATGGGAACTCAGGAGCGGAAGAACTAGGGGATGGAGTTTATAATGGTCCGTGGGGACAGCTTTGGATGCTGTGGGCGAGGAATTAGTGAGAGGAACAGGTAGAGCTGCAGACGAACCAAGGGGGCGGAGCTAATCGCGGTCTGGGGGCGGAGCTTATCGTGGAGGGAACAGAGGAGAGGAACAGGTAGAGTTGCAGACGGACTAAGGGGGCGGAGCTAATCGCGGTCTGGGGGCGGAGCTTATCGTGGAGGGGAACTGGTGAGAGGAACAGCCAGGTACAGCTGCAGACGGGTTAAGGGGGCGGAGCTAATCGCTGACCTGGAGCAGGGGGTTGGTTGTGCAGGGCTGCTAGCTGCTGGGGAGGGGATAGGCAAACCTTTGCCTGCTTGTGACTGGACGCAAACGGGAGAATGCTTGTGATGACAGGAGAAAAGTTTTTTCCCCCTGTCAACACGATCTGCGCTTCATGGTTTCCTGTGGGCCTATTTTCAGTGGGGGGCCTGGAGCTGCAGCTCCATCCGCCCCATTGTTAATCCGGCCCTGGGTATCGGCCCCACAGGGGGCGACATCACATTTATCGGCATCTGCTCTGCCATCACATAAGCCTCCTCATCAAACGTGTCGACACAGCCGTACCGACACACCGCACACACACAGGGAATGCTCTGACTGAGGACAGGACCCCACACAGCCCTTTGGGGAGACAGAGAGATAGTATGGCAGCACACACCAGAGCGCTATATAATTAGGGATTAACACTATATTGAGTGAATTTTTCCCTTATAGCTGCTTGTATATACAATATTGCGCCTAAATTTAGTGCCCCCCCTCTCTTTTTAACCCTTTGAGCCTGCAAACTACAGGGGAGAGCCTGGGGAGCTTTCTTCCAGCTGTACTGTGAAGAGAAAATGGCACCAGTGTGCTGAGAGAGATAGCTCCGCCCCTTTTTCGCGGACTTTTCTCCCGCTTTTTTATGGATTCTGGCAGGGGTATTTATCACATATATAGCCTCTGGGGCTATATATTGTGATATATTTGCCAGCCAAGGTGTTTTTATTGCTGCTCAGGGCGCCCCCCCCCCCCCCCCCCAGCGCCCTGCACCCTCAGTGACCGGAGTGTGAAGTGTGCATGAGGAGCAATGGCGCACAGCTGCAGTGCTGTGCGCTACCTTGGTGAAGACTGATGTCTTCTGCCGCCGATTTTCCGGACCTCTTCTTGCTTCTGGCTCTGTAAGGGGGACGGCGGCGCGGCTCCGGGAACAAACACCAAGGCCTGTTCCATGCGGTCGATCCCTCTGGAGCTAATGGTGTCCAGTAGCCTAAGAAGCCCAAGCTAGCTGCAAGCAGGTAGGTTCGCTTCTTCTCCCCTTAGTCCCTCGATGCAGTGAGCCTGTTGCCAGCAGGTCTCACTGTAAAATAAAAAACCTAAAATAAACTTTATTTCTAGGAGCTCAGGAGAGCCCCTAGTGTGCATCCAGCTCGGCCGGGCACAGAAATCTAACTGAGGCTTGGAGGAGGGTCATAGTGGGAGGAGCCAGTGCACACCAGGTAGTCTAAAAGCTTTCTTTTAGTTGTGCCCAGTCTCCTGCGGAGCCGCTACTCCCCATGGTCCTTACGGAGTTCCCAGCATCCACTAGGACGTCAGAGAAAAACTGTTAAACTTATCAAACTATAATCAAAATGTGTAAAGTCATAGTCCAATAGTTATGTGACATTTATTTTTGATCTTAGTAGAACTGTAACAGTGCTCCTTGTGTTAAATATATCCAAGTACTATTTGCACATAGCACAAATAATCTGTAGCCAATAATAACCAATCACATTCTTGATTAAAACTGCCAGTTAGTTACGTGATTGGCATTGTGTGATGTCATTGTCATTGCATTCTACACCAGTCTCAGGAGGGACAAAATGCACCATGTTATTCATGTTAAATTAAGCAAAAAGGAATAATTCTGTGCAGATTCTGTGTGTATAGAAAAGAGAAGGACAATGAGGGGGGACGTTTTCATTTGTGTTTTGTTAAGACTAGAGATGAGCGCCTGAAATTTTTCGGGTTTTGTGTTTTGGTTTTGGGTTCGGTTCCGCGGCCGTGTTTTGGGTTCGAACGCGTTTTGGCAAAACCTCACCGAATTTTTTTTGTCGGATTCGGGTGTGTTTTGGATTCGGGTGTTTTTTTCAAAAAACACTAAAAAACAGCTTAAATCATAGAATTTGGGGGTCATTTTGATCCCAAAGTATTATTAACCTCAAAAACCATAATTTACACTCATTTTCAGTCTATTCTGAATACCTCACACCTCACAATATTATTTTTAGTCCTAAAATTTGCACCGAGGTCGCTGTGTGAGTAAGATAAGCGACCCTAGTGGCCGACACAAACACCGGGCCCATCTAGGAGTGGCACTGCAGTGTCACGCAGGATGTCCCTTCCAAAAAACCCTCCCCAAACAGCACATGACGCAAAGAAAAAAAGAGGCGCAATGAGGTAGCTGTGTGAGTAAGATTAGCGATCCTAGTGGCCGACACAAACACCGGGCCCATCTAGGAGTGGCACTGCAGTGTCACGCAGGATGGCCCTTCCAAAAAACCCTCCCCAAACAGCACATGACGCAAAGAAAAAAAGAGGCGCAATGAGGTAGCTGTGTGAGTAAGATTAGTGACCCTAGTGGCCGACACAAACACCGGGCCCATCTAGGAGTGGCACTGCAGTGTCACGCAGGATGTCCCTTCCAAAAAACCCTCCCCAAACAGCACATGACGCAAAGAAAAAAAGAGGCGCAATGAGGTAGCTGTGTGAGTAAGATTAGCGACCCTAGTGGCCGACACAAACACCGGGCCCATCTAGGAGTGGCACTGCAGTGTCACGCAGGATGGCCCTTCCAAAAAACCCTCCCCAAACAGCACATGACGCAAAGAAAAAAAGAGGCGCAATGAGGTAGCTGTGTGAGTAAGATTAGCGACCCTAGTGGCCGACACAAACACCGGGCCCATCTAGGAGTGGCACTGCAGTGTCACGCAGGATGTCCCTTCCAAAAAACACTCCCCAAACAGCACATGACGCAAAGAAAAAAAGAGGCTTTTTACTGATATTTGGTGTTTTGGATTTGACATGCTCTGTACTATGACATTGGGCATCGGCCTTGGCAGACGACGTTGCTGGCATTTCATCGTCTCGGCCATGACTAGTGGCAGCAGCTTCAGCACGAGGTGGAAGTGGATCTTGATCTTTCCCTAATTTTGGAACCTCAACATTTTTGTTCTCCATATTTTAATAGGCACAACTAAAAGGCACCTCAGGTAAACAATGGAGATGGATGGATTGGATACTAGTATACAATTACGGACGGGCTGCCGAGTGCCGACACAGAGGTAGCCACAGCCGTGAACTACCGCACTGTACTGTGTCTGCTGCTAATATATAGACTGGTTGATAAAGAGATAGTATACTCGTAACTAGTATGTATGTATAAAGAAAGAAAAAAAAACCACGGTTAGGTGGTATATACAATTATGGACGGGCTGCCGAGTGCCGACACAGAGGTAGCCACAGCCGTGAACTACCGCACTGTACTGTGTCTGCTGCTAATATATAGACTGGTTGATAAAGAGATAGTATACTCGTAACTAGTATGTATGTATAAAGAAAGAAAAAAAAACCACGGTTAGGTGGTATATACAATTATGGACGGGCTGCCGAGTGCCGACACAGAGGTAGCCACAGACGTGAACTACCGCACTGTACTGTGTCTGCTGCTAATATATAGACTGGTTGATAAAGAGATAGTATACTCGTAACTAGTATGTATGTATAAAGAAAGAAAAAAAAACCACGGTTAGGTGGTATATACAATTATGGACGGGCTGCCGAGTGCCGACACAGAGGTAGCCACAGCCGTGAACTACCGCACTGTACTGTGTCTGCTGCTAATATAGACTGGTTGATAAAGAGATAGTATACTACTAATATTATATATACTGGTGGTCAGGTCACTGGTCACTAGTCACACTGGCAGTGGCACTCCTGCAGCAAAAGTGTGCACTGTTTAATTTTAATATAATATTATGTACTCCTGGCTCCTGCTATAACCTATAACTGGCACTGCAGTAGTGCTCCCCAGTCTCCCCCACAATTATAAGCTGTGTGAGCTGAGCAGTCAGACAGATATATAATATATATAGATGATGCAGCACACTGGCCTGAGCCTGAGCAGTGCACACAGATATGGTATGTGACTGACTGAGTCACTGTGTGTATCGCTTTTTTCAGGCAGAGAACGGATATATTAAATAAACTGCACTGTGTGTCTGGTGGTCACTCACTATATAATATATTATGTACTCCTGGCTCCTGCTATAACCTATAACTGGCACTGCAGTAGTGCTCCCCAGTCTCCCCCACAATTATAAGCTGTGTGAGCTGAGCAGTCAGACAGATATATATAATATTATATATAGATAATAGATGATGCAGCACACTGGCCTGAGCCTGAGCAGTGCACACAGATATGGTATGTGACTGAGTCACTGTGTGCTGTGTATCGCTTTTTTCAGGCAGAGAACGGATTATAAAGTAAACTGCACTGTCCTCACTAGTAAACTCTCTCCACTCAGTCTCTACACTTCTGCAGTAACAGTACTCCTCCTAGTCAGCTCCAGTAAATCTCTCTCAGTCTCTTATAATCTAAATGGAGAGGACGCCAGCCACGTCCTCTCCCTATCAATCTCAATGCACGTGTGAAAATGGCGGCGACGCGCGGCTCCTTATATAGAATCCGAGTCTCGCGATAGAATCCGAGCCTCGCGAGAATCCGACAGCGTCATGATGACGTTCGGGCGCGCTCGGGTTAACCGAGCAAGGCGGGAAGATCCGAGTCGCTCGGACCCGTGAAAAAAAACATGAAGTTCTGGCGGGTTCGGATTCAGAGAAACCGAACCCGCTCATCTCTAGTTAAGACTTCTGTCCTATTATGTGGAGACTGTTGCGGCCGAGTTGGCGGCAGACGCCATTTCAGGCCAGAGCGGTGCTGTAATGGTCTGTATTACGCAGCCAGGGAGGGAGAATAGGAAGGGAACACATTGAGCAGTAGTGTAGCTATGTCTAACAGAGAGTGAAATGTTCATTACCACCGCACACCTTTCCTCTGGATTATCCTTGATCTTGGCGAGGACAGTACACCTCATGCATGCTGAGATGTTAGTAGCTGGAAGCGCGCAGAACTTTCCGCTCAGATCTGTTGTATTGACAAAAATTAGTGGCGCCAGGTTGCTCCAATTAGAGGCAGGTTTATGGATAACCTTCTGGTGAACTATAAAACTGGCAGCGTTAAAGGGCACGGGAATGCTCTAATACAGGACAGAACATGGTAATATTTCCCAGATGTCATGTGAAAATGCAAATGATAAAGACAGGGGGGCTGATTTGCATAGAGCAATTTGCGCAAAATATTTGCTTTGCGCGCACAGAAAGTGAATTGTCGCATTTATTGCTATGCTGATCCGCATGTATTATTAGATGAATGTATCCAGCCTTACAGCTGGAGAGACGGAAGAGGGGTGGGAGGAAGTGTTCTGTAAGGGAGCATTGACGCAAATGAGACTCATACAGGCCAGCTTTAATACGCATATGCGCCTGCTAGGAGGCGTGTCTTTTGACCAACTACACAGAGCAATGTTAACATTTAGGCACAGTGGGCAGCTGCCCAGGGCCCCACAATTCTAAGGGGCTCCGAGCAGGGGTGGGTGGTGGTCACACAATCAGAGTGAGCAGGCAGCTTTCTCTACCGACCTCCCAGCCTGCAGCCAGACAGTGAATGCTGATTGGTGGATGGCTGTAATGCTGAAAGTCATTCACTGTATGGAAGCATGTGGACCACAGGAGGGGCATGTTTTCATTTTTGTTCTATTGGCTCCAGTGAAAGGGTCAGTAAAGGCCCCAGTACGTTGTTATGCCCAGAGCCAACAATGCTGTTTAGACGACCCTGCTGCTACAGGTACCACTAACCCACCTCCACCTTTGGTGCAGTCATGGGGACAACCCAGATGACACCATCCTAGGTTGGACTGGCTCACAGGGGTACGGGGGAAACCTCCAGTAGGCCCAACCTCATCTTCTAAGGACTAGGTTCCAGACTGTGCACTTGAATGATATATATCATACATTATACTGCAGAGTACTATGGTGTATTTTATACAGTGCATTGGTGTTATTCATCTGGTACATTATCATGCATCCACTAGCCATATATACTATATATATTTATAAAGGGACGCAGATCATGCACTTTCTAATGGTTAGCCAAACCTCTGTGGCGAGTGGCCACACCCTCTCCGGAGACTGGCCACACTCCTAAATGTGGGCCCCTACCACTGCATTTCCCTGATGGGCCCTTCAGGCCGAAACTGACACCATCCTACCCAATCTGAAGTGTCCCTGTTATTCCTGACGCTTCTTAATGTAGCAGACGGGAGGTGGAGGTGGATTCCTCTTGTCCTCAGACTTGGGGCGTGGTTCTTGGCTGTGACATACATAGCCAAGCACCAGTCTTCCAGTGTAACGCTGGCATGGAGGAGCATCTGTGAACGTGGGTGCTATAAAATCACTGGACGAGTGACATTATTTATTCTCTGCTTTAGACGCCCCCTAACTGTCATCACCCTAGGCTACCACCACGGTGGGTCTATAGGAGGCACCGCCCCCTGAGTATACTCATTCCTTATTGGCCCCTGCCAAATTAGTGTAAGTATCACAGATACTGGAGGACTAGACATACATCAGTGGCGCATGCGGGGGGCGAGCACCCAGAAACCCCCCCCCCCCCCCCCACCACCACCACCAAAATGTATTTTTTATTTTTTATTCTTCATTTTTGCTGTGTGAGTATTATTAATGGCTGTCTAGCGTCCTCTGCAGCCTGCTGTCTTCCTGGTGGCACTTGTAAGTGCTTAATAAAAGTTTACTTTATTTTAATTATAGTACATATATATCCATGTGCATCATAGGCGTGCGCAGCACATTTTATTAGAGGGTGCACCGTCGGAGGGGTGTGTCTAGCACCACCTTTTGGGCGTGTCTAGAACCATCTATTGATGGCCAACGCAATATAAAATATCCACCCTTGTACCAATCCTAATAAAGCAGATACATTGTCAGATGTTGTGGTGTGCACCAAACAAACACCCCTGATGGCACTCACTGCAATTACACTGCTCCTCCTCAGCCTGGTCTGGCTGCCCCTCTCTTTCCCCTGCAAGCTGCAGCAGCTTACTTACAAGTCAGTCACTCACTGACACTGACAGTCGCAGACTAGTACTGCTGCTGCTGGAAAAACGAGTGACGTGTCAATGTTGCTGCCGACCGTCTGCCAGTATTGAATTTGTCTTCCTAAGAGGAACACTGGCTGCATGCTGATCCTCATCAGTGGCTGGCGTTGGCATAGCATAGAAGGAGAGAGGTGGGTGTGTGGCGAGTGTGACGGGTGGGTGTGCGAGCAGCATGGCATAATCACGTCACATCATACTGTTTTTGTACATGGAGGTGGAGCTGGGAGTTTGAAAGCCGATGGCAGTGGCACCCTTGATCAACCCAGGCGTCCGGTCAGTAATACAGTCCTGACAGGGTGCAGCGCAGAGGGGACAGTAATCAGCTTGCTCGGCGATCGCTACATCAGGCATGTGAGATTAGGGTGCCAGACATTAGGGGGTGCCTGTGCGCACCAGGCACCCCCCCCTGCGCACACCTATGATGTGCATACATATATACACATATATATATACATACATATAAACATTAAACACACACACACATGATATATATACATGTGTATATATACGTGTACTGTATGTATATATATATATATATATATATATATATTAGTATGCATGTTTAATATGCTATGTATATACGTATGTTATATATATATATATATATAGGTGTATATACGGTATATATATATGTGTGTAGATATGTATATATATATATATATATGTATATATATATATATATATATATATATACAGACACACTAGTTTTACGGACCCAGCATATACTGGGTCACCTCAGTCCCCACCCCTGTGATTGGCTCCACCCAGTTCTGGAAACCCCTCCCCCCATGCAAATCCTGCATTTGCCACTGTACATATATGAGTGTTTCCTGCATTTCAGGTTTTTTTTTACTTTACTTGGAAGCGATACGATTTATCTTCAGAATGCTTGTAAACTAAAATCTAATATTCAGCTTACAGACCTACATTTTCAATTTCAGTTTGAAAAGATTAACAATACGGCAATAGGAAGATTCTTTTTTTTTTTTTTTTTTCCTTTTCTCACATTGAATCTGTGAGGAGTCCATAGAACAATTTCACACCTCGCTATTTTCATGCAGGAGTCCATTATACATAACGTCGCCTTCTCTACACTTATTATTACTGTAAAAGTTTCATTCCACAAGCTCCGCTCCTCTCGGGCTTGCTTAAAATAGAAATAGGAATATTAGCAGGGAGAGAGGCCCTTTGAAAGCGATAAGCTCAAACATTTCAGGGCAGTTTGGAAATTTGCTTCTAATAGTGTCTCCCTTTCTACTGGGAGCTGCTGACGCAAGACCGTCGTCTCTGCTGCGATCCCCGCTTTATCAGTGGCAGATTCTGATATGTGCAAAATACATTGACGTACAGTATATTTGTCAGGACTGACTGAACTGTATTGTTAAAAATGATTTACTGTAGCATTGGAATGTCTAGTATACATATATTGTTTGAATATTATAATTTTGTGCTAACTGTATTACCTACGTTATAGGTTCCTTATTTGTTAGGTCAGACATGGATTGAATAATACGAATTATAGTTTTAAAAAAATATATAACCTGCCATATTATCTGTGATTCTGGCGCCTCTCTAATTACTTAGTGGGTTATTCAGAGTTGTTAGCAAACCCAAAAAGTTAGCAACTGGGAAAACGGTGCTGCACTGCAGGTGGGGCAGATGTAACATGTGCAGAGAGAGTTAGATTTGGGTGAGTTGCATTGTTTCTGTGCAGGGTAAATACCGGCTGCTTTATCTTTACACCGAAATTTAGATTTCAGTTCTAACACACCACAACCAAATCTAACTCTCTCCGCACATGTTACATCTGCCCAACTTGCAGTGCACATGGTTTTGTCCAATTGCTAACTTCTTTGGTTTGCTAACAAATCTGAATAACGCCGCCTAGTCTTCTGTTAACAATAACGGGACAATTATGCCTACTCTATATCTCGGAATGTCAGGAAGTCTCCTAAATCTCGGATGGTTATAGGGATGATGGTTATACTGTATGGAGGTTATGAGCAGTGATGGTACAAGAGGTGGGGCTGCAGTGCACTCCAAAATACAAATAGTGGAGCCACTCCAACTGCCACCTCAAACACCGCCAAACATCCCTGACTGGAACTCACTGGCAGTTGGTGTCACCCCCCTATCCGCATTTTGAACTGTGCTGCAGCCCACACAAGTCCGTAACAACAATTGATGGACGTTTAAACATAATCTTTGATCCACAAACTAACCGCCCACACTTCAAAGTGCAGTTATAAAAAGACAGATACTGCAGAGCACTTGCCATTCACGGTGGAGTATCAGACAGGGTTTGACAGTGGTAAATGCTGGGTACACCCTGCATCCATTTTTTCAATACTTCAGTACCGCTCTGGAGTCCCACAGCATTGACAGTGACTCTGAGCACTAGGTGGTGCGCAGGTCTCCAAGAAAATGGCATGGTGGCCATTTCCCAGTGTTTTGCACATTCACAGTAGAGAAAATCGGAAGGAAAATGGCTACTGCGCCATTTTCCTGGAGACCTGCACACCACCTAGTGCTCAGAGTCACTGTCACTGCTAGAGCCCAGACAGAAACCACCTCTCTTCATACACCCGTGCCGGCTGCACTCATATATTGTTATCCTCATAATGACCATATAACACACTTTAGATTATACCCTTGTCATTATTTACTCTTTATACAAGATGTATAATAAATTTATTATGATAGTTTCTTATTCTTTAAACTTTTCATTTTCTATTAGCCATCCTTGTCATCCATTTATCTTATCTCGCATGCAATCCTGTAATTACCAATTAGGCTCTATAGTACTGTACATCTGCCTATACAAGGACCACATAGCCAGTCTTACACTCGCTGCCTGAGGAAACAGACCTGTCTGCGAAACGCGTTGCAAGTACAAAAATAGTAAGACTTTTTAAATGTAAATTTATGATTTATTTTTATTGCCTGTTCATAATGCTTTTATATATACATCTACATAATTTTTTATATGTATTTTATGTTTATTATGCCTATATTGTAATTGTAAATTGTAAACTGTACTGTTATTGTAAAGCAAATTGAATTTACTGTGTTTCCATTATAGGAGTTTATATACCTCCAGGACACTGTGATATTGTATATATAGTTTCAATAAACCCGCTTGGTATTTAGGAGCCTCTTCAGCAAGGGCAGATTGCTAAGAAATCGATCATTTCTGATTTTTTGGTAATCATCGTTCAAAGTCAGGAGCTGGTTGGTGGCGTCCCAGCTGTGGCAGGCTCCATATGTGGAAAGAAACAGTCTTTGGCAACAACACATCGTGGTACATGTCCTGACAGCTTTAAGCGACAGTGCCGGGTACAGTAATGGGGACCGCCAGTCCGGCTTGTGACAATAAGAAGCTAAGATGGCCTCTTTATCCCAAAAACTGATGTATTTGTCAATGACAAGCCCGGGTCTGTCACCCGACGTAGTTCTGGCTGGGCCAATCCTGTGTGATCGTTCGAATAGCATGAATGAGCCAGGGCTACTAGACACCCCAAAGGCCAAGACCATGGTATTTTGCAGATAATCTATTAGAGTTGAACCTTGTACAGACTCGGGTACCCCCCATAAAATGAAACGATTGCAGAAAATACAGTTTAATCTGAAAGGGCTTGGAGGGTTTTGTCTTGAGCAGTAGATGTGGATTGTAGACTAGACATAGAATCAGTCTTCTACATCACTGGTATGTTGTTCCAGATCTGTAAGACGAGTAGTGGGAGAGTCTAATTAGGCAACCAAAGAGGATAGAGTCACTCATCATTTGCTGAAAAAACACAGCTGCAGAAAACATGACTTGAGATTAAGGGGTCAATTTAGTTAGTCCTGGATGGAAATAAAGTGGACGGAGATAAAGTACCAGTGAATCAGCTCCTAGCTGTCATTTTTCAAACGCAGCCTGAGACATGGCAGTTAGACACTGATTTGGCTGGTACTTCATGTCCGCTTTGTCTCCATCCAAGGCTTAATAAATAGACCCCTAAGTCATCACAAGGACAGGGAGCACTGACCAAGAGAAAGAGAAATATAGGGGAGGGGGAGAGCTAGTATGGGAAGGAGAGGGAGGTGACTTTTAAGACTTATGGCATTTAACAGCAGATGGCTTAGACTTACACATGTTGGTATTGGATAGCCTCTCAAGGTTATTGTACAGAACGCTAAATATAACACAGCAAAATCACCCAGATGGGAGAGGCATAGGGCAGATCAAAAGAAAATGTTTGCATGCAAGATAACAAAAAAGCCAATAATAAAAAGCAGGGAATCACCCCCACACCAACAAAACAAAAACATGCCTCAATTAAAATTAAATAGTTGAGCCAACAGTTCACGCGTCAGTTTTGTATGATCCCTGAGGAAGTTTGTTTCAAATGAAATGCATTGGAGGTTCCTGCTCATCTCTCAAAGAAACTCTCATCCAGAAAGGAATGCGGCCATTGGGAGCTCCCATCTTCCCGGGTGCAGTGTACAGTGGTTTGATCATCCTGTCGCTAGGCTTTGCGTGAATTGCACTTCATTGATATGCTGTCTGTCAGGTTTTCATTTTGAACATGTTTTAACTGTAAATTTTAGATATAAAATGTAAATGACTACTCTATGAGGTTCCGTCACTTTTCTGGTGCTAGAAAATGATTTGGAAATAATTAAAAAGAGGAGAAAAACTGTCCTAAAACAGGATCTTATTACGGTTTGCCATCCTCCCGAGTGGAACCGTTTTGAGACACGCACATATACATTCTACTGAAAGTGCGCACAATACTTATTTTATAACCAGAAATTTGTCTTTTATTTAATATACTATGGGGGTATTTAATTGTTAGATAAGTCAGTTGGGTGTCTGTTTTTTCATATCTAATAGACAGGAAAAAACAGACACCCGACCGACTTTTCAAACAATTGAATTCCACCCAATGAGTGCTTTGTCTTCCTGTTGTACTATGTTCATTTTATAGTGTGAAATGGGTTTTATTCAGGTTTGTTAGCAAACAACAAAGCACATTAATGGGTAAAACCATGTGCACTGCAGGTGGGGCAGATGTAACATGTGCAGAGAGAGTTAGATTTGGGCGGATTACATTGTTTCTGTGCAGAGTAAATACTGGCTGCTTTATTTTTGTACTGCAATAAGTAATTGGGAGATGTATACTGTAGTGTACTGTATATACATCTCCCAATTATTGAGATGGAAGAAAAAACACCCTGAAAAGACACAAGGGAAAGAGAAAAGATATATATATATATATATATATATATATATATATAGATATATATATATAGATATAGATATATATATATATATATATATTTATTAGTGATGAGCGGGTTCGGTTCCTCGGAATCCGAACCCCCCCGAACTTCACCCATTTTACACGGGTCCGAGGCAAACTCACATCTTCCCGCCTTGCTCGGTTAACCCGAGCGCGCCCGAACGTCATCATCCCGCTGTCGGATTCTCGCGAGATTCGTATTCCATATAAGGAGCCGCGCGTCGCCGCCATTTTTCACTCGTGCATTGGAGATGATAGTGAGAGGACGTGGCTGGCGTTCTCTCAGTTTCTGTGTTCAGTGTGCTGCAAATATCTGTGCTCAGTGTGCTGCAAATATCTGTGCTCAGTGTGCTGCAAATATCTGTGCTCAGTGTGCTGCAAATATCTACGTTCTCTGCCTGAAAAACGCTCCATATCTGTGCTCAGTGTGCTGCAAATATCTGTGCTCAGTGTGCTTTATTGTGGGGACTGGGGACCACCAGTATTATATAGGAGGAGTACAGTGCAGAGTTTTGCTGACCAGTGACCACCAGTATTATACGTTCTCTGCCTGAAAAACGTTCCATATCTGTGCTGCATTGTAGTATATAGTAGGAGTACAGTGCATAATTTTGCTGACCACCAGTATATAATATATAGCAGTACGGTACAGTAGGCCACTGCTCTACATACCTCTGTGTCGTCAAGTATACTATCCATCCATACCTGTGGTGCATTTAAGATTTTGTGCGCAGTATATATATAGTAGTAGGACAGTGCATAATTTTGCTGACCACCAGTATATAATATATAGCAGTACGGTACAGTAGGCCACTGCTCTACCTACCTCTGTGTCATCAAGTATACTATCCATCCATACCTGTGGTGCATTTAAGTTTTTGTGCGCAGTATATATATAGTAGTAGGACAGTGCATAATTTTGCTGACCACCAGTATATAATATATAGCAGTACGGTACAGTAGGACACTGCTCTACCTACCTCTGTGTCGTCAAGTATACTATCCATCCATACCTGTGGTGCATTTAAGTTGTGCGCAGTATATATAGTAGTAGGCCATTGCTATTGATATATTACTGGCATATAATTCCACACATTAAAAAATGGAGAACAAAAATGTGGAGGGTAAAATAGGGAAAGATCAAGATCCACTTCCACCTTGTGCTGAAGCTGCTGCCACTAGTCATGAAATGCCATCAACGTCGTCTGCCAAGGCCGATGACCAATGTCATAGTAGAGAGCATGTAAAATCCAAAAAAATAAAGTTCAGTAAAATGACCCAAAAATCTAAATCAAAATCGTCTGAGGAGAAGCGTAAACTTGCCAATGTGCCATTTACGACACTGAGTGGCAAGGAACGGCTGAGGGCCTGGCCTATGTTCATGGCTAGTGGTTCAGCTTCACATGAGGATGGAAGCACTCATCCTCTTGCTAGAAAACTGCAGTGCCACTCCTAGATGGGCCAGGTGTTTGTGTCGGGCACTTAGGTCGCTTAGCTTACTGTTAGGGTCTCCTGCTTTGTGCTGCCACGTCGTCATGGCAACCGGGAGACAAGTGCTAGCGGAGTAACCTGAGCGTAGCTGATACTCCGGTTCGGGTCTTTTGCTGTGCAGTGGTTACAGGCTCTGTGCACGGCAGGGGATCCGGTGCTGGTTTTTGTGCTCACAGTCTGTGAGGTCTGAGTGGGGCGTGGACAGCACCTGCTATATAAACCCTCTTCTCAGGTTAGGCAGATGCTGCTGAATCTTTGTTGGTTAGTCAGTTCCTGAAAGCTAGCTAGTACTGTGTAAACTTTGTATTTGTTTGTTGCTTACTGCAAATAGGCCTTGAGATTTGGTATTACACTCTGCCAATCCAGACGTAGCAGTAAGACTGGAGTCAGTCGTTTAACCTGCTGGGGTTCTTTTGCTACTCTGTGAACCTAGCAGGTTTGCGGCTGTATTCTCAGACTTGCCTGCCAAAATCCTTTCTCACTGTGCAAGGTGTTCAGGTGTCAGTTTAGTGGCAGTAAGCTGAACCAGTGCACTGCAAGTGAGGACTAGGATTGTGGAGACTCTCCTTGTGTCTATTATTCCATCTCTGACCAAGGAGTTTACTGCCACACCCGTTGGTAACCCTTTAGGGTTTTGCTGTTTCCCTTAGCAACAGCATTTCGGGTTCTATACGTATTAAATCACTACATCTCGCTTCTTTCCATCTGAGCATTCCTAATACTAGGGAGACACCCAGTTTCTTAGCCTTTGGGCTTCTCTGTTCACTTTGTGTTTATTTTGTTACCCTATCACCTTCTGTGTATGTAATGTCATATTCCCCAGTCTGTCTGTGAGTTCATTTGTTTTGCATCCCTCTCCGTTCAGACACCAATACATTCCTGCTGGCACTGGTGTGCATAACATATTCAGCAGCCTAATACTCCTGTTGAAATTTTGTGGGAATATGGAGCATACCCCTCAAAATACTTTGCAACAGGTGGTCGATCAGGTGCAGGTCCTGACTCGACAATTTAATGATTTGTCCATTAAAATGCACACCTCACAGGCCGCTGGCGGAGCTCCCGCAGCAGCAGTACCTTCAGGGGTTAAGGAGCCGAAAGTAAATCTCCCAGATCGTTTTTCTGGAGATCGCTCGCAGTTCTTTTGTTTCAAAGAGAGCTGCAAGCTATATTTCCAGCTTAGGCCTCAGTCTTCTGGGTCGGAGATTCAGCGGGTGGGCATAGTGATTTCCTTGCTACAAGGAGACCCACAGGTCTGGGCATATGGGTTGCAGCCTGACTGTCCGTCGCTTAAAAGTGTTGATGCTTTTTTTACGGCACTGGGCATGTTGTATGATGACCCTGACAAGACGGCCTCAGCCGAGGCTCAGATTTCGATCCTTAAGCAAGGGCGAAGGCCAGTTGAGGTTTATTGTACGGAGTTTCGGAGGTTGGCCCATGATACCCAGTGGAATGACCCAGCCCTGAGACACCAGTACCGAAGAGGTCTTTCTAACCAGTTAAAAGACCAACTGGTACAATATCCCTTGCCTGATAGCTTGGATCAGCTCATGCAGTTATCCATTCGGGTGGATAGACGGCTGAGAGAGTGCAGGCTTGAAAGGGAGACCGAGGTTTCCTTCTTTCCCAAGGGAACCTCAGACTCTGAGGAATTTTCCGAGGAGCCTATGCAGATTGGGGCTACCCGCCTCTCCTCGCGTGAGAAGACGCGGAGGAGACAGCAGGGGTTATGTTTGTACTGTGGGAATAAAGGTCATGTGGTAGTATCATGCCCAGAAAAGCCGGAAAACTTCAGGGCCTGAGGGTGATGGGAAATATCCTGTCAGGCCAGAAGTCAGAATTTCCCAAGAACACTTTTATCATTCCGGTGACCTTGAAGATCCTCGGTCAAACTGTCAAGACTGAGGCCTTTGTGGACAGTGGGGCCGACGGGGTTTTTATGGACCGCCAATTCGCCCTGAAACACTCTGTTCCCTTAGTACCCTTGGCATCGGAAATTGAGATTTGTGGGTTAAACGGGGAACCATTATCCCAGGGTAAAATTACCTCTTGCACTAGCCAGATTTCTTTGTTTATTGGAGCCACACACTCTGAAAAATTGTCCTTTTATGTGACTGCCTGTACTTTTGCCCCATTGGTGTTGGGGTTACCCTGGTTAAGGGCCCACAATCCTCAATTTGACTGGGTCTCTGGGGAGATTCTTAGTTGGGGTACTGATTGTTTCAGGAGTTGCTTGAGCCTTCCAGTCAGGCTTTCGCAGCTAAGTTTGCCAGGATTGCCAGGATGTTATGCAGATTTTGCGGACGTGTTCTCCAAAAGAGTTGCAGAGGTACTACCTCCCCATCGCCCCTATGACTGTGCCATTGATTTGTTGCCGAATGCTAAGCTTCCCAAGAGCAGGTTGTACTCCCTGTCACGTCCTGAGACTCAGGCTATGGCAGAGTACATTCAGGAGATCTTGGCTAAGGGATTTATCAGAACTTCACAGTCTCCAGTTGGGTCGGGGTTCTTCTTCGTGGGTAAAAAGGACGGTTCGTTGCGACCCTGCATCGACTTCAGGGAATTGAACCGTATCACGATTAAAAACTCATACCCACTGCCTCTCATTTCGGTCTTGTTTGACCAGCTTCGTACTGCCACCATTTTTTCTAAGATTGACCTACGCGGTGCGTACAATCTAATCCGAATAAGAGAGGGGGATGAATGGAAGACTGCCTTTAATACCCACTCAGGGCATTATGAATATTTGGTGATGCCTTTTGGGCTCTGTAATGCCCCGGCAGTCTTCCAGGACTTCATGAACGATGTGCTCAGGGAATATTTGGATAGATTCTTAGTTGTATACTTAGATGACATCCTAATCTTCTCCCATTCCCTGGAGGAACATCGAAGCATGTACGCTTAGTCCTCCAGAAACTCAGAGACCACCGGCTTGGGGCGAAGCTGGAGAAGTGCGAATTTGAAGTTCAGCAAATCGCATTTCTAGGATATATTATCTCCCCAGAAGGTTTCCAAATGGAGGGTTCCAAGGTACAGGCAGTCCTGGATTGGGTGCAGCCCACTAGTTTGAAGGCGCTTCAGCGTTTTCTGGGCTTTGCAAATTTTTATAGACGATTTATCGCTGGATTTTCATCTATAGTGGCGCCCTTGGTGGCACTCACTAAGAAAGGGGCGGATGTTGCTCACTGGTCTAGTGAGGCAAAAGCGGCTTTTGCCCGTCTCAAAAGGGCATTTGTCTCGGCCAAGGTGCTGCGACACCCAGATCCAGAGCGTCCTTTTGTGGTGGAGGTGGATGCCTCTGAGATGGGTATTGGGGCAGTGCTCTCTCAGATGGGGGTGTCTGATAATCGCCTTCATCCCTGTGCTTACTTTTCCCGTAAATTTTCGCCTGCCGAGATGAATTATGACGTGGGTAACCGGGAATTGTTGGCTATTAAGGATGCACTCGAGGAGTGGAGACACTGGCTTGAGGGGGCTAAGTTTGTGATCTCAATTCTCACCGACCATAAGAATTTGGCATATTTAGAGTCAGCGAAGCGCCTCAATGCCAGGCAGGCACGATGGGCTTTGTTTTTTGCTCGCTTTAATTTTTTGATAACATATCGCCCTGGGTCAAAAAACATCAAGGCTGATGCGCTCTCGCAGAGTTTTGCTCCAATCCAGGAGACCACCGAGGAGCCATTGCCCATTGTGTCCCCATCATGTATTAAAGTGGGCATTACCCAGGACCTCTTGTCATTAGTCCTTAGAGCACAGGAGCAGGCTCCTCCAGACCTTCCGGTAGGTCTTTTGTTTGTGCCTCCTAGGTTAAGACAGCGAGTGTTCCTGGAATTCCATGCCAAGAAGTCGGCAGGTCACCCGGGTATTGCCAGAACTCGGGAGTTGCTATCTAGGGCGGTGTGGTGGCCCTCGGTGGCTAGGGATGTGGATCAGTGGGTTCGGGCATGTGACATCTGTGCCCGAAATAAGACTCCTAGAGGGGTTCCTGTTGGCCCATTACATCCACTCTCTATTCCATCTAAGCCATGGACCCACATTTCAATGGATTTTGTGGTGGACTTGCCCAAATCTTTGGGGATGACAGCCATCTGGGTTGTCGTTGACAGGTTTTCGAAGATGGCGCACTTCGTTCCATTGGTTGGGCTGCCATCGGCCAGACGCCTGTCTGAATTATTTATGCTGCATGTTGTGCGCCTCCACGGGTTGCCACTTGATGTGGTCTCTGACCGCGGATCCCAGTTTGTGGCCAAATTCTGGAGGGCATTTTGTTCCGATCTCCAGATTTCTGTCAGCTTGTCGTCAGGCTACCATCCGCAGTCTAATGGGCAGACTGAAAGGGTGAATCAGTCCTTGGAGCAGTTCCTCAGGTGTTATGTCTCCAAGTGTCAGACTGACTGGGTTGCTCATCTGTCCATGGCGGAGTTTGCCTATAACAACGCGGCTCATTCTGCTACAGGGATCTCTCCCTTCCTTTGTGTGTATGGGCATCATCCTAAGGCCAATTCTTTTGACCCCCTGGACTCCACGCCTGGTGGTTCCTCTGTGGTTTCGGTCCTTAGAAGTATTTGGAGGAAAGTGAAGAAAGCCCTTGTGTCTGCGTCATTAGTGACCAAAAGGGTTTTTGATAAGCGGAAAAGACCCTGCAGCTTCAAATTAGGAGACTTCGTCTGGTTGTCTACCAAGAATTTGAAGTTGAGACAGCCATCTCATAAGTTAGGCCCCCGGTTCATCGGTCCTTATAAGATCACTAGGGTTATCAATCCGGTGGCATTTCAGTTAGATCTACCCCGTTCTTTGGGTATCAATAAAACATTTCATTGTTCCCTTTTAAAAACGGGCGATTAGTAATCCTTCTTCCAGTGGAAGACCTTCCCCTCTTCTGAAACGTGACTAGAGTGAGTTTGTTGTTGAAAGGATTCTTGACTCCAAGATGGTTCGGGGTCGGCTGTCATTTTTGGTGCACTGGAAGGGGTATGGCCCGGAGGAGCGGTCGTGGGTGCGCAGTTGTGATCTTCATGCCCCCAGACTGTTACGCTCTTTCTTCTCGCAGTTCCCCGATAAACCCGGTGGTAGGGGTTCTTTGACCCCTCGTCAGAGGGGGGGGTACTGTTAGGGTCTCCTGCTCTGTGCTGCCACGTCGTCATGGCAACCGGGAGACAAGTGCTAGCGGAGTAACCTGAGCGTAGCTGATACTCCGGTTCGGGTCTTTTGCTGTGCAGTGGTTACAGGCTCTGTGCACGGCAGGGGATCCGGTGCTGGTTTTTGTGCTCACAGTCTGTGAGGTCTGAGTGGGGCGTGGACAGCACCTGCTATATAAACCCTCTTCTCAGGTTAGGCAGATGCTGCTGAATCTTTGTTGGTTAGTCAGTTCCTGAAAGCTAGCTAGTACTGTGTAAACTTTGTATTTGTTTGTTGCTTACTGCAAATAGGCCTTGGGATTTGGTATTACACTCTGCCAATCCAGACCTAGCAGTAAGACTGGAGTCAGTCGTTTAACCTGCTGGGGTTCTTTTGCTACTCTGTGAACCTAGCAGGTTTGCGGCTGTATTCTCAGACTTGCCTGCCAAAATCCTTTCTCACTGTGCAAGGTGTTCAGGTGTCAGTTTAGTGGCAGTAAGCTGAACCAGTGCACTGCAAGTGAGGACTAGGATTGTGGAGACTCTCCTTGTGTCTATTATTCCATCTCTGACCAAGGAGTTTACTGCCACACCCGTTGGTAACCCTTTAGGGTTTTGCTGTTGCCCTTAGCAACAGCATTTCGGGTTCTCTACGTATTAAATCACTACATCTCGCTTCTTTCCATCTGAGCATTCTTAATACTAGGGAGACACCCAGTTTCTTAGCCTTTGGGCTTCTCTGTTCACTTTGTGTTTATTTTGTTACCCTATCACCTTCTGTGTATGTAATGTCATATTCCCCAGTCTGTCTGTGAGTTCATTTGTTTTGCATCCCTCTCCGTTCAGACACCAATACATTCCTGCTGGCACTGGTGTGCATAACACTTAGCCATCCAGCGACCTTGGTGCACCTCTTCTTTTTTTCTTTGCATCATGTGCTGTTTGGGGACTATTTTTTGAAGTGCCATCCTGTTTGACACTGCAGTGCCACTCCTAGATGGGCCAGGTGTTTGTGTCGGCCACTTGGGTCGCTTAGCTTAGTCATCCAGCGACCTCGGTGCACCTCTTTTTTTCTTTGCATCATGTGCTGTTTGGGGACTTTTTTTTGAAGTGCCATCCTGTCTGACACTGCAGTGCCACTCCTAGATGGGCCAGGTGATTGTGTCGGCCCATCTAGGTGGCACTCACAGACTCGTGGAATGATGAAAAAACTTCACCCCGTGAAGTGTTTATTAAAGCAGACAGGTTACGTTTCGGGGACACTTCCCCTTCCTCAGAAAATTAATCAGTGCCAAACAGTGAATATTTATACCATAAAATGACCCCACTTACCCCCACAGGAATGACTCTCAGCTGCGTGGACCACGGAGTTCCCGAGCATCCCCTGTCCTGCACTTCCGGTATCGGCGTCTCGGCCTACCCGCAAGTGACGTCATCAGGCTTTGCCGGTCCCCATGGCAACGCGCCGAGAGCCCTGGTAAACAAAACAATGTGATAAATGACACAATTAAAAAGCATTTGAAGTACATAAAACGTGACTAAAAATGGCACACAAAGGCAAAAAGCGCTCACTCGGAGCTAGAGTGTGCCAACCAGTACAATCACAAATCGAACGGTGACATATCATAGAAAATAATACTAAAAGCAATTAAAACAGAACAATGTGTCCTCCGCACTTAGAACTTATCTATAAATTAAGTGGTACCATCCCAATGTGTGAAACAATTTTATTTGAAAAACATTCTAAAAAATCCATAATAGCAGCCAGGCATGGAGGGCTAACCAGCAAAGGGGAACCTTGTATCCAACAACTAACATAGATATCTGCACAAGCAATGCAGCTGCATCCCCAATATTAACCAGGTATGATACTCATTTAATAATTAATCAGACTTGTTAAAAGGATGTGAACACTTTTGAGACATTTAGAAAAATTCTGAGGAATTTACAAGAAATGAATTAATCCCAGGGACTCATTTAACCCTCTGGGGGCCAGACAATCTAGGCGGAAAATCCACCTAGATTCTAGTTGGAGTAGTCTTTTCCCCCTATCTCCCCCCCGTCTGGAAGCTGGAACATGGTCAATGGCCCTGTATCTAAGGCTGGCCAAACTGTGTTGATATGTGACAAAATGTCTTGCCACTGGCTGCTCACTGGTCCCTGCATTAAGGGCTGCTCGAATAGCGGACCTATGTTGGGTTAACCGGACTGTCAGTTGGCATTCAGTTTTGCCCACGTAATAGAGCCCGCATTGGCCAACTATCACGTAGACAACAAACCGTGACGTGCAAGTTAATGGCCACTTGATTTTTAATCGTTGGCCCATGTGGGGATGTGGGAAAGTCTCACCAACCAGAAAAAAGGAACAGGTGGTACAACCTAGGCATTTGAAGCAACCATTTTTCCTGCTTAAAAAATGCTTGGATGTGGTCTTAACGTCGAAACCCGTCACGTCGGTTTTGACTACCAAATCTTTCAGATTCTTGCCCCTGGAGTAGCTCGGCATCAATTTACTATTTTGAAAACACTTCAGATCAGGGTCGGATGTGACCATTTGCCACATCCCCCTGACTTGTTTTAACAACCCTGGGCTATTGGAATTAAATTCCGTCACCCATGGTATGGTGTCCCTAGATAGGGCTTTAGAACAACGCTTATCCGGTTTCTGAAAATTGCACAACGCTCTCTCACGTGCTTTTTTCAGATCTGGTAGAGCATACCCTCTTTCGTGAATTTCAATACCATCTCATCCAACTGTGTCTCCCGTGTAACCGGGTTGGTATTATTCCTGCAAACCCTCAGTAACTGAGAGTATGGCAGGCTGCGAACCATCGCTTTGGGATGAGAACTCTCAGCCCGGAGCAGGGTATTCCTGTCAGTGGGTTTCTTATATAAAGCTGTCTCCAACTGCCCCTCCTTCAGCTGTATACATACATCCAGATAACAAATCTCTGATTTACTGGAGTTCCAGGTAAATTTAATGGGACTATCTGAGTTGTTTTGTCTCATGATAATCTCAATCAATCTCTGTATGTCATCTTTCCAAAAGATAAGGAGATCATCAATGTAGCGGAAATATAGCAGTATTGTTTCTGAAATGTTTGCGTCTTCAAAAAACAACCCTCTCTCAACCTCCCACATGTAACAGTTGGCAAACGACGGGACCACCGGGGACCCCATCGAGCAGCCCGTCAGCTGCCTATAGAACCTCCCATTAAACAAAAAGAAGTTGTGTGACAATGTGTAGGCCAATAACTCAATAAACAAACCAACATCTGGACCTGTATAGAGCCTGTTTCCCGTGATCAGTCGTCTCACCGCCTCTAACCCAGCCCCGTGGGGAATACACGTATAGAGGCTGGTGACGTCTAAAGTCACCATGGACACTTCACTAGGGACTATTCCCAGCCCCGCTAATCTATCTAACAGCATGCTGGTGTCTTTTAGATGCGAAAAGGTGTCTTGAATGCATGGCTGCAAGTAGGTATCCAGAAACACAGCTATCGGTTCGCACAGAGACCCCCGGGCAGAGATGATGGGTCTCCCCGGAGGCCTCTGTGCGTCCTTGTGTATCTTGGGGAGGGTGTAAAATAGTGGCCATTTTGTGGACAATTTATCACTAAATACCTGTGAAATCAGCCCCTCACCCACCGCTCGTTTCAACAATAAATCTAACTCCAGCTTAAAACCAGAAGTGGGATCCTGATCCAACAGACAATAAGTCTTACTGTCACTGAGTAACCTGTCACACTCAGCAACATAGGAGGACGGTCGCTTAGCTTAGTAACACAGCTACCTCATTGCACCTCTTTTTTTCTTTACATCATGTGCTGTTTGGGGACAATTTTTTTAATCTGCCATCCTGTCTGACACTGCAGTGCCACTCCTAGATGGGCCAGGTGTTTGTGTCGGCCACTTGGGTCGCTTAGCTTAGTCATCCAGCGACCTCGGTGCAAATTTTAGGACTAAAAATAATATTGTGAGGTGTGAGGTGTTCAGAATAAACTGGAAATGAGTGGAAATTATGGTAATTGAGGTTAATAATACTATGGGATCAAAATGACCCCCAAATTCTATGATTTAAGCTGTTTTTGAGGGTTTTTTGTAAAAAAAACACCCGAATCCAAAACACACCCGAATCCGACAAAAATTTTTCAGGGAGGTTTTGCCAAAACGCGTCCGAATCCAAAACGCGGCCACGGAACCGAATCCAAAACCAAAACACAAAACCCGAAAAATGTCCGGTGCACATCACTAAATACATATATATATATATATATATATATATATATATATATACACACACACATACAGAAATACACTGCACTCTCCATTCCCAGGAATGGGGTGCACACATGCACTTTCCACCTCTACAGAGCCGGCCCTAACCAATATGATGCCCTAGGCAAGATTTTGTCTGGTGCCCCCTAGCACCACCACTGGTTCCGCCTCTGACCTTGCACCTCTTTCCCAGCACCATCACCCCTCACCCATAGCTGTCCCTATTTTGGTGTTTGTACCCCCTATATTTTAAATAGGAACAGTTCGCACATTTGGCGCACAGCCCAAAAAGGGGTGTGTTTTTGCTGGCAAGGGGCATGGCCGCACAATAGTAACCCCAATTCCAATTACGGCACACAGTACTGCAACTTTATTCACATTTTATCATGCAATAGTGTCCATAATTCATATTACATCCCATAGTAGTATCACTTTACCTTATAAACGTTACTCCTCACAGTAGAGCCCCTTATTCACATTATACCACACCCTATTGCTCTTTATTCACATTACACCACACCCTATTGCTCTTTATTCACATTAGACGACACAGTAGTGCCCTTTCTATATGCAACGACACATAGTAGAGCACCTTATACACATAATGCCACACATTGGTAATGCATTTATACACAATTCCACACAGTAATGCCCCTTACACATATGAGACACATTAATGTCCTTATACACATAATGCGCCTTACACATTAGGACAACCTTTATTAATGCCCTTTTACACATAATGTCCCTTACACATATGCCGCACATTATTAATGCCCTTATACACATAATGACACACATAATGCACCCTACACATTTGCTGCACATTATTAGCGCCCCTTTACACATAATGACACACATACAGTAGTACCCTGTTACACATATGCCGCACATTATTAATGCCCTTATACACATAATGACATACATAGTGCCCCTTACACATATGTTGCACATTATTAATGCATTTTTACATGACACACATAATGCTCCTTACACATATTCTGAACACTACTGCACAACCAACCCACTCACATGCACACAGCACTCACACTGCCACTAACACTGTGACCTCTGCCTCTGCTTGGATACAGATGTGTCCTCACAAATCTTGCATCAATGCTAACGTTGGGCACCTTTTTTTAATAAAAATGCATCTTATTTGCATTGCTATGTGGCTAGTATGCACAAGCAGCTTCTGCTGATTAAACTGATATACAGCATGCCTATATACTGTGTGAGACTGTGGCTGTATCTGCATATGAAATGCTACATACAGAATATAGGCATGTCGCATATTATTTTAATCAGCAGAAGCTGATGATGCCCCTAGGCATATCAAATGCCCTAGGCAATTGCCTAGTTTGCCTATGCCTATGGCCGGCTCTGCACCTCTAGGTTGGGGTGCAGTGGGCTGTAAACCAGGTAAGCACATTTTCTCCTATTGGATAGCAGTTGCCAGGTTTCCAATAAATCTATGTGAAAAATGTATGTGATAGAGTAGGAATTGCAGTGAAATGGGATCTCGTGATGCAAGCTTATATGCATCGTATAATTCATGAACTAAAACCCCATTATTCATCTAGTTATGTATTAAAGTTTTGAGGTGAATGAGGATACTGAGAAGAGTGCTGGTCTCTCTCTCTCTCTCTCTCTCTCTCTCTCTCATATATATATATATATATAGCTGCTAAATTCTTACAGGTAAGAAAAGAAGCGGCACTCCAATGGTTAAAGACAAGAGTAGTATAAAGTTTAGTGAATCTTCATGTCCGCATTGCTTTGTACTCACTTTTTTGCACATATGTAACAATGTCCTGACGGAAAGGTCTGCGGGCCTTGAAACGTTTCACTAAACTTTATACTACTCTGTAATCATTGGAGTGCCGCCTCTTTTCTTACCTGTAAGAATTTAGCAGCTATCTATCCGCATGGGAAGGCACCGTATCAGTACACAGTCATCCGGAGTGCCAAGCTACTGCTGAAGTATATATATATATATATATATATAGATATATAGATATATATATATATATATATATATAGAGATAGATAGATAGATAGATAGATAGATAGATAGATAGATAGATAGATAGATAGATAGATATATTCCACAAGGTCCAACACTCCCAATACTTGTCAATACTTAGCAGGTTGCCTGCATAGGATATGGGAATACCATGTCGATTAAGCAGCACTCTAGGCATAGAATGGGACACTCAGTCAGCGTAGTATGGCCATACTACCATACTACCATACTACCATACTACAATACTACCACACTACAATACTACCATACTACCACACTACCACACTACCATACTACGCTGACTGAGTGTCCCATTCTATGCCTAGAGTGCTGCTTAATCAACATGCTATACTGTATGTATATATATATATATATATATATATATATATATATATATATATATACATACAGGTTGAGTGTCCCTTATCCAAAATGCTTGGGACCAGAGGAATTTTGGATATGGGATTTTTCCCTATTTTGGAATAATTGCATACCATAATCAAATATTATGGTGATGGGGCCTAAATCTAAGCACACAATTCATTTATGTTTCATATACACCTTATACACACAGCCAGAAGGTCATTTAATACAATATTTTTAATAACTTTGAGTATTAAACAAAGTTTGTGTACATTGAGCCATCAGAAAGCAAAGGTTTCACTATCTCAGTCTCACTCAAAAAAGTCCGTATTTCGGAATATTTGGATATGGGATACTCAACCTGTATATACAGTATATATTAGTGATGAGCGGGTTCGGATCCTCGGGATCCGACCCGCCCGAACTTCACCTTTTTTTTACACGGGTCCGAGCGACTCAGATCCTCCCGCCTTGCTCGGTTAACCCGAGCGCGCCCGAACGTCATCATCCTGCTGTCGGATTCTCGCGAGATTCGGATTCTATATAAGGAGCCGCGCGTCGCCGCCATTTTCACACGTGCATTGAGATTGATAGGGAGAGGACGTGGCTGGCGTCCTCTCCGTTATATTAGAAAAGAACAGAGTAAACTGAGTGACTTAGTTATGTGGGGAGGTTTGGGGACGGGGAGCAGCTGTTAGGTAGTACAGTGCAGGGTTTACCACCAGTGAGTTAGTTTAATCCTTTGTTTCTCTGCCTTAAAAAAAACGCTCCACCATATCTATGCTCAGTGTGCTGCACTGCTGCATGATATATCTGTGCTGAGTGCACTGCTCACACTGCCTAATTGTGGGGACTGGGGAGCAGTTATAGCAGGAGTACACTGCACAGTTTTGCTGACAGTGACCACCAGTCCAGTATACGTTTGTCTGCCTGAAAAACACTCCTGTGGTGTTTTTTCTTCTTCTTCATACTAGTTTAGCAGTCTGCTGACAGTGTCCACCAGGTCCGTTATATACAGTATATTATATATATAAGCAGTACGGTAGGCCACGGCTGTACCTACCTCTGTGTCGTCAGTGCACTCGTCGTCCATAAGTAATATAATACTATACTTACTATCCATCCATCTACATTGTATTGTATACCTACCTGTGGTGGTTTTTTTTTTCTTCATACTAGTTTAGCAGTCTGCTGACAGTGTCCACCAGGTCCGTTATATACAGTATATTATATATATATATATATATATATATATATAAGCAGTACGGGAGGCCACGGCTGTACCTACCTCTGTGTCGTCAGTGCACTCGTCCTCCATAAGTAATATAATACTATACTATCCATCCATCTACATTGTATACCTGTGGTGGCTTTTAGTTGTGCGCATTAAAATATGGAGAACAAAAATGTAGAGGTTAAAAAAATAGGGAAAGATCAAGATCCACTTCCACCTCGTGCTGAAGCTGCTGCCACTAGTCATGGCCGAGACGATGAAATGCCATCAACGTCGTCTGCCAAGGCCGATGCCCAATGTCATAGTACAGAGCATGTAAAATCCAAAACACAAAAGATCAGTAAAAAAAATGACCCAAAAATCAAAATTAAAAGCGTCTGAGGAGAAGCGTAAACTTGCCAATATGCCATTTACGACACGGAGTGGCAAGGAACGGCTGAGGCCCTGGCCTATGTTCATGGCTAGTGGTTCAGCTTCACATGAGGATGGAAGCACTCATCCTCTCGCTAGAAAAAAGAAAAGACTTGCGGCAAAAGCACAGCAAAGAACTGTGCGTTCTTCTAAATCCCAAATCCCAAAGGAGAGTCCAATTGTGTCGGTTGCGATGCCTGACCTTCCCAACACTGGACGAGAAGAGCTTGCGCCTCTTTTTTTCTTTGCGTCATGTGCTGTTTGGGGAGTATTTTTTGGAAGGGCCATCCTGCGTGACACTGCAGTGCCACTCCTAGATGGGCCAGGTGTTTGTGTCGGCCACTTGTGTCGCTTAGCTTAGCCATCCAGCGACCTCGGTGCAAATTTTAGGACTAAAAATAATATTGTGAGGTGTTCAGAATAGACTGAAAATGAGTGGAAATTATGGTTATTGAGGTTAATAATACTATGGGATCAAAATGACCCCCAAATTCTATGATTTAAGCTGTTTTTTAGGGTTTTTTGAAAAAAACACCCGAATCCAAAACACACCCGAATCCGACAAAAAAAATTCGGTGAGGTTTTGCCAAAACGCGTTCGAACCCAAAACACAGCCTCGGAACCGAACCCAAAACCAAAACCCGAAAAATTTCAGGTGCACATCACTAATATATATACACACTGTATATATAGATCATGCACTTTATAGCATCAGCATTGTAGTTATGATTTCAGGAAAGACTGAAGATGATCTTTCACAAGTAAGCAAATAATAAAATGACATCCGCGGGATCCTGACCTCCTCTTCACATTAACACGCTGTGACAAGTTCATCTTCTCAGTGTGGTGATGCTGATTCTCGCAGACAGTTCGCTGCTGCTGCACTGCTATGTGCTGTGTACACAATGGGTGACATGAGAGAACCCGAGATCTGAGACTCCCCCCTGGATCGTCTTGCGCAATGACCTATGATTTTGTGCCATTAGTTTTATCTTCAGGAAATATATATGCAAACACATTATTCTTGGTTGAAACTAGAGATGAGCGGGTTCAGTTCCTCGGAATCCGAACCCCCCCCCGAACTTCACCCATTGTACACGGGTCCGAGGCATACTCGGATACTCCAGTATTGCTCGGTTAACCCGAGCGCGCCCGAACGTCATCATCTCGCAGTCGGATTCTCGCAAGATTTGTATTCTATATAAGTAGCGGCGCGTCACCGCCATTTTTCACTCGTGCATTGGAGATGATAGTGAGAGGACGTGGCTGGCATCCTCTCAGTTTCTGTGCTCAGTGTGCTGCAAATATCTGTGCTCAGTGTGCTGCAAATATCTGTGCTCAGTGTGCTGCAAATATCTACGTTCTCTGCCTGAAAAATGCTCCATATCTGTGCTCAGTGTGCTGCAAATATCTGTACTCACACTGCTTTATTGTGGGGACTGGGGACCACCAGTATTATATAGGAGGAGTACAGTGCAGAGTTTTGCTGACCAGTGACCAGTGACCACCAGTATTATACGTTCTCTGCCTGAAAAACGCTCCATATCTGTGCTGCTTTGTAGTATATAGCAGGAGTACAGTGCATAATTTTGCTGACCACCAGTATATAATATATAGCAGTATGGTACAGTAGGCCACTGCTCTACCTACCTCTGTGTCGTCAAGTATACTATCCATCCATACCTGTGGTGCATTTTAGTTGTGCGCAGTATATATAGTAGGAGGACAGTGCATAATTTTGCTGACCACCAGTATATAATATATAGCAGTACGGTACAGTAGGCCACTGCTCTACCTACCTCTGTGTCATCAAGTATACTATCCATCCATACCTGTGGTGCATTTAAGTCGTGCGCAGTATATATATAGTAGTAGGACCGTGCATAATTTTGCTGACCACCAGTATATAATATATAGCAGTACGGTACAGTAGGCCACTGCTCTACCTACCTCTGTGTCATCAAGTATACTATCCATCCATACCTGTGGTGCATTTAAGTTGTGCGCAGTATATATATAGTAGTAGGACAGTGCATAATTTTGCTGACCACCAGTTTATAATATATAGCAGTACGGTACAGTAGGCCACTGCTCTACCTACCTCTGTGTCGTCAAGTATACTATCCATCCATACCTGTGGTGCATTTAAGTTTTTGTGCGCAGTATATATAGTTGTAGGCCATTGCTATTGATAAATTACTGGCATATAATTCCACACATTAAAAAATGGAGAACAAAAATGGGGAGGGTAAAATAGGGAAAGATCAAGATCCACTTCCACCTCGTGCTGAAGCTGCTGCCACTAGTCATGGCCGAGGCGATGAAGTGCCATCAACGTCGTCTGCCAAGGCTGATGCCCAATGTCATAGTAGAGAGCATGTAAAATCCAAAAAACAAAAGTTCAGTAAAATGACCCAAAAATCAAAATTAAAAGCGTCTGAGGAGAAGCGTAAACTTGCCAATATGCCATTTACGACATGGAGTGGCAAGGAACGGCTGAGGCCCTGGCCTGTGTTCATGGCTAGTGGTCCAGCTTCACATGAGGATGGAAGCACTCATCCTCTCGCTAGAAAAATGAAAAGACTTAAGCTGGCAAAAGCACAGCAAAGAACTGAGCGTTCTTCTAAATCACAAATCCCCAAGGAGAGTCCAATTGTGTCGGTTGCGATGCCTGACCTTCCCAACACTGGACGGGAAGAGGTGGCGCCTTCCACCATTTGCACGCCCCCTGCAAGTGCTGGAAGGAGCACCCGCAGTCCAGTTCCTGATAGTCAAATTGAAGATGTCACTGTTGAGGTACACCAGGATGAGGATATGGGTGTTGCTGGCGCTGAGGAGGAAATTGACAAGGAGGATTCTGATGGTGAGGTGGTTTGTTTAAGTCAGGCACCCGGGAAGACACCTGTTGTCCGTGGGACGAATATGGCCATTGACATGCCTGGTCAAATTACAAAAAAAATCACCTCTTCGGTGTCGAATTATTTTAACACAAATGCGGACAACAGGTGTCAAGCCGTGTGTCGCCTTTGTCAAGCTGTAATAAGTAGGGGTAAGGACGTTAACCACCTCGGAACATCCTCCCTTATACGTCACCTGGAGTGCATTCATCAACAGTCATTGACAAGTTCAAAAACTTTAGGGGACAGCAGAAGCAGTCCACTGACAACTAAATCCCTTCCTCTTGTAACCAAGCTCCTGCAAACCACACCACCAACTCCCTCAGTGTCAATTTCCTCCTTACACAGGAAAGCCAATAGTCCTGCAGGCCATGTCACTGTCAAGTCTGACGAGTCCTCTCCTGCCTGGGATTCCTCCGATGCATCCTTGAGTGTAATGCCTACTGCTGCTGGCGCTGGTGTTGTTGCTGCTGGGAGTCGATCGTCATCACAGAGGGGAAGTCAGAAGACCTCTTGTACTACTTCCAGTAAGCAATTGACTGTCCAACAGTCCTTTGCGAGGAAGATGAAATATCACAGCAGTCATCCTGCTGCAAAGCGGATAACTCAGGCCTTGGCAGCCTGGGTGGTGTCAAACGTGTTTCCGGTATCCACCGTTAATTCACAGGAAACTAGAGACTTGCTTGAGGTACTGTGTCCCCGGTACCAAATACCATCTAGGTTCCATTTCTCTAGGCAGGCGATACCGAGAATGTACACAGACCTCAGAAAAAGAGTCACCAGTGTCCTAAAAAATGCAGTTGTACCCAATGTCCACTTAACCACGGACATGTGGACAAGTGGAGCAGGGCAGACTAAGGACTATATGACTGTGACAGCCCACTGGGTAGATGTATTGCCTCCCGCAGCAAGAACAGCAGCGGCGGCACCAGTAGCAGCATCATGCAAACGCCAACTCGTTCCTAGGCAGGCTACGCTTTGTATCACCGCTTTCCAGAAGAGGCCCACAGCTGACAACCTCTTACGGAAACTGAGGAACGTCATTGCAGAATGGCTTACCCCAATTGGACTCTCCTGGGGATTTGTGAGATCGGACAACGCCACCAATTTTGTGCGTGCATTACATGTGGGCAAATTCCAGCACGTCCCATGTTATGCACATACATTGAATTTGGTGGTGCAGAATTTTTTTAAAAACGACAGGTGCGTGCAAGAGATGCTGTCGGTGGCCCGAAGAATTGCGGGCCACTTTCGGCATTCAGCCACCGCGTGCCGAAGACTGGAGCACCAGCAAACACTCCTGAACCTGCCCTGCCATCATCTGAAGCAAGAGGTGGTAACGAGGTGGAATTCAACCCTCTATATGCTTCAGAGGATGGAGGAGCAGCAAAAGGCCATTCAAGTCTATACAGCTACCTACGATATAGGCAAAAGAGGGGGAATGCACCTGACTCAAGCGCAGTGGAGAATGATTTCAACGTTGTGCAAGGTTCTGGAACCCTTTGAACTTGCCACACGTGAAGTCAGTTCAGACACTGCCAGCCTGAGTCAGGTCATTCCCCTCATCATGCTTTTGCAGAAGAAGCTGGAGACATTGAAGGAGGAGCTAAAACAGAGCGATTCCGCTAGGCATGTGGGACTTGTGGATGGAGCCCTTAATTCGCTTAACCAGGATTCACGGGTGGTCAATCTGTTGAAATCAGAGCACTACATTTTGGCCACCGTGCTCGATCCTAGATTTAAAACCTTTCCGGCAGACACAAGTCTGCAGAATTTCAAAGACCTGCTGGTGAGAAAACTGTCATGTCAAGCGGAACGTGACCCGTCAACAGCTCCTCCTTCACATTCTCCCGCAACTGGGGCTGCGAGGAAAAGGCTAAGAATTCCGAGCCCACCCGCTGGCGGTGATGCAGGGCAGTCTGGGGCGAGTGCTGACATCTGGTCCGGACTGAAGGACCTGCCAACGATTACTGACATGTCGTCTACTGTCACTGCATATGATTCTGTCACCATTGAAAGAATGGTGGAGGATTATATGAGTGACCGCATCCAAGTAGGCACGTCAGACAGTCCGTACGTATACTGGCAGGAAAAAGAGGCAATTTGGAGGCCCTTGCAGAAACTGGCTTTATTTTACCTAAGTTGCCCCCCCTCCAGTGTGTACTCCGAAAGAGTGTTTAGTGCAGCTGCTCACCTTGTCAGCAATCGGCGTACGAGGTTACTTCCAGAAAATGTGGAGAAAATGATGTTCATCAAAATGAATTATAATCAATTTCTCCGTGGAGACATTCACCAGCAATTGCCTCCAGAAAGTACACAGGGACCTGAGATGGTGGATTCCAGTGGGGACGAATTAATAATCTGTGAGGAGGGGGATGTACACAGTGAAAGGGGTGAGGAATCGGAGGATGAGGAGAAGGTGGATATCTTGCCTCTGTAGATCCAGTTTGTGCAAGGAGAGATTGATTGCTTCTTTTTTGGTGGGGGCCCAAACCAACCACTCATTTCAGTCACAGTCGTGTGGCAGACCCTGTGGCTGAAATGATGGGTTTGTTAAAGTGTGCATGTCCTGTTTATACAACATAAGGGTGGGTGGGAGGGCCCAAGGACAATTCCATCTTTCACATCTTTTTTCTTGAATTTTTCTTTGCATCATGTGCTATTTGGGGACTATTTTTTGAAGTGCCATCCTGTCTGACACTGCAGTGCCACTCCTAGATGGGCCAGGTGTTTGTGTCGGCCACTTGGGTCGCTTAGCTTAGTCACACAGCTACCTCATTGCGCCTCTTTTTTTCTTTGCATCATGTGCTGTTTGGGGACAATTTTTTTAATCTGCCATCCTGTCTGACACTGCAGTGCCACTCCTAGATGGGCCAGGTGTTTGTGTCGGCCACTTGGGTCGCTTAGCTTAGTCATCCAGCGACCTAGGTGCAAATTTTAGGACTAAAAATAATATTGTGAGGTGTGAGGTGTTCAGAATAGACTGGAAATGAGTGGAAATTATGGTTATTGAGGTTAATAATACTATGGCATCAAAATGACCCCCAAATTCTATGATTTAAGCTGTTTTTCAGGGTTTTTTGTAAAAAACACCCGAATCCAAAACACACCCGAATTTCCAAAAAAATTTCAGCGAGGTTTTGCCAAAACGCGTCCGAATCCAAAACACGGCCGCGGAGCCGAATCCAAAACCAAAACACAAAACCCGAAAAATGTCCGGTGCACATCACTAGTTGAAACTAAGTTTAATAAAGTGCTAAAGGGATGTAAGATACGGGTGTAAGAAGGAATTTTTTTATACCTTTTCTGTGTTATAGAATGTAAAAAAAGTTATATTCTAAAAAAGTTATATTCTAAAAAAACGTTATATTCTAAAAAACGATGTTTCAGAAGTCAACTTTGTTTGAAAACCCTTCACAGCGATCCTCTTAATCATCTGGCCTTGAAATTTGCAGGAACAATTTACTCTTTTACTATATTTCCAAACACCTTGCAAGTATGAGCAGCCGTCCAATAATCACTGTACATTATAAGCAGCAGGGCCGGTTCTTGCCCTTTTGGCGCCCCGGGCGGGAAATAGGGGAGTGGCTTCATACAGGGGGCATGGTCAGTTACGCCCCCTGTACAGTAGAATAGCGCCGCTGAAAATGAAAAAAAAAAAAAAGAATACTTACTATCCCCGCTCCCGACCGCTGCAGACCTCCGCCGGCGCCGCTCCTCTCCTCTCCTTGGATCTGCCATAGACAGACACTAGAGGTCATTTATGACCCCTAGCGTCTGTCAGTCACACAAAGCTGTGCAGTGCGCGATGACGTCATCGCACACCTCACAGCAAAGGTCCTCTCCACGAAGGGAAACTAGACGCGTAGCATCTAGTTCCCTTCATAGCGGGGAACCAGGGGGACACAGCGGGCAGCGGGGGGCAAAGCAGTAGCGGATTTTGCCATGGCGCAGCGCCCTCTGGATGGCGCCGGCGCCCTTCCGGAAGGCGGCGCCTCGGGCAAAAGTCCTGCTTGCCCGTGGCAAGATCCGCTACTGATAAGCAGGTACTGATTCCAAATGAGATGCAACGCCACATGTGGGCAGAAAAGCAATGTGGGTGGACATCTGCAAACTGCATATGCGCCACAGAATGCAACTGCAGGCCACGCATGCGCTAGACCATGCATGCACAAACGTACAGGGATTGCAAGTGTATATTATTAATATTATTATTATTATCCTGTATTTATATGGCGCCACAAGGGATCCACAGCGCCCAATTACAGAGTACATAAACAAAATAATCATAACATGAAAACAGTGACTTACAGTTGATGACAGTATAGGACAAGTACAGGGTAAATAAACATAGTTACATCAGCAGATGACACTGACATAAGTATCAGGGTGGCAGAAAACCGCGGGATTTGGTGCCGTCGAAGATGGTTTAAGTGAGAGAAGGATAAGCACATGAGGGAAGAGGGTCCTGCTCGTGAGAGCTTACATTCTAAAGGGATGTGGCAGACAGACAGGGGTGACACAGATGGGGTACATAGAGAGCGTGGAACAAAGGGTGAATGGATCTGTTCATTAACAGACCGCTCTTTCCATAAAATGAAGTTTCTGGGCGGTATTGTAATTGGGCGGTTACCAGGCGATCGCATGGAATGGATTTGTCTTGAGCGTCGTGGGATTGCCGTTGGAGTGTAAGCTGTGCTCATTTGTAGGGTAAACATGGAGATAGGAAGCCTGATTTAGATGGATCTTTTGCACTAGCAACCTCCTATGCCTTTGGAACATAGTTGCCTACCTTCATAGGCAAACGCAAAGGGGGGTTCCAGTTGCCCGGAAACCCCCCTCCTCTTGGCAAGTGACTCAAATTATGACAACAATAGCAATGGTATATAATATAATTACTAGTGCTGCTGCCACATCATGCAGATTAAGAGACAGAGCAGAGCAGACAGTGCTGTGTGTGTGTGTGGTTCCGAGTCCTCAATCAGTGCACTGGAACAGAGAGTAGCTACCAGGAAGAAGAGACAGGAGCCTTACCATGAGGCGGGAGAATGTGTGCTTAGAAAGTGCAGTACTGGTTCTATTATGTTTGTGTATTTATTTGTTATGGTATGTTTAATCTTTTCCTGACCACTTAGTTATATTATTTAAATGTGTGATACAGCCTGTACGATAGACAATGTATAGTGTTAAATATTAATACTGTATTCCATACAGTATCCAGTGTATAAAAAGACCATTGTGTGTATAAATGTCCAGGGTCGTTACTAGGTTCTTCTACCGCTTCCCCAGACTCCCGCACTTGATCTAATGTTCAAGACGGTTGGAGATTGTGGATTACATTTCTAAACCCCCCCTCAAGAAATCCTGCGTTTGCCACTGAACTTGCTTTCCCGCTCCTCTGGGAGGTGGCAGCATGGTAGGCGGCAAGGTGGGCTGTCAGGGGACATAGTGTCATGATCGCATCATCATGGCTCTGACCCCTGCTCTGCAGTGCAGAGAAAACAGGCACTGTATAGCGGGGGGCGGAGCTACGATGACGCAATTCATCGCGTCATCACATCCCCTCGGACCGCCCACTTGTTCTCTGCTGTAGGCGGCCAAGTGGGGGGGGGGGATGAGGGGAGCTGCTAGGATAAGCAGGAGACTAGACCACTTTTTGTGGGGGTCGGGAGGGCCACATCATTTTTCGGGAGCGTCCCGGCCATTCTGGGAGGGTAGGCAAGTATGCTTTAGAACCACATCTCTAATTTAATGGGGCTTTTTAGTTTTATGCTTCACAAGTAGAGATGAGCGGGTTCGGTTTCTCTGAATCCGAACCCGCACGAACTTCATGTTTTTTTTCACGGGTCCGAGCGACTCGGATCTTCCCGCCTTGCTCGGTTAACCCGAGCGCGCCCGAACGTCATCATGACGCTGTCGGATTCTCGCGAGACTCGGATTCTATATAAGGAGCCGCGCGTCGCCGCCATTTTCACACGTGCATTGAGATTGATAGGGAGAGGACGTGGCTGGCGTCCTCTCCATTTAGATTAGGAGAGAGAGAGAGAGATTGACCTGAGGCTGATACTGTAGAAGAGAGTGCAGAGTTTAGTGACTGACCACAGTGACCACCAGCAGTGCAGTTGTTTTATTTAATATATCCGTTCTCTGCCTGAAAAAAACGGTACACACAGTGACTCAGTCACATACCATATCTGTGTGCACTGCTCAGCCCAGTGTGCTGCATGCCTGCATCATCTATGTATATATTATATATCTGACTGTGCTCAGCTCACACAGCTTATAATTGTGGGGGAGACTGGGGAGCACTGCAGTGCCAGTTATAGGTTATAGCAGGAGCCAGGAGTACAAGACAGTCACATACCATATCTGTGTGCACTGCTCAGCCCAGTGTGCTGCATCATCTATGTATATATTATATATCTGACTGTGCTCAGCTCACACAGCTTATAATTGTGGGGGAGACTGGGGAGCACTGCAGTGCCAGTTATAGGTTATAGCAGGAGCCAGGAGTACATATTATATTAAAATTAAACAGTGCACACTTTTGCTGCAGGAGTGCCACTGCCAGTGTGACTGACCAGTGACCTGACCACACTGACCACCAGTATAGTTAGTAGTATACTATATTGTGATTGCCTGAAAAAGTTAAACACTCGTCGTGTGACTTCACTTGTGTGGTGTGTTTTTTTTATTCTATAAAAAACTCATTCTGCTGACAGACAGTGTCCAGCAGGTCCGTCATTATATAATATATATACCTGTCCGGCTGCAGTAGTGATATATATATATTTTTTATATCATTATTTATCATCCAGTCGCAGCAGACACAGTACGGTAGTTCACGGCTGTAGCTACCTCTGTGTCGGCACTCGGCAGTCCATCCATAATTGTATACCACCTACCCGTGGTTTTTTTTTTCTTTCTTCTTTATACATACATACTACTACATCTCTTTATCAACCAGTCTATATTAGCAGCAGACACAGTACAGTACGGTAGTTCACGGCTGTGGCTACCTCTGTGTCGGCACTCGGCAGTCCGTCCATAATTGTATACCACCTAACCGTGGTTTTTTTTTCTTTCTTCTTTATACATACATACTACGACATCTCTTTATCAACCAGTCTATATTAGCAGCAGACACAGTACAGTACGGTAGTTCACGGCTGTGGCTACCTCTGTGTCGGCACTCGGCAGTCCGTCCATAATTGTATACCACCTAACCGTGTTTTTTTTTTCTTTCTTCTTCATACATACATACTACGACATCTCTATATCAACCAGTCTATATTAGCAGCAGACACAGTACAGTACGGTAGTTCACGGCTGTGGCTACCTCTGTGTCGGCACTCGGCAGTCCGTCCATAATTGTATACCACCTAACCGTGGTTTTTTTTTCTTTCTTCTTTATACATACATACTACGACATCTCTTTATCAACCAGTCTATATTAGCAGCAGACACAGTACAGTACGGTAGTTCACGGCTGTGGCTACCTCTGTGTCGGCACTCGGCAGTCCGTCCATAATTGTATACCACCTAACCGTGGTTTTTTTTTCTTTCTTCTTCATACATACATACTACGACATCTCTTTATCAACCAGTCTATATTAGCAGCAGACACAGTACAGTACGGTAGTTCATGGCTGTGGCTACCTCTGTGTCGGCACTCGGCAGTCCGTCCATAATTGTATACCACCTAACCGTGGTTTTTTTTTCTTTCTTCTTCATACATACATACTACGACATCTCTTTATCAACCAGTCTATATTAGCAGCAGACCCAGTACGGTAGTTCACGGCTGTAGCTACCTCTGTGTCGGCACTCGGCAGTCCGTCCATAATTGTATACTAGTATCCATCCATCTCCATTGTTTACCTGAGGTGCCTTTTAGTTGTGCCTATTAAAATATGGAGAACAAAAATGTTGAGGTTCCAAAATTAGGGAAAGATCAAGATCCACTTCCACCTCGTGCTGAAGCTGCTGCCACTAGTCATGGCCGAGACGATGAAATGCCAGCAACGTCGTCTGCCAAGGCCGATGCCCAATGTCATAGTACAGAGCATGTCAAATCCAAAACACCAAATATCAGTAAAAAAAGGACTCCAAAACCTAAAATAAAATTGTCGGAGGAGAAGCGTAAACTTGCCAATATGCCATTTACCACACGGAGTGGCAAGGAACGGCTGAGGCCCTGGCCTATGTTCATGGCTAGTGGTTCAGCTTCACATGAGGATGGAGGCACTCAGCCTCTCGCTAGAAAAATGAAAAGACTCAAGCTGGCAAAAGCAGTAGCACCGCAAAGAACTGTGCGTTCTTCGAAATCCCAAATCCACAAGGAGAGTCCAATTGTGTCGGTTGCGATGCCTGACCTTCCCAACACTGGACGTGAAGAGCATGCGCCTTCCACCATTTGCACGCCCCCTGCAAGTGCTGGAAGGAGCACCCGCAGTCCAGTTCCTGATAGTCAGATTGAAGATGTCAGTGTTGAAGTACACCAGGATGAGGAGGATATGGGTGTTGCTGGCGCTGGGGAGGAAATTGACCAGGAGGATTCTGATGGTCAGGTGGTTTGTTTAAGTCAGGCACCCGGGGAGACACCTATTGTCCGTGGGAGGAATATGGCCGTTGACATGCCTGGTGAAAATACCAAAAAAATCAGCTCTTCGGTGTGGAACTATTTCAACAGAAATGCGGACAACAGGTGTCAAGCCGTGTGTTCCCTTTGTCAAGCTGTAATAAGTAGGGGTAAGGACGTTAACCACCTCGGAACATCCTCCCTTATACGTCACCTGCAGCGCATTCATAATAAGTCAGTGACAAGTTCAAAAACTTTGGGTGACAGCGGAAGCAGTCCACTGACCAGTAAATCCCTTCCTCTTGTAACCAAGCTCACGCAAACCACCCCACCAACTCCCTCAGTGTCAATTTCCTCCTTCCCCAGGAATGCCAATAGTCCTGCAGGCAATGTCACTGGCAATTCTGACGAGTCCTCTCCTGTCTGGGATTCCTCCGATGCATCCTTGCGTGTAACGCCTACTGCTGCTGGCGCTGCTGTTGTTGCTGCTGGGAGTCGATGGTCATCCCAGAGGGGAAGTCGTAAGCCCACTTGTACTACTTCCAGTAAGCAATTGACTGTTCAACAGTCCTTTGCGAGGAAGATGAAATATCACAGCAGTCATCCTGCTGCAAAGCGGATAACTGAGGCCTTGACAACTATGTTGGTGTTAGACGTGCGTCCGGTATCCGCCGTTAGTTCACAGGGAACTAGACAATTTATTGAGGCAGTGTGCCCCCATTACCAAATACCATCTAGGTTCCACTTCTCTAGGCAGGCGATACCGAGAATGTACACGGACCTCAGAAAAAGACTCACCAGTGTCCTAAAAAATGCAGTTGTACCCAATGTCCACTTAACCACGGACATGTGGACAAGTGGAGCAGGGCAGGGTCAGGACTATATGACTGTGACAGCCCACTGGGTAGATGTATGGACTCCCGCCGCAAGAACAGCAGCGGCGGCACCAGTAGCAGCATCTCGCAAACGCCAACTCTTTCCTAGGCAGGCTACGCTTTGTATCACCGCTTTCCAGAATACGCACACAGCTGAAAACCTCTTACGGCAACTGAGGAAGATCATCGCGGAATGGCTTACCCCAATTGGACTCTCCTGTGGATTTGTGGCATCGGACAACGCCAGCAATATTGTGTGTGCATTAAATATGGGCAAATTCCAGCACGTCCCATGTTTTGCACATACCTTGAATTTGGTGGTGCAGAATTATTTAAAAAACGACAGGGGCGTGCAAGAGATGCTGTCGGTGGCCAGAAAAATTGCGGGACACTTTCGGCGTACAGGCACCACGTACAGAAGACTGGAGCACCACCAAAAACTACTGAACCTGCCCTGCCATCATCTGAAGCAAGAAGTGGTAACGAGGTGGAATTCAACCCTCTATATGCTTCAGAGGTTGGAGGAGCAGCAAAAGGCCATTCAAGCCTATACAATTGAGCACGATATAGGAGGTGGAATGCACCTGTCTCAAGCGCAGTGGAGAATGATTTCAACGTTGTGCAAGGTTCTGATGCCCTTTGAACTTGCCACACGTGAAGTCAGTTCAGACACTGCCAGCCTGAGTCAGGTCATTCCCCTCATCAGGCTTTTGCAGAAGAAGCTGGAGACATTGAAGGAGGAGCTAACACGGAGCGATTCCGCTAGGCATGTGGGACTTGTGGATGGAGCCCTTAATTCGCTTAACAAGGATTCACGGGTGGTCAATCTGTTGAAATCAGAGCACTACATTTTGGCCACCGTGCTCGATCCTAGATTTAAAGCCTACCTTGGATCTCTCTTTCCGGCAGACACAAGTCTGCTGGGGTTGAAAGACCTGCTGGTGAGAAAATTGTCAAGTCAAGCGGAACGCGACCTGTCAACATCTCCTCCTTCACATTCTCCCGCAACTGGGGGTGCGAGGAAAAGGCTCAGAATTCCGAGCCCACCCGCTGGCGGTGATGCAGGGCAGTCTGGAGCGACTGCTGATGCTGACATCTGGTCCGGACTGAAGGACCTGACAACGATTACGGACATGTCGTCTACTGTCACTGCATATGATTCTCTCACCATTGAAAGAATGGTGGAGGATTATATGAGTGACCGCATCCAAGTAGGCACGTCACACAGTCCATACTTATACTGGCAGGAAAAAGAGGCAATTTGGAGGCCATTGCACAAACTGGCTTTATTCTACCTAAGTTGCCCTCCCACAAGTGTGTACTCCGAAAGAGTGTTTAGTGCCGCCGCTCACCTTGTCAGCAATCGGCGTACGAGGTTACATCCAGAAAATGTGGAGAAGATGATGTTCATTAAAATGAATTATAATCAATTCCTCCGCGGAGACATTGACCAGCAGCAATTGCCTCCACAAAGTACACAGGGAGCTGAGATGGTGGATTCCAGTGGGGACGAATTGATAATCTGTGAGGAGGGGGATGTACACGGTGATATATCGGAGGGTGATGATGAGGTGGACATCTTGCCTCTGTAGAGCCAGTTTGTGCAAGGAGAGATTAATTGCTTCTTTTTTGGGGGGGGTCCAAACCAACCCGTCATATCAGTCACAGTCGTGTGGCAGACCCTGTCACTGAAATGATGGGTTGGTTAAAGTGTGCATGTCCTGTTTTGTTTATACAACATAAGGGTGGGTGGGAGGGCCCAAGGACAATTCCATCTTGCACCTCTTTTTTCTTTTATTTTTCTTTGCGTCATGTGCTGTTTGGGGAGGGTTTTTTGGAAGGGACATCCTGCGTGACACTGCAGTGCCACTCCTAAATGGGCCCGGTGTTTGTGTCGGCCACTAGGGTCGCTAATCTTACTCACACAGTCAGCTACCTCATTGCGCCTCTTTTTTTCTTTGCGTCATGTGCTGATTGGGGAGGGTTTTTTGGAAGGGACATCCTGCGTGACACTGCAGTGCCACTCCTAAATGGGCCCGGTGTTTGTGTCGGCCACTAGGGTCGCTAATCTTACTCACACAGTCAGCTACCTCATTGCGCCTCTTTTTTTCTTTGCGTCATGTGCTGATTGGGGAGGGTTTTTTGGAAGGGACATCCTGCGTGACACTGCAGTGCCACTCCTAAATGGGCCCGGTGTTTGTGTCGGCCACTAGGGTCGCTAATCTTACTCACACAGTCAGCTACCTCATTGCGCCTCTTTTTTTCTTTGCGTCATGTGCTGATTGGGGAGGGTTTTTTGGAAGGGACATCCTGCGTGACACTGCAGTGCCACTCCTAAATGGGCCCGGTGTTTGTGTCTGCCACTAGGGTCGCTAATCTTACTCACACAGTCAGCTACCTCATTGCGCCTCTTTTTTTCTTTGCGTCATGTGCTGATTGGGGAGGGTTTTTTGGAAGGGACATCCTGCGTGACACTGCAGTGCCACTCCTAAATGGGCCCGGTGTTTGTGTCGGCCACTAGGGTCGCTTATCTTACTCACACAGTCAGCTACCTCATTGCGCCTCTTTTTTTCTTTGCGTCATGTGCTGATTGGGGAGGGTTTTTTGGAAGGGACATCCTGCGTGACACTGCAGTGCCACTCCTAGATGGGCCAGGTGTTTGTGTCGGCCACTAGTGTCGCTTAGCTTAGTCATCCAGCGACCTTGGTGCAAATTGTAGGACTAAAAATAATATTGTGAGGTGTGAGGTATTCAGAATAGACTGAAAATGAGTGGAAATTATGGTTTTTGAGGTTAATAATAATATGGGATCAAAATGACCCCCAAATTCTATGATTTAAGCTGTTTTTTAGTGTTTTTTTAAAAAAACACCCGAATCCAAAACACAACCGAATCCGACAAAAAAAATTCGGTGAGGTTTTGCCAAAACGCGGTCGAACCCAAAACACGGCCGCGGAACCGAACCCAAAACCAAAACACAAAACCCGAAAAATTTCAGGCGCTCATCTCTATTCACAAGTGACCTGAACTAAAAAAAGTTTTCTCTCTACTCACATTACAGCCCGACAGGAACCTGCACTGTCCACTGCTGACAGAATCTCATAGCAGCCAAATTGCAGCTATTATATTCTAGAAGGTGCTAGATGAATGATAAGTAGACTCTGATTGGTTGCTAGGGGCAACATCTCCACTTCTGAAAACCCGCACTTTAGTAACTATACTCCTTACATTAGTATATTTATTTACTTAGAGTTTTGCAGAACATTTGTGTTGGTGAGGTGTGATACAATCTACCGGAGGTCCGGATGCCGATGGTCACAGGACCGACACCGGCATGCCAACCATAAACATGCCGACAGGGGATGGGGTAATTAATTTACCCCTTCCATGTCCCCTACCCTAACACAGGCTAAGGGCTAAGTCACCGGGGGTGGCAGCTAGGTCAAGCACTGAGGATAGTGGCTAGGGCATACCCCCTCTCTAGTGCCCCCCTCTAGTGCCTAATCTTAAATACACACACACACACACACACACACACACACACACACCCTCCCTTGTGGGCATGCAGGATGTCGGCAGTCGCCGTTCTGGTGTTGGGATTTCAAGCGGTGTTGGATTTCCAGGGTCGGTCACAACTGTCGGCATGGTAACCACATACCTGTTGGAGTTGCGGCCGCTAGTTTTCACTTAGGTTTTGAGTAGACCTTATGAGCGGAGAAATCTTTATGTTTTATGCCCATAAAAGTCTAATTTATATGGAAATCCTGACGCTATAGTGACAGACCACCCTGCTTATTCTGAACGCAGAAATACCACAGTTAATGAAGTTTGTGTCTATTCTAATGGGAAAAGCTTCTACGTGTTCTTGATTGCCTGGGAGGGTCCTGATCTTAATGGTATGAGCAGAACCAGGATAATGTCATTTATTTACTTATTTGACACTCACATCACATCTAAGCACCAGGAAATCTTAAGGTCACCTGAGTATCTCAGCTTTCCATTCATCGCAGAGTGATGAGAGACCTGAAGGGTTCATGTCACCAAGCGTCAAACTTCCCGCTTCCGTCTATGTGTGTGCCATAAATCATCCGAACCACACAGGTAAATGGGGGAGGGGGCTACACATTGTAAAGGATAACTTCATATTTGTTTCCCTTAACCCCTTACTCTATCCCTTACTTCCTAACCTGTTCAACCCCAATCCTTCAACCTGGTGGGTCATGTGATGTATTAATATCTCTGATTGGCTCTTCTGGGCTTCTCACTGCGGCATAATAGATATTGTCACTGTAGGTTTATACAATATATCAGATTAGCGCCGCTGTGCACCTGGATACAACATTTCATATTGTGTAGGAAGTTTCAGGAATAAGATTCAGTGGGGGTCTGTTTACTAAGCCTTGGAGAGAGATAAAGTGCCAGCAAATCAGCTCCTAGCAGCCATGTTGCAGGATGTATTTGAAAAATGTCAGGAGCTGGGTTGGTAGTTACAATGGGGGAGATGTACTAAGCCTTGAAAACTGAGACATTCAAATTCACAGTGATAAAGTACCAGTGAATCAGCTCTTAACAGTCTTTTTTCAAACACAGCCTGTAACGTGGTAGTTAGGAGCTGATTGGCTGGTACTTTATCTCTTCAGTTTATCACTTTCCAAGGCTTAGTACATAGACCCCTTTATCTCCTTCCACTTTATCTCCCGCCAAGGCTTAGTACATATACCACAGGAGGAGATGTATCAAACCTTGATGAGAGATGAAGTGCAGAGAGATGAAGTACCAACCATTAACTAACCGTCATTTTTCAAATACACCTTGTAAAAGAAGCTGATTGGTGTATACTTTCTCTCTCTTTACTTTATCTCACTCCAAGTTTTGATACACCTCCCCCAAAGTGGTGGACAGGTAACACTATTATAGCCGTTGCGTGATGTCTGCGGGGTTGTGTAGCAATTTCTATTCTGCAAAAGAACTTTAATTTTGCCCTAAATTTGTTCTATACTTTCGATGAGATCCTTTGTCAATGTGCCTCTATGCTACACTTTGGGGGTAATTCTGAGTTGATCGCAGCAGCAAGTTTGTTAGCAATTGGGCAAAACCATGTGCACTGCAGGGGGGGCAGATATAACATGTGCAGAGAGAGTTAGATTTGGGTGGGTTATTTCGTTTCTGTGCAGTGTAAATACTGGGGTACATTTACTAACATTCGTAATTTCCGAAAAAAGGTCAAAGTTCAATCACGAATGACATCGAAAGTGTAAAACTGCAACTTTTTGAATTTGTTACGATGGATTTACTAAGCTGTCGTATTCGGGTTTTTCTTTTCTTCCGATGTTGATGTCATTCGTGTTTTTTTTTATTTTTTTACGGCAGTGATTAGCAAAACACTGCCGACTTTTTTTACAATCAATCTCGGCCGGATCTGTGTGATCCGTGCTGGGGTTCATTTTTTTTTTTTTTTTTTAATTAAACAATGTAAATTCAAAAAAAAAAATGCGTGGGGTCCCCCCTCCTAAGCATAACCAGCCTCGGGCTCTTTGAGCCGATCCTGGTTGCAAAAATATGGGGGAAAAAATGACAGGGGTTCCCCCATATTTAAGCAACCAGCATCGGGCTCTGCGCCTGGTCCTGGTCCCAAAAATACGGGGGACAAAAAGAGTAGGGGTCCCCCGTATTTTTAAAACCAGCACCGGGCTCCACTAGCTGGACAGATAATGCCACAGCCGGGGGTCACTTTTATATAGTGCCCTGCGGCCGTGGCATCAAAAATCCAACTAGTCACCCCTGGCCGGGGTACCCTGGGGGAGTGGGGACCCCTTCAATCAAGGGGTCCCCCCCCCCAGCCACCCAAGTGCCAGGGGTGAAGCCCGAGGCTGTCCCCCCCCATCCAATGGGCTGCGGATGGGGGGGCTGATAGCCTTTGTTGTAAAAGAAAAGATATTGTTTTTAGTAGCAGTACTACAAGTCCCAGCAAGCCTCCCCCGCATGCTGGTACTTGGAGAACCACAAGTACCAGCATGCGGCGGAAAAACTGGCCCGCTGGTACCTGTAGTACTACTACTAAAAAAATAGCCAAAAAAAGACAAGACACACACACCGTGAAAGTATAATTTTAATACATACATACACACATACATACATACTTACCTTAAGTTCCCACGCAGGTCGGTCCTCTTCTCCAGTAGAATCCAAGGGGTACCTGTTGAAGAAATTATACTCACGAGATCCAGGGGTCCAGGCTCCTCGGGAAATCCAGGGGTAATCCACGTACTTGAAAAAAAAAAAAAACCGGTGTCCCGACCACGAACTGAAAGGGGACCCATGTTTGCACATGGGTCACCTTTCCACGAATGCCAGAAACCCACTTTGACTTCTGTCTAAGTGGGTTTCTTCAGCCAATCAGGGAGCGCCACGTTGTAGCACTCTCCTGATCAGCTGTGTGCTGCTGTCCTCACTGACAGGCGGCACACGGCAGTGTTACAATGTAGCGCCTATGCGCTACATTGTAACCAATGATGGGAACTTTCTGCTCAGCGGTGACGTCACTTTAGGTCAACCGCAGGGCAGAAAGTTCCCATCATTGGTTACAATGTAGCGCATAGGCGCTACATTGTAACACTGCCGTGTGCCGCCTGTCAGTGAGGACAGCAGCACACAGCTGATCAGGAGAGTGCTACAACGTGGCGCTCCCTGATTGGCTGAAGAAACCCACTTAGACAGAAGTCAAAGTGGGTTTCTGGCATTCGTGGAAAGGTGACCCATGTGCAAACATGGGTCCCCTTTCAGTTCGTGGTCGGGACACCGTTTTTTTTTTTTTTTTCAAGTACGTGGATTACCCCTGGATTTCCCGAGGAGCCTGGACCCCTGGATCTCGTGAGTATAATTTCTTCAACAGGTACCCCTTGGATTCTACTGGAGAAGAGGACCGACCTGCGTGGGAACTTAAGGTAAGTATGTATGTATGTGTGTATGTATGTAATAAAATTATACTTTCACGGTGTGTGTGTCTTGTCTTTTTTTGGCTATTTTTTTAGTAGTAGTACTACAGGTACCAGCGGGCCAGTTTTTCCGCCGCATGCTGGTACTTGTGGTTCTCCAAGTACCAGCATGCGGGGGAGGCTTGCTGGGACTTGTAGTACTGCTACTAAAAACAATATCTTTTCTTTTACAACAAAGGCTATCAGCCCCCCCATCCGCAGCCCATTGGATGGGGGGGGGACAGCCTCGGGCTTCACCCCTGGCCCTTGGGTGGCTGGGGGGGGGGACCCCTTGATTGAAGGGGTCCCCACTCCCCCAGGGTACCCCGGCCAGGGGTGACTAGTTGGATTTTTGATGCCACGGCCGCAGGGCACTATATAAAAGTGACCCCCGGCTGTGGCATTATCTGTCCAGCTAGTGGAGCCCGGTGCTGGTTTTAAAAATACGGGGGACCCCTACTCTTTTTGTCCCCCGTATTTTTGGAACCAGGACCAGGCGCAGAGCCCGATGCTGGTTGCTTAAATATGGGGGAACCCCTGTCATTTTTTTCCCCATATTTCTGCAACCAGGATCGGCTCAAAGAGCCCGAGGCTGGTTATGCTTAGGAGGGGGGACCCCACGCAATTTTTATTGAAAAAATAAGCACTTTCCCACCCCTTCCCACTGATATACATGCACGGATCTCATGGATCCGTGCATGTCTATCCAATCACGAAAAAAAAAAGCAGGTCTGTTTTTTTTATAGCACTTTTTTACGAGTTGTAATTTTTCACGGCAGTGTTTGTTCTTTTTTGCATTGCACTTCTTAGTAAATGACCGAGATTCATACTTAAACAGCCGCGTTTTGACCGATGGTGTATTCATTCGTAATTTTTTACTTGGACTTGCAAAAAATTACGAATGCCCTCATCACTGCCGTGATTAGTGTTTAGTAAATTACCGAGATGACACTTTGATGAAAAAACGGCATCTCGGTCAAAATCGGGAGCTTAGTAAATTTACCCCACTGACTGCTTTATTTTTACACTGCAATTTAGATTTCAGTTTGAATACACCCCACCCAAATCTAACTCTCTCTGCACATGTTACATCTGCCCCCCTGCACTGCACATGGTTTTACCCAACTGCTGACAAAGTTCCTGCTGCGATCAACTCAGAATTACCCCCTTTGACCGAGAAGCCCATGTATAAGTCCACCCTAAGAGATGTAATAAAAAAGTATCACAAACACATACGTTTCGCATATAAGTTAATGTGGATGTCCCTTCACGCTTATGGATCATTTAAGTCATAAAGGAGGATAAATTAAGCAGCATTATAGAAGAAAAATAGAAAGGTTTCATCAAATGTAATGACTGAGACCTCAACGTTAGGAGATTGCAATGTAATGTGATGTTTCCACCTTTGCACAATGACCTCCTCAGATCTTTACGCCTCTCTGCACACCAGGATGAACTTGTACTTACAGAGGTCTCGCCCAAGAGGTCTTTATCTTCATGTGCTCAGCTCAGGTCACCCAGATGCGCCCAATCAAATCAAGTGTTCCTTAAAAATGAGACAGATGCATCTTATGAATAGGCATCATTGGACTCTGAACTTCAAGTGCTACTTTCCTTCAAAATTCCGAACATTGGGGGTAATTCCAAGTTGATCGCAGCATGATTTTTGATAGCAATTGGGCAAAACTATGTGCACTGCAGGGAAGGCAGATATAACATGTGCAAAGAGAGTTAGATTTGGGTGGGGTGTGTTCAATCTGCAATCTAATTTGCAGTGTAAAAATAAAGCAGCCAGTATTTACCCTGCACAGAAATAAAATAACCCACCCAAATCTAACTCTCTCTGCACATGTTATATCTGCCTCACCTGCAGTGCACATGGTTTTGCCCAATTGCTATCAAAAATCCTGCTGCGATCAACTTGGAATTACCCCCATTGGTCTCTCCACCCAAAATACAACTCATCAGATGGTAAATCATGTGGTTTGGGGCTGAAAACCACATAGGGTGGTTCATAGTAATTCTTACAAGACGTCTCTCACTCTCTTTTACAAAGTTCCTCCAAGGAGAATTTTCCATAACATCATCCGGAGGAAGTTGTGGGAAGAACAAAAATTTTTATCAAAGTAAAAAGGTGGAATTTTGCACAGAACATTTACAGACAAATTCCACCAGAGAATCTCGTGCCCAGCGGTGGAATACGGCAAAGATTCCGCTGAGCAGTTTTGAAATCTTCGCCCACCTCTAGAGGGGCTCAACTCATTTAATGCCTCCCTGTTGTTCCCGGCATATAACGAATTAAATTTACAGTACAATTTAGAATGTAATAGAAATATACAAAACAAAACTCTTATTAGGACATTCAAACTTCCCGAGCACCGGCTCTTATAACCATAATTCATTATTCATTCAAGTAAACCATATAAAAATGTAAATGACTTGCACATACTTTAGGAAGGAATGCGAGAGCTGTAACACTGGGGTGTGAGGACCATATTAACAATGTAATGAGCTAGCAGGCAGTGAATATATGTAAAGTCCCCACACTTAAAGCAAAATACAAAGCGGCAAAATATTTGCGCCATTGGCTTCAAGGTCAAAGTGTGTGTATTATAAACGAGAGGTAAATGACTTGAAATAAAGACTTTCTATAAACTGTATCCTATGAACTAGACCTCAGTATGTGCTGTACTGTATGCAAATGCAGAAACGCATTAATGAGAAAAGACCATTTTTAGTAAGGGCATCGGAATACGAATCAGGTTTTTGGAAATGACAAGATCAACGTTAGAAAAATAAAACAACAAAAAGCCGTGAAATCTTAAGACAATCGCTTAAATTGCAAGACTTCCATTTTCGCTGCCATAGATATAATCATTTAAAAAAAAATGTTGGACAGATCACTGTAGAGACCTTGGGAGACAAAATGGCCGACGTCACACACTCACGGGGTCCTCCGAAACCATGGTAACTGAAATGCTTTAGGGTCTGTTTATCAACAAATATTTGCAGGCTATACCCCATTAATATCTGTTTTCACTATGTACGACTGATTTATGTAGGGTAGGGGTGGCCAAACTTTTGGAGTTGGCGATCTACTTTGAAAGCTGAAAAGCTTTTGTGATCTGCCTAGGTGCGACAAAAGCGCGCACAAGCCCAAAAAGGGGGCAAGGCATAACAAAAAAAGAGGTGTGACCTCCTCGCTGCACAGGGTGTAGGGACCGTCTCACATGATATCACAAATTGGCCCCCCACAAGTAAAAACCTCAAACACATTGGCCCCCACACAGTAGTAAAAATACATTGCCCACACACACTAGTAAAATTGCCCCAGACAAGTAGAAAAAAATGGTCTCCTACAAAAAAAATAAAAAACATATTAACTTGTCTCAGACCCGGAATCCTCCTCCCTCCCTCTTCCCCATATAAAACTTTAATACCACCAAACACTACCTACCGAGCAGGCAGCCAGGCGGAGCAGCAGCTCCCTATGACAGCACGCCATGACAGGCAGGCCAGGCGGTCAAAGGAAGAGAAACAGCGGCGGTGGGCTCCTCACAGTGTGCGGGTAACAACATGATGTCACCAGCGTGCCTCACTACTGGAAGCTGGTTTAGTTAAGTTGGTTGTGATCTACCAGCGGGTGCTCCACGAACTACCGGTAGATCGCAATCTACCTTTTGGCCACCCCTGATATAGGGGGTACAGCAGTAGATATCTTCCTTTACTGTTCTCAAAATAAACACCCATAGATGTCGATGGGTGCTCCGGACTATAGGTCGACATACATTAGGTGAACGGTCATTAGGTCTATTCCATATGGTCGACAGACACAAGGTCTACATGGACAAAAGGTCGACACTGAAAAAGATTGACAGGTTTAAAAAGGTTTACAGGATCATATGGCTGACATGACGATCGACACACATATGGTCAACACATTTTTGTGGGGTTTTTTTTCATGTTTTTGGGCTTGTTCTTTCCTTGACTATCCATGTCAAATATCGTAATCTTTAGTAACCTTGTAGCAATCGAGACACCGTGCCCGAAGCATGGCGAGCCAAGTGAGCCCAGGAGGGGACGTGTTTCTACAGATGGTGGTGCCAGATTAACAAACTATCCATACTAACACAAAACCTGCAAAAAAAGTGTGTCAACCATTTTTGTGTTGACTATTGCCATGTCGATCTTTTGACCCCGATGACCTTTTGACCACATTGACCTTTTCCAGTGTCGACCTTTCATATGGCGACTTTTTGGCCATGTTGACCTTTTGTCTGAATTCATGTGGGTTCAACCTAATGACTGTAGACCTAATGAATGTAGATCTTCCATACCACACCCGCTAAGCTTGGCTAGGTAGTGACCATCATTGTAGCCTATAAGCTACACCCTGCAACAATTACCAGGCAGTGACTTGGTAACTATTGCAATTAAGGGGGATTAGGACTGCACACCATATTTTTAAATGTAAGAGGTGCTACCATACTGAGGCTTCTAGTACTGTATCACACAGGGGGGAAAAAATGCCCCTGCACACTCTAAGCACAAAAATACTGGTAGTACAAATCATTTTTATAAATGCTTGCAATTATCTTGGAGTATAAGTGAAGTTCTTAGCACAAATTTGCACAAACATGTGGGTCCATCCACCACGTCCAGGTAACCTTCATTAGATGGGTCCCTAACATCTCTAATACTAACACATTATATACATTTATCCAGGTCTTACCTTTAAATAGAGACCATTCTAATATGTTGTCAGCAATGCAGGAACCTGTGCCAATTAAAATACCTGAAGGAACATGGGAGGTGTGCTAGTACCAGAATGAAGGAGCCTCACCTTCAAGTGTACAATGTACACAAATATATGTATACTCCAAGTTAATTGGAATGTAAGCTCTCACGAGCAGGGCCCTGTTCCCTTATGTGCTTATCCTTTCTTATTTTAATAATCTTCAACTGCACCACATCCAGCAGTCTTCTGCCACCTGATACTTATTCCAGTGTCATCTGCTGATGTAACTATGTTTATTTACCCTGTACTTGTCCTATACTGTCATCAACTGTAAGTTGCTGTTTTCCTGTTTGATTATTTGTTTATGTACTCTGTAATTGGGCGCTGTGGAACCCTTGTAACGCCATATAAATAAAGGATAATAATAATAATAATAATAATAATAATAATAATTGGAAGAGTTTATCAAAATAATTTTGACGGTTAGTATTCTTAGTGCTTAGAGTGTACACTGGCAATTTTCTTCCTTTTTCCTGTGAATTATTACAGTTTTGCCAGCAATAACTGTCAGAAGACCGCGCTTGCACAGTAGCGTACAGGCAATATATATGGCCCCATATATGGCTCCATGTACTAACAATGCACTTATCGTTGAGAAAAAGAGAAAAACTTTAGAATCCTCTCCCTACTAGACTCTTCATCTCCCTACAAAACTTGAAACGGGCTCTCAACACCCTCTTCTTTATAAAAGCCTTCCAACTCTCATGCTATCTCACTACTCCATGTTCCTCGTTTGCTGTTTTGCCCCTCTGTGTCACCCACATTTGTCTGCCCATCCCTTTAGAATGTAAGCTTTCACGAGCAGGGCCCTCTTGCTTTTCCTTCCCTCACTCTTACCAACATCTACTACCAACAACTGCGCTTAACCCTTGAGTGCTGCTGCTTGTTTGAGTGTTATTACTGCTGATGTTCTGTATTGTAAATCACTTTTTCTTGTTTTATTCATACTGTTTCTGTATTTTGTAAGGTGCTGCGGACCCCCGTGTGGCGCCATATAAAAAAAAATAAAAAAATAATAATAATAATGTGTCTTCTTCCCTCGGTTACTTAACACCTGGGCCATGTAGCGCTGCCTAGATGCCTTTGGCAGCACAAATATATTCTAGCCTGCTGGTATCAGACAGGAGGTATAGAAAACCTTTTAGTACATATCGTGAAGTGACACGTACAGGAATTTTCTTGTTTGGTCCGCTTATCTCCCCTTAGTACATGGACCATATTTCTTATGAGAAATTATAGTTATCAGGTCCAAAACCCAATAATTAATTAATGGGATGTACAGTAGTCAAAAGATCAACAATAACAATGTCAACATTCAAAATGTAGACACCACAGTGTGGACAGTAATGATGTTGACATTGTTAATATGTCGACAGCAAGGTGGATTAGGCTGGGGGTTAGGGATAAGCACTAGAGGGGGGGGTTAGGGTTCGGATGCAGGAGAGAGGGTGAGGGATAATCACTAGAGGGGGGGTTAGGGTTAGAATGCAGGAGGGAGGGTGAGGGATAATCACTAGAGGGGGGGTTAGGATGGAGAAGGGAGGGTGAGGGATAATCACTAGAGGGGGGGTTAGGATGGAGAAGGGAGGGTGAGGGATAATCACTAGAGGGGGGGTTAGAATGCAGGAGGAGGGTGAGGGATAATCACTAGAGGGGGGGTTAGGATGCAGGAGAGAGGGTTAAGGATAATCACTAGAGGGGGGGTTAGGGTTAGACTGCAGGAGAGAGGGTGAGGGATAATCACTAGAGGGGGGGTTAGGATGCAGGAGAGAGGGTGAGGGATAATCACTAGAGGGGGGGTTAGAATGCAGGAGGGAGGGTGAGGGATAATCACTAGAGGGTGGGTTAGGGTTGGGATGCAGGAGGGAGGGTGAGGGATAATCACTAGAGAGGGGTTAGGATGCAGGAGAGAGGGTGAGGGATAATCACTAGAGGGGGGTTAGGATGCAGGAGAGAGGGTGAGGGATAATCACTAGAGGGGGGGTTAGGATGCAGGAGAGAGGGTGAGGGATAATCACTAGAGGGGGGGTTAGGGTTAGGATGCAGGATGGAGGGTGAGGGATAATCACTAGAGGGGGGGTTAGGGTTGGGATGCAGGAGAGAGGGTGAGGGATAATCACTAGAGGGGGGGTTAGGATGCAGGAGAGAGGGTGAGGGATAATCACTAGAGGGGGGGTTAGGATGCAGGAGAGAGGGTGAGGGATAATCACTAGAGGGGGGGTTAGGATGCAGGAGAGAGGGTGAGGGATAATCACTAGAGGGGGGGTTAGGATGCAGGAGAGAGGGTGAGGGATAATCACTAGAGGGGGGGTTAGGATGCAGGAGAGAGGGTGAGGGATAATCACTAGAGGGGGGGTTAGGATGCAGGAGAGAGAATGAGGGATAATCACTAGAGGGGGGTTAGGATGCAGGAGAGAGGGTGAGGGTTAATCACTAGAGATGTGCACTTGAAATTTTTCGGGTTTTGTGTTTTGGTTTTGGGTTCGGTTCCGCGGCCGTGTTTTGGGTTCGACCGCGTTTTGGCAAAACCTCACCGAATTTTTTTTGTCGGATTCGGGTGTGTTTTGGATTCGGGTGTTTTTTTCAAAAAACACTAAAAAACAGCTTAAATCATAGAATTTGGGGGTCATTTTGATCCCAAAGTATTATTAACCTCAAAAACCATAATTTCCACTCATTTTCAGTCTATTCTGAATACCTCACACCTCACAATATTATTTTTAGTCCTAAAATTTGCACCGAGGTCGCTGGATGACTAAGCTAAGCGACCCTAGTGGCCGACACAAACACCGGGCCCATCTAGGAGTGGCACTGCAGTGTCACGCAGGATGGCCCTTCCAAAAAACCCTCCCCAAACAGCACATGACGCAAAGAAAAAAAGAGGCGCAATGAGGTAGCTGTGTGAGTAAGATAAGCGACCCTAGTGGCCGACACAAACACCGGGCCCATCTAGTAGTGGCACTGCAGTGTCACGCAGGATGGCCCTTCCAAAAAACACTCCCCAAACAGCACATGACGCAAAGAAAAAAAGAGGCGCAATGAGGTAGCTGTGTGAGTAAGCTAAGCGACCCTAGTGGCCGACACAAACACCTGGCCCATCTAGGAGTGGCACTGCAGTGTCACGCAGGATGGCCCTTCCAAAAAACACTCCCCAAACAGCACATGACGCAAAGAAAAAAAGAGGCGCAGTGAGGTAGCTGTGTGAGTAAGATAAGCGACCCTAGTGGCCGACACAAACACCTGGCCCATCTAGGAGTGGCACTGCAGTGTCACGCAGGATGGCCCTTCCAAAAAACACTCCCCAAACAGCACATGACGCAAAGAAAAAAAGAGGCGCAATGAGGTAGCTGTGTGAGTAAGATAAGCGACCCTAGTGGCCGACACAAACACCGGGCCCATCTAGGAGTGGCACTGCAGTGTCACGCAGGATGGCCCTTCCAAAAAACACTCCCCAAACAGCACATGACGCAAAGAAAAAAAGAGGCGCAATGAGGTAGCTGTGTGAGTAAGCTAAGCGACCCTAGTGGCCGACACAAACACCGGGCCCATCTAGGAGTGGCACTGCAGTGTCACGCAGGATGGCCCTTCCAAAAAACACTCCCCAAACAGCACATGATGCAAAGAAAAAAAGAGGCGCAATGAGGTAGCTGTGTGAGTAAGCTAAGCGACCCTAGTGGCCGACACAAACACCTGGCCCATCTAGGAGTGGCACTGCAGTGTCACGCAGGATGGCCCTTCCAAAAAACACTCCCCAAACAGCACATGACGCAAAGAAAAAAAGAGGCGCAATGAGGTAGCTGTGTGAGTAAGATAAGCGACCCTAGTGGCCGACACAAACACCGGGCCCATCTAGGAGTGGCACTGCAGTGTCACGCAGGATGGCCCTTCCAAAAAACACTCCCCAAACAGCACATGACGCAAAGAAAAAAAGAGGCGCAATGAGGTAGCTGTGTGAGTAAGCTAAGCGACCCTAGTGGCCGACACAAACACCTGGCCCATCTAGGAGTGGCACTGCAGTGTCACGCAGGATGGCCCTTCCAAAAAACACTCCCCAAACAGCACATGACGCAAAGAAAAAAAGAGGCGCAATGAGGTAGCTGTGTGAGTAAGATAAGCGACCCTAGTGGCCGACACAAACACCGGGCCCATCTAGGAGTGGCACTGCAGTGTCACGCAGGATGGCCCTTCCAAAAAACACTCCCCAAACAGCACATGACGCAAAGAAAAAAAGAGGCGCAATGAGGTAGCTGTGTGAGTAAGATAAGCGACCCTAGTGGCCGACACAAACACCTGGCCCATCTAGGAGTGGCACTGCAGTGTCACGCAGGATGGCCCTTCCAAAAAACACTCCCCAAACAGCACATGACGCAAAGAAAAATTAAAGAAAAAAGAGGTGCAAGATGGAATTGTCCTTGGGCCCTCCCACCCACCCTTATGTTGTATAAACAGGACATGCACACTTTAACCAACCCATCATTTCAGTGACAGGGTCTGCCACACGACTGTGACTGAAATGACGGGTTGGTTTGGACCCCCACCAAAAAAGAAGCAATTAATCTCTCCTTGCACAAACTGGCTCTACAGAGGCAAGATGTCCACCTCATCATCATCCTCCGATATATCACCGTGTACATCCCCCTCCTCACAGATTATCAATTCGTCCCCACTGGAATCCACCATCTCAGCTCCCTGTGTACTTTGTGGAGGCAATTGCTGCTGGTGAATGTCTCCACGGAGGAATTGATTATAATTAATTTTAATGAACATCATCTTCTCCACATTTTCTGGAAGTAACCTCGTACGCCGATTGCTGACAAGGTGAGCGGTGGCACTAAACACTCTTTCGGAGTACACACTTGTGGGAGGGCAACTTAGGTAGAATAAAGCCAGTTTGTGCAAGGGCCTCCAAATTGCCTCTTTTTCCTGCCAGTATAAGTACGGACTGTGTGACGTGCCTACTTGGATGCTGTCACTCATATAATCCTCCACCATTCTTTCAATGGGGAGAGAATCATATGCAGTGACAGACGACATGTCCGTAATCGTTGACAGGTCCTTCAGTCCGGACCAGATGTCAGCATCAGCAGTCGCTCCAGACTGCCCTGCATCACCGCCAGCGGGTGGGCTCGGAATTCTGAGCCTTTTCCTCGCACCCCCAGTTGCGGGAGAATGTGAAGGAGGAGATGTTGACAGGTCGCGTTCCGCTTGACTTGACAATTTTCTCACCAGCAGGTCTTTGAACCCCAGCAGACTTGTGTCTGCCGGAAAGAGAGATCCAAGGTAGGTTTTAAATCTAGGATCGAGCACGGTGGCCAAAATGTAGTGCTCTGATTTCAACAGATTGACCACCCGTGAATCCTTGTTAAGCGAATTAAGGGCTCCATCCACAAGGTTCAGTAGTTTTTGGTGGTGCTCCAGTCTTCTGTACGTGGTGCATGTACGCCGAAAGTGTCCCGCAATTCTTCTGGCCACCGACAGCATCTCTTGCACGCCCCTGACGTTTTTTAAAAAATTCTACACCACCAAATTCAAGGTATGTGCAAAACATGGGACGTGCTGGAATTTGCCCAGATTTAATGCGCACACAATATTGCTGGCGTTGTCCGATGCCACAAATCCACAGGAGAGTCCAATTGGGGTAAGCCATTCCGCGATGATCTTCCTCAGTTGCCGTAAGAGGTTTTCAGCTGTGTGCGTATTCTGGAAACCGGTGATACAAAGCGTAGCCTGCCTAGGAAAGAGTTGGCGTTTGCGAGATGCTGCTACTGGTGCCGCCGCTGCTGTTCTTGCGGCGGGAGTCCATACATCTACCCAGTGGGCTGTCACAGTCATATAGTCCTGACCCTGCCCTGCTCCACTTGTCCACATGTCCGTGGTTAAGTGGACATTGGGTACAGCTGCATTTTTTAGGACACTGGTGACTCTTTTTCTGAGGTCTGTGTACATTTTCGGTATCGCCTGTCTAGAGAAATGGAACCTAGATGGTATTTGGTACCGGGGACACAGTACCTCCAACAAGTCTCTAGTTGGCTCTGCAGTAATGATGGATACCGGAACCACGTTTCTCACCACCCAGGATGCCAAGGCCTCAGTTATCCGCTTTGCAGCAGGATGACTGCTGTGATATTTCATCTTCCTCGCAAAGGACTGTTGGACAGTCAATTGCTTGGTGGAAGTAGTAAAAGTGGGCTTACGAGTACGACTTCCCCTCTGGGATGACCATCGACTCCCAGCAGCAACAACAGCAGCGCCAGCAGCAGTAGGCGTTACACGCAAGGATGCATCGGAGGAATCCCAGGCAGGAGAGGACTCGTCAGAATTGCCAGTGACATGGCCTGCAGGACTATTGGCATTCCTGGGGAAGGAGGAAATTGACACTGAGGGAGTTGGTGGGGTGGTTTGCGTGAGCTTGGTTACAAGAGGAAGGGATTTACTGGTCAGTGGACTGCTTCCGCTGTCGCCCAAAGTTTTTGAACTTGTCACTGACTTATTATGAATGCGCTGCAGGTGACGTATAAGGGAGGATGTTCCGAGGTGGTTAACGTCCTTACCCCTACTTATTACAGCTTGACAAAGGGAACACACGGCTTGACACCTGTTGTCCGCATTTCTGGTGAAATACCTCCACACCGAAGAGCTGATTTTTTTTGTATTTTCACCAGGCATGTCAACGGCCCTATTCCTCCCACGGACAACAGGTGTCTCCCCGGGTGCCTGACTTAAACAAACCACCTCACCATCAGAATCCTCCTTGTCAATTTCCTCCCCAGCGCCAGCAACACCCATATCCTCCTCATCCTGGTGTACTTCAACACTGACATCTTCAATCTGACTATCAGGAACTGGACTGCGGGTGCTCCTTCCAGCACTTGCAGGGGGCGTGCAAATGGTGGAAGGCGCATGCTCTTCACGTCCAGTGTTGGGAAGGTCAGGCATCGCAACCGACACAATTGGACTCTCCTTGTGGATTTGGGATTTCGAAGAATGCACAGTTCTTTGCTGTGCTTTTGCCAGCTTGAGTCTTTTCATTTTTCTAGTGTAAGGCTGATTGCTTCCATCCTCATGTGAAGCTGAACCACTAGCCATGAACATAGGCCAGGGCCTCAGCCGTTCCTTGCCACTCCGTGTGGTAAATGGCATATTGGCAAGTTTACGCTTCTCCTCCGACAATTTTATTTTAGGTTTTGGAGTCCTTTTTTTACTGATATTTGGTGTTTTGGATTTGACATGCTCTGTACTATGACATTGGGCATCGGCCTTGGCAGACGACGTTGCTGGCATTTCATCGTCTCGGCCATGACTAGTGGCAGCAGCTTCAGCACGAGGTGGAAGTGGATCTTGATCTTTCCCTAATTTTGGAACCTCAACATTTTTGTTCTCCATATTTTAATAGGCACAACTAAAAGGCACCTCAGGTAAACAATGGAGATGGATGGATACTAGTATACAATTATGGACGGACTGCCGAGTGCCGACACAGAGGTAGCCACAGCCGTGAACTACCGTACTGTACTGTGTCTGCTGCTAATATAGACTGGTTGATAAAGAGATGTCGTAGTATGTATGTATAAAAAAGAAAGAAAAAAAAACCACGGTTAGGTGGTATACAATTATGGACGGACTGCCGAGTGCCGACACAGAGGTAGCCACAGCCGTGAACTACCGTACTGTACTGTGTCTGCTGCTAATATAGACTGGTTGATAAAGAGATGTCGTAGTATGTATGTATAAAGAAGAAAGAAAAAAAAACCACGGGTAGGTGGTATACAATTATGGACGGACTGCCGAGTGCCGACACAGAGGTAGCCACAGCCGTGAACTACCGTACTGTACTGTGTCTGCTGCTAATATAGACTGGTTGATAAAGAGATGTCGTAGTATGTACGTATAAAGAAGAAAGAAAAAAAAACCACGGTTAGGTGGTATACAATTATGGACGGACTGCCGAGTGCCGACACAGAGGTAGCCACAGCCGTGAACTACCGTACTGTACTGTGTCTGCTGCTAATATAGACTGGTTGATAAAGAGATGTCGTAGTATGTATGTATAAAGAAGAAAGAAAAAAAAACCACGGTTAGGTGGTATACAATTATGGACGGACTGCCGAGTGCCGACACAGAGGTAGCCACAGCCGTGAACTACCGTACTGTACTGTGTCTGCTGCTAATATAGACTGGTTGATAAAGAGATGTCGTAGTATGTATGTATAAAGAAGAAAGAAAAAAAAAACACGGGTAGGTGGTATACAATTATGGACGGACTGCCGAGTGCCGACACAGAGGTAGCCACAGCCGTGAACTACCGTACTGTACTGTGTCTGCTGCTAATATAGACTGGTTGATAAAGAGATGTCGTAGTATGTATGTATAAAGAAGAAAGAAAAAAAAACCACGGTTAGGTGGTATACAATTATGGACGGACTGCCGAGTGCCGACACAGAGGTAGCCACAGCCGTGAACTACCGTACTGTACTGTGTCTGCTGCTAATATAGACTGGTTGATAAAGAGATGTCGTAGTATGTATGTATAAAGAAGAAAGAAAAAAAAACCACGGTTAGGTGGTATACAATTATGGACGGACTGCCGAGTGCCGACACAGAGGTAGCTACAGCCGTGAACTACCGTACTGTGTCTGCTGCGACTGGATGATAAATAATGATATAAAAAATATATATATATCACTACTGCAGCCGGACAGGTATATATATTATATAATGACGGACCTGCTGGACACTGTCTGTCAGCAGAATGAGTTTTTTATAGAATAAAAAAAAAAACACCACACAAATGAAGTCACACGACGAGTGTTTAACTTTTTCAGGCAATCACAATATAGTATACTACTAACTATACTGGTGGTCAGTGTGGTCAGGTCACTGGTCAGTCACACTGGCAGTGGCACTCCTGCAGCAAAAGTGTGCACTGTTTAATTTTAATATAATATGTACTCCTGGCTCCTGCTATAACCTATAACTGGCACTGCAGTGCTCCCCAGTCTCCCCCACAATTATAAGCTGTGTGAGCTGAGCACAGTCAGATATATAATATATACATAGATGATGCAGCACACTGGGCTGAGCAGTGCACACAGATATGGTATGTGACTGTCTTGTACTCCTGGCTCCTGCTATAACCTATAACTGGCACTGCAGTGCTCCCCAGTCTCCCCCACAATTATAAGCTGTGTGAGCTGAGCACAGTCAGATATATAATATATACATAGATGATGCAGCACACTGGGCTGAGCAGTGCACACAGATATGGTATGTGACTGAGTCACTGTGTGTATCGTTTTTTTCAGGCAGAGAACGGATATATTAAATAAAACTGCACTGTCTGGTGGTCACTGTGGTCAGTCACTAGTAAACTCTGCACTCTCTTCTACAGTACTCCTAAGCTCCAGTAAATCAGGTCAATCTCTCTCTCTCTCTCCTAATCTAAATCACTGTACTCCCTAACAGCTGCTCCCCGTCCCCAATCCTCCCCACAATTATAACTAAGTCACTCAGTCTTTACTCTTTTCTACTATAACGGAGAGGACGCCAGCCACGTCCTCTCCCTATCAATCTCAATGCACGTGTGAAAATGGCGGCGACGCGCGGCTCCTTATATAGAATCCGAGTCTCGCGAGAATCCGACAGCGTCATGATGACGTTCGGGCGCGCTCGGGTTAACCGAGCAAGGCGGGAAGATCCGAGTCGCTCGGACCCGTGAAAAAAAACATGAAGTTCGTGCGGGTTCGGATTCAGAGAAACCGAACCCGCTCATCTCTAATAATCACTAGAGGGGGGGTTAGGATGCAGGAGGGAGGGTGAGGGATAATCACTAGAGGGGGGGTTAGGATGCAGGAGAGAGGGTGAGGGATAATCACTAGAGGGGGGTTAGGATGCAGGAGAGAGGGTGAGGGATAATCACTAGAGGGGGGTTAGGATGCAGGAGAGAGGGTGAGGGATAATCACTAGAGGGGGGTTAGGATGCAGGAGAGAGGGTGAGGGATAATCACTAGAGGGGGGGTTAGGATGCAGGAGGGAGGGTGAGGGATAATCACTAGAGGGGGGGTTAGGATGCAGGAGAGAGGGTGAGGGATAATCACTAGAGGGGGGGTTAGGATGCAGGAGAGAGGGTGAGGGATAATCACTAGAGGGGGGGTTAGGATGCAGGAGGGAGGGTGAGGGATAATCACTAGAGGGGGGGTTAGGATGCAGGAGAGAGGGTGAGGGATAATCACTAGAGGGGGGGTTAGAATGCAGGAGGAGGGTGAGGGATAATCACTAGAGGGGGGGTTAGAATGCAGGAGGAGGGTGAGGGATAATCACTAGAGGGGGGGTTAGAATGCAGGAGGAGGGTGAGGGATAATCACTAGAGGGGGGGTTAGGATGCAGGAGAGAGGGTGAGGGATAATCACTAGAGGGGGGGTTAGGATGCAGGAGAGAGGGTGAGGGATAATCACTAGAGGGGAGTTAGGATGCAGGAGAGAGGGTGAGGGATAATCACTAGAGGGGGGGTTAGGATGCAGGAGGGAGGGTGAGGGATAATCACTAGAGGGGGGGTTAGGATGCAGGAGAGAGGGTGAGGGATAATCACTAGAGGGGGGGTTAGAATGCAGGAGGAGGGTGAGGGATAATCACTAGAGGGGGGGTTAGGATGCAGGAGAGAGGGTTAAGGATAATCACTAGAGGGGGGGTTAGGGTTAGACTGCAGGAGAGAGGGTGAGGGATAATCACTAGAGGGGGGGTTAGAATGCAGGAGGGAGGGTGAGGGATAATCACTAGAGGGGGGTTAGGATGCAGGAGGGAGGGTGAGGGATAATCACTAGAGGGGGGTTAGGATGCAGGAGAGAGGGTTAAGGATAATCACTAGAGGGGGGGTTAGGGTTAGACTGCAGGAGAGAGGGTGAGGGATAATCACTAGAGGGGGGGTTAGAATGCAGGAGGGAGGGTGAGGGATAATCACTAGAGGGGGGGTTAGGATGCAGGAGGGAGGGTGAGGGATAATCACTAGAGGGGGGTTAGGATGCAGGAGAGAGGGTGAGGGATAATCACTAGAGGGGGGGTTAGGATGCAGGAGAGAGGATGAGGGATAATCACTAGAGGGGGGTTAGTCACTAGTGGGAGGGTTAGGGTTAGGCTGCGGGGGGGGTTAGTACGCAGGAGGGAGGGTTAGTGGTAGTCAGTAGAGGGTAGGCTGTGGGAGGGTAAATTAGGGTTAATCACTAGAGGGGGTAAGGGCTAGGCTGTAGGAGGGAGGTTTAGGGATTAATCACTAGAGGGGGGTTAGGGTTAGAATGCAGGAGGGGGGTTAGGGAGTAATCACTAGAGGGGGGGTTAGGGTTAGGGCTAATCACTAGAGGGAGGGTTATGGGTTAGGATGCAGGAAGGGGCTTAGAGTTAATCACAAGAGGGTGGGGAGGTTAGGGTTAGGCTGCAGGAGGGAGGGGAGGGTTAGGGGAAGGCTGCAGGAGGATTAGTGTTAGGGTGGTTAGGGTTAGGCTGTGGGAGGGTTAGTGTTAGGGTCCTGGAAGGGACTTAGAGTTAATCACTAGGGGGAGGGTTAGGGTTGGGATGCAGGAGGGATGGTTAGGGATAAGCACTAGAGGGGAGGTTAGGGTAAGGCTGCAGGAGGGGAGGTTAGGGTAAGGCTGCAGGAGGGGAGGGTTAGGGTAAGGCTGCAGGAGGGGAGGTTAGGGTTAGGCTGCAGGAGGGGAGGTTAGGGTTAGGCTGCAGGAGGGGAGGTTAGGGTTAGGCTGCAGGAGGGAGGGTAAGGATTAGGCTGCAGGAGGTTTAGGGTTAGGATTAGGCTGCAGCAGGGGAGGGTTAGGGTTAGGCTGCAGGAGGGACGGTTAGGGTTAGGCTGCAGGAGGGTTAGGGTTAGGATTAGGCTGCAGCAGGAGGGTTAGGGTTAGGCTGCAGGAGGGAGGGTTAGAGTTGAAATGCAGAAGGGAAGGTTAGGGATAGGATGTGGGAGGGAAGGTTAGGGATAGGATGCGGGAGGGTAGGTTAGGGATAGGATGTGGGAGGGAAGGTTAGGGATAGGATGTGGGAGGGAAGGTTAGGGATAGGATGTGGGAGGGAGGGTTAGGGATAGGATGCGGGAGGGTAGGTTAGGGATAGGATGTGGGAGGGAAGGTTAGGGATAGGATGTGGGAGGGAAGGTTAGGGATAGGATGTGGGAGGGAGGGTTAGGGAAAGGTTGCGGGATGGATGGTTAGGGATAGGATGCAGGAGGGATGGTTAGGGATAGGATGCGGGAGGGTAGGTTAGGGATAGGATGTGGGAGGGAAGGTTAGGGATAGGATGCGGGAGGATAGGTTAGGGATAGGATGTGGGAGGGAAGGTTAGGGATAGGATGTGGGAGGGAAGGTTAGGGATAGGATGTGGGAGGGAGGGTTAGGGAAAGGTTGCGGGATGGATGGTTAGGGATAGGATGCAGGAGGGATGGTTAGGGATGGGATGCGGGAGGGAAGGTTAGGTATGGGATGCGGGAGGGAAGGTTAGGGATAGGATGCAGGACGGATGGTTAGGGATAGGATGCGGGAGGGAAGGTTAGGGTTAGGATGCAGGAGAGGGTTAGTCACTAGTGGGAGGGTTAGGGTTAGGCTGCGGGGGGGGGTTAGTACGCAGGAGGGAGGGTTAGTGGTAGTCAGTAGAGGGTAGGCTGTGGGAGGGTAAATTAGGGTTAATCACTAGAGGGGGTAAGGGCTAGGCTGTAGGAGGGAGGTTTAGGGATTAATCACTAGAGGGGGGTTAGGGTTAGAATGCAGGAGGGGGGTTAGGGAGTAATCACTAGAGGGGGGGTTAGGGTTAGGGCTAATCACTAGAGGGAGGGTTATGGGTTAGGATGCAGGAAGGGGCTTAGAGTTAATCACAAGAGGGTGGGGAGGTTAGGGTTAGGCTGCAGGAGGGAGGGGAGGGTTAGGGGAAGGCTGCAGGAGGATTAGTGTTAGGGTGGTTAGGGTTAGGCTGTGGGAGGGTTAGTGTTAGGGTCCTGGAAGGGACTTAGAGTTAATCACTAGGGGGAGGGTTAGGGTTGGGATGCAGGAGGGATAGTTAGGGATAAGCACTAGAGGGGAGGTTAGGGTAAGGCTGCAGGAGGGGAGGTTAGGGTAAGGCTGCAGGAGGGGAGGATAGGGTTAGGCTGCAGGAGGGGAGGTTAGGGTTAGGCTGCAGGAGGGAGGGTAAGGATTAGGCTGCAGGAGGGTTAGGATTAGGCTGCAGCAGGGGAGGGTTAGGGTTAGGCTGCAGGAGGGACGGTTAGGGTTAGGCTGCAGGAGGGACGGTTAGGGTTAGGCTGCAGGAGGGTTAGGATTAGGCTGCAGCAGGGGAGGTTAGGGTTAGGCTGCAGGAGGGTTAGGGTTAGGCTGCAGGAGGGAGGGTTAGAGTTAGACTGCAGGAGGGAGGGTTAGAGTTGAGATGCAGAAGGGAGGGTTAGAGTTGAGATGCAGAAGGGAAGGTTAGGGATAGGATGCGGGAGGGTAGGTTAGGGATAGGATGTGGGAGGGTAGGTTAGGGATAGGATGTGGGAGGGATGGTTAGGGATAGGATGTGGGAGGGAAGGTTAGGGATAGGATGTGGGAGGGAAGGTTAGGGATAGGATGTGGGAGGGAAGGTTAGGGATAGGATGTGGGAGGGATGGTTAGGGATAGGATGTGGGAGGGATGGTTAGGGATAGGATGTGGGAGGGAAGGTTAGGGATAGGATGTGGGAGGGAAGGTTAGGGATAGGATGTGGGAGGGAAGGTTAGGGATAGGATGTGGGAGGGAAGGTTAGGGATAGGATGTGGGAGGGAGGGTTAGGGATAGGGTGCAGGAGGGATGGTTAGGGATGGGATGCGGGAGGGAAGGTTAGGTATAGGATGCGGGAGGGAAGGTTTGGGATAGGATGCAGGAGGGATGGTTAGGGATGGGATGCGGGAGGGAAGGTTAGGTATAGGATGCGGGAGGGAAGGTTTGGGATAGGATGCAGGAGGGATGGTTAGGGATAGGATGCAGGAGGGATGGTTAGGGATAGGATGCAGGAGGGTAGGTTAGGGATAGGATGCAGGAGGGTAGGTTAGGGATAGGATGCGGGAGGGAAGGTTAGGGATAGGATGCGGGAGGGAAGGTTAGGGATAGGATACGGGAGGGATGGTTAGGGATAGGATGCAGGAGGGAAAGTTAGGGATAGGACGCCCGAGGGATGGTTAGGGATAGGATGCAGGAGGGAAGGTTAGGGATAGGATGCAGGAGGGAAGGTTAGGGAAAGGATGCAGGAGGGTAGGTTAGTGATAGGATGCGGGAGGGAAGGTTAGGGATAGGATGCGGGAGGGTAGGTAAGGGATAGGACGCGGGAGGGAGGGTTAGGGATAGGATGCGGGATGGATGGTTAGGGATAGGATGCGGGATGGATGGTTAGGGATAGGATGCAGGAGGGATGGTTAGGGATAGGATGCGGGATGGTAAGTTAGTCATAGGATGCGGGAGGGAAGGTTAGGGATAGGATGCGGGAGGGTAGGTTAGGCATAGGACGCGGGAGGGAGGGTTAGGGATAGGATGCGGGATGGATGGTTAGGGATAGGATGCGGGATGGATGGTTAGGGATAGGATGCAGGAGGGATGGTTAGGGATGGGATGCGGGAGGGTAGGTTAGGGATAGGATGCGGGATGGAAGGTTAGGGATAGGATGCGGGAGGGTAGGTTAGGGATAGGATGCGGGAGGGAAGGTTAGGGATTGGATGCGGGAGGGAAGGTTAGGGATAGGATGCAGGAGGGATGGTTAGGGATGGGATGCGGGAGGGTAGGTTAGTGATAGGATGCGGGAGGGAAGGTTAGGGATAGGATGCGGGAGGGTAGGTTAGGGATAGGACGCGGTAGGGAGGGTTAGGGATAGGATGCGGGATGGATGGTTAGGGATAGGATGCGGGATGGATGGTTAGTGATAGGATGCAGGAGGGCTGGTTAGGGATGGGATGCGGGAGGGTAGGTTAGGGATAGGATGCGGGATGGAAGGTTAGGGATGGGATGCGGGAGGGTAGGTTAGGGATAGGATGCGGGATGGAAGGTTAGGGATAGGATGCGGGAGGGAAGGTTAGGGATGGGATGCGGGAGGGAAGGTTAGGGATAGGATGCGGGAGTAAAGTTTAGGGATGGGATTCGGAAGGGAAGGTTAGGGATAGGATGCGGGAGGGATGGTTAGGGATAGGATGTGGGAGGGTAGGTTAGGGATAGGATGTGGGAAGGTAGGTTAGGGATAGGATGTGGGAGGGAAGGTTAGTGATGGGATGTGGGAGGGAAGGTTAGTGATGGGATGCGGGAGGGAAGGTTAGGGATGGGATGCGGGAGGGAAGGTTAGGGATGGGATGCGGGAGGGAAGGTTAGGGATAGGATGTGGGAGGGTAGGTTAGGGATAGGATGTGGGAGGGTAGGTTAGGGATAGGATGCGGGATGGAAGGTTAGGGATGGGATGCGGGAGGGTAGGTTAGGGATAGGATGCGGGATGGAAGGTTAGGGACAGGATGTGGGAGGGAAGGTTAGGGATGGGATGCGGGAGGGAAGGTTAGGGATAGGATGTGGGAGTGAAGGTTAGGGATGGGATGCGGAAGGGAAGGTTAGGGATGGGATGCGGGAGGGAAGGTTAGGGATAGGATGTGGGAGGGAAGGTTAGGGATAGGATGCAGGATGGAAGGTTAGGGATAGGATGTGGGAGTGAAGGTTAGGGATAGGATGCGTGAGGGAAGGATAGAGATAGGATGTGGGAGGGAAAGTTAGGGATAGGACGCCCGAGGGATAGTTAGGGATAGGATGCAGGAGGGATGGGTAGGGATAGGATGCAGAAGGGAAGGTTAGGGAAAGGATGCGGGAGGGATGGTTATCGATAGGATGCGGGAGGGAAGGTTAGGGATAGGATGCGGGAGGGAAGGTTAGGGATAGGATGCGGGAGGGAGGGTTAGGGATAGGATGCGGGATGGATGGTTAGGGATAGGATGCGGGATGGATGGTTAGGGATAGGATGCGGGAGGGATGGTTAGGGATGGGATGCGGGAGGGTAGGTTAGTGATAGGATGCGGGAGGGAAGGTTAGGGATAGGATGCGGGAGGGTGGGTTAGGGATAGGACGCGGGAGGGAGGGTTAGGGATAGGATGCGGGATGGATGGTTAGGGATAGGATGCGGGATGGATGGTTAGGGATAGGATGCAGGAGGGATGGTTAGGGATGGGATGCGGGAGGGTAGGTTAGGGATAGGATGCGGGAGGGATGGTTAGGGATGGGATGCGGGAGGGTAGGTTAGGGATAGGACGCGGGAGGGAGGGTTAGGGATAGGATGCGGGATGGATGGTTAGGGATAGGATGCGGGATGGATGGTTAGGGATAGGATGCGGGATGGATGGTTAGGGATAGGATGCGGGATGGAAGGTTAGGGATGGGATGCGGGAGGGTAGGTTAGGGATAGGATGCGGGATGGAAGGTTAGGGATGGGATGCGGGAGGGAAGGTTAGGGATAGGATGTGGGAGTGAAGGTTAGGGATGGGATGCGGAAGGGAAGGTTAGGGATAGGATGCGGGAGGGTAGGTTAGGGATGGGATGCAGAAGGGATGGTTAGGGATAGGATGTGGGAGGGTAGGTTAGGGATAGGATGTGGGAGGGTAGGTTAGGGATAGGATGTGGGAGGGTAGGTTACGGATAGGATGTGGGAGGGTAGGTTAGGGATAGGATGTGGGAGGGAAGGTTAGGGATGGGATGCGGGAAGGAAGGTTAGGGATGGGATGCAGAAGGGAAGGTTAGGGACAGGATGTGGGAGGGTAGGTTAGGGATAGGATGTGGGAGGGAAGGTTAGGGATGGGATGCGGGAGGGAAGGTTAGGGATAGGATGTGGGAGGGAAGGTTAGGGATGGGATGCAGAAGGGAAGGTTAGGGATAGGATGTGGGAGGGTAGGTTAGGGATAGGATGTGGGAGGGTAGGTTAGGGATAGGATGTGGGAGGGAAGGTTAGGGATGGGATGCGGGAGGGAAGGTTAGGGATGGGATGCGGGAGGGATGGTTAGGGATAGGATGCGGGAGGGAAGGTTAGGGATAGGATGTGGGAGGGTAGGTTAGGGATGGGATGTGGGAGGGAAGGTTAGGGATGGGATGCGGGAGGGAAGGTTAGGGATAGGATGTGGGAGTGAAGGTTAGGGATGGGATGCGGGATGGAAGGTTAGGGATAGGATGTGGGAGTGAAGGTTAGGGATGGGATGCGGGAGGGAAGGTTAGGGATAGGATGTGGGAGGGAAGGTTAGGGATAGGATGCAGGATGGAAGGTTAGGGATAGGATGTGGGAGTGAAGGTTAGGGATAGGATGCGTGAGGGAAGGATAGAGATAGGATGTGGGAGGGAAAGTTAGGGATAGGACGCCCGAGGGATGGTTAGGGATAGGATGCAGAAGGGAAGGTTAGGGAAAGGATGCGGGAGGGAGGGTTAGTGATAGGATGCGGGAGGGAAGGTTAGGGATAGGATGCGGGAGGGAAGGTTAGGGATAGGATGCGGGAGGGAGGGTTAGGGATAGGATGCGGGAGGGAGGGTTAGGGATAGGATGCGGGAGGGAGGGTTAGGGATAGGATGCGGGATGGATGGTTAGGGATAGAGTGCGGGATGGATGGTTAGGGATAGGATGCAGGAGGGATGGTTAGGGATGGGATGCGGGAGGGTAGGTTAGGGATAGGATGCGGGATGGTAGGTTAGTGATAGGATGCGGGAGGGAAGGTTAGGGATAGGATGCGGAAGGGTAGGTTAAGGATAGGACGCGGGAGGGAGGGTTAGGGATAGGATGCGGGATGGATGGTTAGGGATAGGATGCGGGATGGATGGTTAGGGATAGGATGCAGGAGGGATGGTTAGGGATGGGATGCGGGAGGGTAGGTTAGGGATAGGATGCGGGAGGGAAGGTTAGGGATAGGATGCGGGACGGATGGTTAGGGATAGGATACGGGAGGGAAGGTTAGGGATAGGATGTGGGAGGGATGGTTAGGGATAGGATACGGGAGGATAGGTTAGGGATAGGATGCGGGAGGGAAGGTTAGGGATAGGATACGGGAGGGATGGTTAGGGATAGGATGCGGGAGGGTAGGTTAGGGATAAGCACTAAAGGGAGGTTTAGGGAATACCAGGACCCAGTAGATGATGCTGGGGCCGCTGCAGGAGAAAGTAAGTAATCACTGGGCCACAAGGAATGATACATCGACATTCAAACATGTCGACACTTTATCTACACTACTGCCAACATACCATCCCGAACCTTTATTAAAGTCTTCAGTATGAAATACCGGTGGCTGGGATGCCGGCCGTCAGCATACCGACAGCGGCATTCCAGCTACAGGTATGCCAGCAGTGGGGCAAGCTCTAGAAAACCACTTGCGGGCTCTCTGCGCTCACCACGCTGCGGGCGCGGTGGCTCACTGCGCTCTCCACAGGTGATATTCTCCCTCTATGGGTGTCATGGACACCAACAGAGGGAGAATAGGATGTGGTGCCAGTATTCCGGCGGCGGCATTTTACCGCTACTCAGGATTGTGGCGTTGGCATTGTTACCGCTCCCCTTGATAAATATGCCTCTTTAATACTATACAAGTATTTGCCCCGGAGAGCAATTGTTGTGCAGGAAATGCCCCATATAACCCTATAGGGGTAACAGCAATGACTCCTGCGCTCGCAGCTGGGCGCCTCCTGAGTAATAGCTGGAGTTTGGGCTATAAAGAGTTACAGTTTTTCCTCTTACACTGAGAAATAATCTGTTTATAAAATGAATTAACCTTTTATGTCTTATCTTTCTTTAACACCTGTAACTTTATATTAAGAAAACATTGTATTGCGAGCTAAGAGAAAGAAGTTGTTTCCTCTCTAATCCTAACAAATGGCGCGTGCGACTGCTAATTCGAGCATACAGGAAGGTCATTCTCATAATCAGGCACAGAAAGCCCAGAGATTAGTCCCTGATTGGCAGCCGAAACGCAGACCGTAGGCTCCGGTATAGATACTGCACTATCATTTTCTAATTGTTTTTCATAATTAGAGTCAATACTGGGGGTGGCTTAGAATGGATGAGTGCAATTTAGCTGTGATTTCTTAATCACTCTGTGAATCATATGATCAGGCACATTGATGCCAATCTGCAACTACTGTAAGTGAGGAAACTTCCAGCAAAGCAGCCATTCTAGTCATAGTCGTGTTTAAAGGTCCTCTAAACATGAATCACTATCTTTCCTGCATGACTCAGAGACTGTCCCAGGCACATGAAAAATCTGATATACCAGCAGGGCAGCCCTCAGGGGGGGACTGTGGGGACTGGTGTCCCGGGCCCTTACAGAGAGAGGGCCCACCCCTGACTCCTACCACCAATACTGTACCTGGAGAGCTGCACCGGTCTGCGAATCAACAGCAGGCTGATGCACAGGATGAACTTCTTAAAACAAACCTTTCCTGTGCATCAGCTATATGTGAACCATTTCTGTAGGTCTGAAACACTCCACCTATATGTAACGTCGCAATTGATGACATCACACAGGGATGGAGCAGTGCGGCAGAATCTTTTTTTTGGGGAGGGAGGGACGCATTTACCCATGTTTTTTTCTAGTGGAAACGACACCCCCCCTGCAAATTCCCGGGTCAAGTGATCGATGCGACACAGCTCCCGTTCACACTGTATGGAAGGGCGGCGCTGGAAGATCATGTGATCTCCCAGCGCCGCCCCTGCTGTGTCACTAGCATCACTAGCAGCGTCACCAACCCGGCAATATGCCGGGTTGGTGAACGCGGTGGGAAAGTGGCTGAGCACGGGCCGCAGCCGGGTAGCACCCATATCAGGCTCCCGACTGCGACACGTGCTCGTAGGTGGAAAAGGGGTATAAGTTTTTCCTTGTGACCGCCTCAAATGCAAAAGAGACTATGGGAGTGTATTTACTAATGTTCTTTTTGGCATTTGAATTTAAGAAAGATGTAAAATCGAATGCAAAATCCCCAAAAACACAGAATCGAACATCTCCTATATATTATCCCGGATCTGTGACTATGTGTTTTAACGCTGGGCGGAGTCACAGCACTGGGTGGAGTCAGGGCGGGATGTACTAACTTCTACCACTGCGGTATCTGGCTTAACGCATCCTGTGTCTTCTCATCGGTAATAGGATCGGCGCCCGCAGCCCAAAGCTTTCTTCTCACTGCGCTTCCGCCTCTTCGCCACGGGCACTCAGTCCTGAACTCTCCGTAGCGGTTGATCAGCGCTGCGCTCCCCCTGTCAGTCGCGCATGCGCACGCTGGTTATGGCACACAGCAGAGACAAGTGCGCATGCGCGACTGACAGGGGGAGCGCAGCGCTGATCAGCCGCTACGGAGAGTTCAGGACTGAGTGGCTGCGGCGGTGATGAGGCGGAAGCGCAGTGAGGAGAAAGCTATGGGCAGCGACGGGCAGCGGGCGGCGAGCCTATTACCGAGGAGAACACACAGGATGCAATAAGCCAGATACCGCAGCTGGAGAGGTCAGTACATCCCGCCCCCTGAGTCCCCCTCCCCCACCTGCAGCACCCCTACGCCCCGCCCCTCCCCCACCCGTGGCACTCCCGCACCTAGGGGGTAATTCTGAGTTGATCGCAGCAGGAACCTTGTTAGCATTTGGGCAAAACCATGTGCACTGCAGGTGGGGCAGATATAACATGTGCAGAGAGAGTTAGATTTGGGTGTGGTGTGTTCAATCTGCAATCTAAATTGCAGTGTAAAAATAAAGCAGCCAGTATTTACCCTGCACAGAAACAATATAACCCACCCAAATCTAACTCTCTCTGCACATGTTATATCTGCCCCCCCCCCCCTGCAGTGCACATGGTTTTGCCCAACTGCTATAAAATTTCCTGCTGCGATCAACTTGGAATTACCCCCCTAGTCAGTAAATATAGCCCTACGTCTTACCCAGCGTCAAGTGGGAAATTATTTGACTGAGGTGAAAACTTTCCACCCAGTAGCTACGGGTACACAGGATTTTTGACCGGGGCACCGCCATCCGGAGGGCGCCGCGCCATGGCAAGATCCGCTACCGGTGGTGCCTCCCCAGTGCCGGTACTGCTGTGCGGTGCGTGATGAAGTCATTGCGCACCGCACTGCATTGTGGGAGTGGCACTTAGACACTAGGGCTCATGATTGACCTCTAGTGTCTATGCAGTTCTATGGAAGAGACATCATGACGTCTCTCCCATAGATCAGAGGAGCGGCGCCAGCGGCCAGAGATGGAGGGCAGCAGCGGTCGGGCATCAGGAGCGAGGATGGTAAGTATTAGGTTTTTTTTGGTTTTTTTTAAAGCAGCACAAACGGGGGCAATACTACTGGGGCCACAAATGGGGGCAATACTACTGGGGCCACAAACGGGGGCAATACTACTGGGGCCACAAACGGAGGCAATACTACTGGGGCCACAAACGGAGGCAATACTACTGGGGGCACATTGACTACACCCCTTTATGAAGCCACGCCCCTATTTTTGCCCGCGTCGCCACAAGGGCTAGAACCGGCCCTGTTTCCACCAAATAATTTCTCAGACTTTAGACTACAGTACACTTACTTGATTAAGCAGGAATATTTATTCAACACTTTAGGTTCTAAAATAAGTCATTGAAGAGGTGGATGGATGAAGGCGTTACGTCACTTTTAGAAGAAACTGAGATATTTACAGTTAAAGATAAATTATTAGAACTTAAGAATTGGACACAGCACTTTTATCCACAAAATATATCCGTACATAGACTACCAACAGTTAATATAACATTGTTACTACGATCCCTAGGTCACAACTCAGCACACTGGTTCTTACTACCTTTCTAATCACTCTTTCAGTGTTTGCTTCTCTGAATCCACCTCCTCTTCGCTGCCTCTGTCAGTTGGAGTCCCACAAGGCTCGGTCTTAGGTCCTCTGCTTTTCTCAGTCAGCGAATCAGCTCTTTTGGATTTCGGTACCATCTGCATGAGGATAATACTCAAATCTACCTATTATCCCCAGATCTGTCACCATCTGTATTGGGCCGTGTCACTGAATGCCTTTCTGCCATTTCATCTTGGATGACATCTTGCAATGTCAAACTTAATATTTCCAAAACATTAATTACATTTCCACCGGCCAATAGTAGTCACCAACCTGATATCTCTATCACTGTTGATAACTCGGCAATCATCCCTACCCCACAAGCTCGCTGCCTAGGTGTCATTCTTAACTCTGAACTGTCCTTTGTTCCCCACATTCAATCTGTCTCAAAATCATGTTACATACATCTAAGAAACATATCCAAAATATGACCATATTTTACACAAGACACAGCAAAAACTCTAATCCATGCTCTCATCATCTCCCGCATTGATTTTTGCAATAGTCTCCTGACCGGTCTCCCCAAACATTGGCCCTCATTCCGAGTTGCTCGCTCGCTAGCTGCTTTTAGCAGCATTGCACACGCTAAGCCGCCGCCCTCTGGGAGTGTATCTTAGCTTAGCAGAATTGCGAACGAAAGATTAGCAGAATTGCGAATAGAATTGCGAATAGAAATTTCTTTGCAGTTTCTGAGTAGCTCGAGACTTACTCTGCCACTGCGATCAGTTCAGTCAGTTTCGTTCCTGGTTTGACGTCACAAACACACCCAGCGTTCGCCCAGACTCTCCCCCGTTTCTTCAGACACTCCCGCGTTTTTTCCAGAAACGCCAGCGTTTTTTCGCACACACTCATAAAACGGCGAGTTTCCGCCCAGAAACACCCACTTCCTGTCAATCACACTACGATCACCAGAACAATGAAAAATCTTCGTTAAGCCGTGAGTAAAATAACAAACTTTTGTGCTAATTTACTTGGCGCACGCGCACTGCGAACATTGCGCATGCGCAGTTTGCGACTTATCGCACCGATGCGAAGAAAAAGAACGAGCGAACAACTCGGAATGAGGGCCATAGGCTCTCACCACTATAATCCATTCTGAATGCAGCTGCGAGGCTAATCTTCCTCACTAGACGTTCTTCTTCTGCTGATCCGCTCTGTCAGTCCCTCCATTGGTTACCGGTATTCTACCGTATTCAATATAAAATACTTTTACTGACATACAAGGCTATTAACCAAACTACACCAACATACATCTCTTCACTCATCTCAAAATATTTCCCTACCCGACCTCTCCGCTCTGCACAAGATCTGCGTTTCTCATAGCCACTCATTATTCGCCCCCATTCAAGATTGCAGGACTTTCTTCGGGTTGCAGGAAAGCTTCTAAAAAAAAAAAACCTATATAACCTTCATAAAATGTTGTATCCAATTACATCCCCACTGTACAGTCCACACATATCCTCACACAGTGGCGTAACTACTACCCCCGCAGCCTTCGCGGTGGCTTGGGGGCGCAGGGCTGCGGGGGCGCCGCCACTGATTTAGCGCAGATTGACATGGTCTCCTCCTTCCCTCCGCTGCTGTGATGGAAGGACACGGAGGGCACAGCGCGCGCCTCTCCTGTGTCCCTCCTGCGTCTCCGGCGGGTCTAATAAATGAAGTGCCGTTCGTGAGCTCTAATTGGCTCACGAACCGGCACTTCCTTTAACAGACCCGCCGGAGACCCAGGAGGGACACAGGAGAGGCGCGCGCTGTGCCCTCCGTGTCCCTCCCTCACAAAACAGCTGGGGAGCGCGCGGGGGGGGGAATTTAACTGGCACTGGGGGAGTATATTTGGCACAGGGGAAGGGGGAGCACTTCGGGGGGCATATGTGGCACTGGGGGGGTATATGTGTACCTGGCACATGGGGGGGGCTATATTTGGCACTGGGGGCATGTGAGTACCTGGCACTGTGGGGGAATATCTGGCACTGGGGAGGTATATGTGTACCTGGCACATGGGGGGGACGACTATATTTGGCACTGGGGGCATGAGAGTACCTGACACTGTGGGGGAATATCTGGCACTGGGGGCACATGTGGCACTGGGAGCACAGCCCTAGCAACAAGCACTACCCCCTAGCAACGAGCATGACACCCAGTGCATGAAACCCCTGGCAACGAGCATGGAACCAAGAGCATGAAACCCCTGGCAACGAGCAGGTAATTTAAAAGTAATTAGAAGCCTTACTGTAGGACTTAATGTGTAATGGGCATTACGGTGTGTGGCATAATGTATCACGGACATTGCTGTTTGTGTCATAATGTGTCATAGGCATTACGGTGTGTGGCATACTATATCACGGGCATTGTGGTATGTGGTAAAAACCGTATAATGTCTCAGGGGCATTGCAGTGTGGCATAATGTATAACGGGCATTGCGGTGTGTGGCATAGGGTATAACGGGCATTGCGGTATGTGTCACAGGCATTACGGTGTATGGTATACTATATCACGGGCATTGTGATATGTGGTATAATGTCTCAAAGTTATTGCAGTGTGGCATAATGTATAACAGGCATTGCGGTGTGTGGCATAGGGTATAACGGGCATTGCGGTATGTGTCATAGGCATTACGGTGTATGGTATACTATATCACGGGCATTGTGATATGTGGTATAATGTCTCAGGGGCATTGCAGTGTGGCATAATGTATAACGGGCATTGCGGTGTGTGGCATAGGGTATAACGGACATTGCGGTATGTGTCACAGACATTGTATGTGCTATAATGTATCAGGGGCATTGCAGTGTGTAGCATAATGTATAACGGGCATTGCGATTCCTGTCGTCATGTGTCACAGGCATTACGGTGTGTGGCATAATGTGTCACAGGCATTACGGTGTGTGGCATAATGTGTCGGGGGCATTATGGTGTGTGCATATTGTGTCATGTGCATTATTGTGTGTGGCATAATGTCTAAGGGCCATTGCAGTATGTGGCATAATGTATACTGGGCATTACTATAAGGAGGAAAAATGACAAATAATGTAAGGGGCATGAATCAGGATTATTTTTCTTTCCTGTGGTGGCTAACGTCTGGGCGTGCAGTTAGCAAAACTGGGGTATGAGGTAGTCTTTTCCTGCAATGCCACGCCCCTTTATGCGTAGCCACGCCCATTTCAACAAAGCCACGCCCCCTTTGCGGCACGCGCGCATGTTTGTCCCTTTGCTAGTGCCAATTATGGGGGATGGGGGGGGGGGGCGGCGAAAACATTTTTGGCTTGGGGGAGAAAAATTTCTAGTAACGCCACTGTCCTCACATAGGGGGTCATTCCGAGTTGTTCGCTCGTTATTTTTATTCGCTGCGGAGCAATTAGTCGCAAACTGCGCATGCGCAATGTTCGCAGTGTGCCTGCGCCAAGTAAATTTGCACAAAAGTTTGGTATTTTACTCACGGCGTAATGAGGTTTTTCATCGTTCTGCTGATCGTAGTGTGATTGACAGGAAGTGGGTGTTTCTGGGCGGAAACTGGCCGTTTTATGGGAGTGTGCGGAAAAACGCAGGCGTTTCAGGGAAAAACGCGGGAGTGTCTGGAGAAACGGGGGAGTGGCTGGGCGAACGCAGGGCGTGTTTGTGACGTGAAACCAGGAACGAAAAGGACTGAACTGATCGCAGTGTAGGAGTAGGTCTCGAGCTACTCAGAAACTGCTAAGAAATTTATTTTCGCAATTCTGCTAAGCTAAGATACACTCCCAGAGGGTGGCGGCTTAGCGTGTGCAATGCTGCTAAAAGCAGGTAGCGAGCGAACAACTCGGAATCACCCCCATATTGTCTTTCTTCACTTTTCCATTCTCCTGACCCCAGGCCAAGATTGCTGTGTGGCCATATCATACAGCCCACCAAGAACCTTTGCAATCTGGTAGACCATGGGCCCTCATTCCAAGTTGATCGCTCGCTGCGGATTTTCGCAGCGAAGCGATCAGGTTAAAGAATGGCAAAACTGCGCATGCGTACGGGCTGCAGTGCGCACGCGCTATGTACTTTCACACAAAACTATGCACTTTTACACAAGGTCTAGCGACTCTTTCCCGTCGCTCTGTTGTTCGGTGAGTGATTGACAGGAAGTGGGTGTTTCTGGGAGGTAACTGACCGTTTTACGGGAGTGTGCTAAAAAACGCAGGCGTGTCAGGTGAAAACGCAGGCGTGCCTGGGGAAACGGGGGAGTGGCTGGTCGACCGCAGGGCGTGTTTGTGACGTCAAAGCAGGAACTAAACAGAATGAAGTGAACGCAAGAAAGGAGTAGGTCTGCAGCTACTCAGAAACTGCATGAAAAAAAATCAGCACTGTTCTGCTAACCTTTCGTTCGCACTTCTGCTAAGCTAAGATACACTCCCAGAGGGCGGCGGCCTAGCGTGTGCACTGCTGCTAAAAGCAGCTAGCGAGCGATCAACTCGGAATGAGGGCCATAGTCAGGGTCGGATTAACAATGGGGCGGATGGAGCTGCAGCTCCAGGCCCCGCATTGAAAATAGGCCCAAAGCATCCCAGGCAGTTCAGCAAGTGGTGACAGGAAAACATTTTTCCTGTCACCACCACAGACCATCTCACTCCCCTTCCGCCCATCCAAAATAACACCACCTAATTACCCCTGCCCGCAGCCGTCCAACAGAAGCCTCTCTCTCCTATGTCAGTCCGATGTTATGACTATGTCAGGACCCCGGCTGTGGATAGGCTGTCTCTGCGGCTGCCTGAACGCTGGAGGATCTGGAGGGCAGGGATGCGGCGCGCCGATGGACCCTGATGAGTTCCGCCACCGGAGAACAAGGACCTGCACCTGCTCTGGCAGGATGGAGGAGATCAGAGGATGATGGGAGAGGCAGGGCCAGAGACGAGCCCGGCTGCATAACCAGGGCGCGGCGCAGGCAGTGAAAGAGGAGCCCCGCAGTGAGCACCCTGCCTGGATTACCCCCAGGAGTCAGACCCGGAAAGCCTGCCCTGCCGGAGACATTTCAATGGAGGAGAGTCTGATGGTGGGAGCGCCACAAGGAGAGGAGCCACCCAGCACCAACTGAGAGAGGAGCCGTGCAGCGCCCTGGTCAGCTGGAGCAGCCGCGGGTGACACTGCCATGGGTGAGACCCCTAGTTAAGTTGCTTCAGCTGGGCTGGTAGCAGGCAAGTGCTGGGTTCTGAGGTCAGGTAGAGGCCGCTGTGGAGTAGAGAGGGGAGGATGTGCCCAGGTAGAAGCTGATGTAGGTGCTGTTACATTGGGCCCTGTGTTCTGCCTGTATTAATCCTTCAGCTTATAGTGGGTGTGTTAGTGCCAGAGGATGCCTGGTAGGAGTAGAGTGATATGAGAGCTCTTTATTGTCTGTTGGGAAATTGTTTAATCATTGGGGGACAGGCCTCTGCTAGGAGAGTGTCGGATTCATCTACACTGTAAAGACCCATACACACTGGGCGATTGTGAGCTGAGAGCAGGTCACTTTTGGTGTGTTGAGCTGCTTTCAGCTCAAAGCCGCACAGTGTGTATGCTCCGGTGATGAGCGGTGAGCGCTGATGCGCGCTCACGCTTCATCGCCGGCGGCCGCCGTTCATCTACTGGTATTACCAGTAGATGAACGGCGGGGTGAGCGGCTTTCCATAGCTATGGAAAGCCGTTCAACCCCGCTGACTTTGCTGGACGGGGGGAAAAGCGCTTAGTGTGTACGCACTGAGCGCTTTTCAGCCCAGCGATGTCAGTGATCATCTCTGTGCATACACACTGGCAAAAACGCCCAGTGTGTATGCACCTTAAGTCTCCACTGGGCCAGTCCAGTTCTCGGCCCTGCCGGCCCAGGGTAATTCATACGTCTGCTGGGCTGGCTGCAACGCTTCCAGGATTTTCACTCCACTGTGGAATGCAAACCAGAGGCTGCCATCTGCTCTGGCTTGCTGGCACTGCCAGGTGCCATTAGCTGGGCAGGAGCAGCAGCTGCCGGCTCAGGGCTTCCAGGTGGGCAGGCTGCATGAGGGTCTGGCTGGGGTGGTGTACATTCTCAACCACATTTCCCACTGGTAAGTCAGATACTACTGTATCTGTTGATATTTGGGCTATTTTGTTTTATGTATGAACAAAATGTTTCAGTGTACATTTTTATTAAATCTCATGTTTTTATGTGATAATATGTATGCATGTGTATGATAGTGCCTGTGTTTGTACAGTACATACTGTATGAGAGACTGTGTGTACACATCTGTGTGTGGTGTATGAGAATATTTATACATTAACATTGACAAAAAAGCATGCCATGGAAGACAACAACAAATCATTAAATAAAGCAAAGCACATCATGGAGGGAGCATGTGCCTGACTCAGAATAAAGAGGACTCAGTCTGGGAAACAATTATTAACAAAAACTCCTGAGGCCTAAAGGGTCACAGGGATGGGGGTGGGGGTTGTTAGCCGGTGGTGGCACATGTACTTTACAATCTCAGGGCCATTTTCATGAAGAATACCCTGAGAATTGTTGTAACTGGATTTTCGGGGACGGAGCTTTCTCGCAAGCTCGTCCCCTTTATGTGATAATTGATACATCCTTATGATGTATTCAATTATCACAATGCGATTTTGGTTGAATTTATCGCATCCCGTCCACATCTCCGATGTGGATTGTGATAAATATGCCTCATAGGGGGTCATTCCGAGTTGATCGCATGTAGCAACTGCTCGTGCGATCAACCTGACGCCGCCTATGGGGGAGTGTATTTTAGCATAGCAGGGCTGCGATCGCTTGTGCAGCCCTGCTATGCTAAAAAAGTTTTCTACAAAACAAAACCAGGGTCAGACTTACTTACCCTGTGCGACGGATCCAGGGATGAAGGTCCTGGGATTGACATCAGACAACCGCCCTCCAAACACCTGGACATGCCTGCGTTTGGATCTCCACACCCGGAAAACGGTGAGTATCCGCCCGGAACGCCTCCCTGCTGTCAATCTCCTTGCGATCGCGCTAGCGATTACTTTCTTCTCTCTTCTGGTTGTTGCCCGGCGACGGCTGTCGATGGGCAACAACGCTCGTGCGCATTGCGGCCGCCGCGCATGTGCAGTTCTGACCCGTTCGCACCACAGTGAAGAACCGCTGCGTGCGGATGGGTCATAATGACCCCCATAGTGCGTATGTACTGTAGTAGTGATATAGTGAAGAGATGTAGTGTGGGAGGGAGGAAGTGCAGTGATGTAGTATGCCACATCACCCCATGTCCACACCGTAAGATATTCTCTGTGGCGCTAATCACACCCACTGCGCAATACACAATAGGCCCGTCAAAAATGTCAGCTCCAGGCCCATGTGGACCTTAATCTGGCACTGGCCATAGTGCCATAGATAGCACCTGTCCTTGTGTATCAATGCTTATTTCCCTATAGATTGTAAGCTTGTGAGCAGGGCCTTCCTACCTCTATGTCTGTCTGCTATTACCCATTCTTGTTTTATCACTGTTGTTTCCAATTGTTAAGCGCAACGGAATATGCTGCGCTATATAAGAAACTGTTAATAAATAAATAATTCTTTCACTCACTCTCCTCTTCAATTATTCACAATAACTGTCATTTATGAATAAGAGCAGTTGCAAGAAATGAAAGCTTGTATTAGTATTCCAACCACTGGAACCTATAATGTGGCAAAATATGTTTGGCCCTAATGGCCCCTTGATGACGTTAAGTATCCTAGACTCTACAGCGAGTTGAATTTAGCAGAGTGGTGCAGAAAACTTTGTTCTGTTTATCCAAGAATATGTCTTCAACATTTTGTATAATGTTCTGCACTAAAATAAATTCCCTGATTCTGAGCCAAAAGCACATGTGCAGTGGCTATACAATGTACTCACCCCCCTTTTTCACACTTTCCTGGGCTAAAACAAGGAACTCGACGGATTTAATCAAAATTAATATCTAATATAACACAAAGTACACGATAAGGGCCCTCATTCCGAGTTGTTCGCTCGCTAGCTGCTTTTAGCAGCCGTGCAAACGCTAAGCCGCTGCCCTCTGGGAGTGTATCTTAGCTTAGCAGAAGTGCGTCCGAAAGGATCGCACAGTGGCTACAAAAAAAGATTGTGTAGTTTCAGAGTAGCTGCAGACCTACTCCTACCTTGCGATCACTTCAGACTGCTTAGTTCCTGTTTTGACGTCACAAACACGCCCTGCGTTCGGCCAGCCACGCCCACGTTTCCCCAGCCACGCCTGCGTTGTATCTGACATGCCTGCGTTTTTACACACACTCCCCGAAAATGGTCAGTTACCTCCCAGAAACACCCACTTCCTGTCAATCACTCTGCGGCCAGCAGTGCGACTGAAAAGCGTCGCTAGAGCTTGTGTAAAACTGCATTGGCTTTTGTGAAAGTACGTTGCGCGTGCGCATTGAGCCGCATATGCATGCGCAGAAGTGCCGATTTTAGCCTGATCGCTGCGCTGCGATCAGGCAGCTAGCGATCAACTCGGAATGAACACCAATATGCTATATCCAATGTAGATTTAGGGGCAGATTTATTAAGCCTTCTGAAGTGATAAAGTGGAAGGTGATAAAATCTTCTCCTGTCAAGTTCCAGGCTGGGTTTGGAAAATGACAGTTGGGAGCTGACTGGTTGGTGCGTTATCACTACACCAGGCTTAATAAATCTGCTCCTTACTCTGGTGTAACCATCTTTCTTATGGAAGCCCTGATGCTATGTGTTTTACTTGGTGCAAATCTAACACTGCACATCACAGCAAAATCACCATCCCTACAATGGGGCATGGCTGTGGCAGCATTAGATTATTGGGTTGCTCCTCTGCTGCAGGGACTGGAATGATCATAATAATAAAGGGTAAATTAATGGCGCAATGTATAACTAAATCCTAGAGGAAAACCTGCTGCAGTCTACAAGGGAGCTTGGACATCCATATAAGCATTTATTGCATCGTGCAAGATCACACGTCCTTGTTTTTTAGCATAGCACAAGTCATTTCTTGTTGGGAATGATGTGTGTCCAGTTGCTGATATTGCAGAGTTATATAGTCACACCCCAGCGGATGACTCACACTGTGAACAGCCCAGTAACTTAACCAGGGTGTTGGTTTATTGATAGAAAGCAGGTACAGCTGTACTCACTGTTACATGTACACTGGTGATGGAGTGGAGTGGACTAGGGTTCAATGCAACCCACCAGTTTGCGGCGCAAGGATGCTGGATCAAATTTCTATGCAGGTATTAACCAAGTTTCTCATATGAGCTAACCAGGAGATTTCTGTCTCCCATCATGTCACTCTACACAGTAAAGACAAGACAGCCTTTGCAAAAGCTAAGAAATGATCTCGGTGACCATCTTGTGATAGAGCATGAAGCCTCCCTGGAGAACAGAATTACCGGAGTCTGTACAGTAACACACTCCTCTTTCAACAATTTTTTTTCCATTGGGAGCAAGATCTTCTATCCCCCATGGTGGTCAAAGGGGTTATTGTGGAAGGGTTGAGACTGTATAAAAGAGGCATGTGGGGGTAGACGCCTAATGTGCAGTAAATAGAGAAGAGATATTGGAAATGTATTTGTTTGGCATAGTCTAAAGCGTTTCCACAGAAGTGCTAGCTAGTCATGTATGTGGAAAGTCACGAGAGCTACCAGACTTTTGGCAATGATGTTCTACCTTGCAGGTGAGTTTGTGAAGGCATTACTCTTCTTCTGTGTGCAGCGGCTGAGATCAAGCTCAGACATGGGAGTAGCTGGAGTGATTTTGCTAGGGTGTGATTAAGATGTGGTGCTGCAAATGGGTGAATTTGGTTAGAGTACGAAGAGGTTACAGTGCTGGAGGAGATATTGCAGTTACTCAGGTGATGGTCTGGGGAGTGAAATAAGATAATGAGCAAGGGCTGGAGAGAAAAACAAGATCAAAGCATTGGCTGTTACCATTGGCAGAAGAGTAGGGGGTTTATGTACTAAGCTTTGGAGAGAGAAAAAAGTGGAAGGAGATAAAGCAGCAGACATGGCAGTTAGGAGTTGATTGGCCGGTACTTTATCTCCATCCACCTTATTTCTCTCCAAGGCTTGGTACATAGACCCGTGAGTCCACCAAGAGAAGAAGTTAGAGAGAGTCATTAGACACTGAAGAACAATGGGGGTCATCCACCGGGATGCAAAAAAACACCCAAGATGATGCCGGTGTGATGTCAGAGGGTATTGATTAGGGAAAATACATGCAGAAACCAGAGAAAGAAAATGGAATTGCTGGGGTGATCCGGATGGATGGTAGATCACAACAGCATGCAAAAGTGCTGCTGCACAGGAACGTGCCAGGAGAGGGGCAACCTTTGTATTACCAGAGAGTCAGTACCGAGATCTGCAGTAGCCGCAGCTACACGTTCCGTAGGACGAAATGCATTTCATATGCATGGGCGAAAAGAAACACCCGAGACTGGGAGTGCTTTCCTCTGGCAGGGAAGGGTTAATGGTTTTTGGGGAAGGCTTTGTTGTGAGAGGGGGGGTGAAGTCTGGTTATCCAATGGAGTGGGAGAGAAGGGGTGAGGTTTTAGGTCCATTTCAGGATTGCTGTAGGATTCCAACTTAGGGAATTTTCCTCGGGGATGTTACCCACCCTCCCTCCCATGTGTAGTTGTTGTGTTGTTGGTGTCAGCTTTTTGTGGTGGAAAGAACGGTTGCATTTGCCATCTGTCTTTTTGGGCTTGAGGTGCTCTCCCCTCCAATACATGTCTTAGACTGATTCTACCCTACCGGGGTCAGCGGCACCACCAGTCCAGGTGGTCCTCATGTTGCTGTGTCGTTGGGTTGGGACGTGGATACCGTGGGCATGGTTATGGGGCTGGCTGCTTGACCCCCAGGTGGTAAATCGGTGTATATGCAGTTGGCGATCTAGCACTGTGGGGGTCGTTCTCTCTGGGCCACCATACAGTACTTTCTCTTTCTTCCTCTTTCATTTAGTATTACATATATACTAGTTAGATAGTTTAATTTTAAAATAATTAAAGCTGACCTTACTCTCCCCTTATACAAGTCTCTGTGTCTTTATTTATAAAGGATTAAGGTTGTATTCTTTGCCCTTGCACTGTCGGGAGGGGGCATTCATCAGGTGATGGGGTACAATTGGTTGGAGAAACTTTCAGAGTAAACTGATCTCATTTAAAGCTGTGGAAGTATATCACTGCCTGCTCAATATCAAAACCAAAGACAGCATACGGGCTCATTTCACCTACAGGAGGAACAGGGGTGTAAGTTCTTAGTAGGAGCCCGAGGCGAGTTGTTGGTGCCCCCCCCCCCCCCCCCCCACCCCCCATTGCACTTAGGAGGAAGTCTCTCACCCTAGGTGCCCTCTAGCACCCCGGCAGCACCCAGACATGGAGACGGAGAACTGCAGCGCATATTCCCTGGGCTCCCTGCTTATTCCTGCTCTGGGGAACATAACGTAGAACCTGGAGCAATGAAGGAGGTCAGTGTGCCCCCTACTGGGCTGGTGTCCAGAGGCAACTGCCTTACATCATCTCGTCCTCTAGGAAGGAAATCCCAGTAGCGTCCTCTGGGGCTGTGCTGTACGGAATAGCTCAATCAGACAACCGGGCAGATGTGAGTGCTCAGACGATGGAAGGGACACAAGTTCTAAGAGGCTTGATGACGATCCGGCTATTTGCATCACTGATCAAGAAGTTATCACAGGTAATAATAATTGCTGGCAAATTCATGGGAATTACATAGATTGCGTTCCGATGATGTTGATGTGGGATAGAAGTTAATACAGGTGGTAATTACAGATGCTTACATGATAATTATATAGATTGCATTTATTTACCATGATGTTTCAGTGTTTAGGAGGTGGGGGGGGGGGAGTTCATGTAAATGACACAATGTATTTTGTTTAAAAAAAAAAAAACAGTTGTGAATCTGATGAGAGAGAAACAAAGAGAGAGAGAGAGGAGACAGAGAGTGGGAGAGAGAAAGCGAGAGAGAGAGAGAGAGAGAGACAGAGACAGAGGGAGGGAGAGAGACAGAGGGAGAGAGAGGGGATTTATAGTGAATGATATAGATACAGAGAGAGGAAGAGGGTGATAGAGAGACAGAGGGAGAGACAGGAGAGAGGGAAATAGAAAGCGAGATAGATCGAGGGAGGGAGAAACAGAGGGAGAGAGAGGAGACAGAGGGCGGGATGTACTAAAGCAAAAATGCGATAAAACCTCAGAAAACGGGGGTTTTACCGCATTTTCATATTTACTAACACTCTACCGCCGCGTTTTCGGCGTCCAGGGTATTGCCATCTCTGGATGGCGATACCCTATAGAAGCCTATGGGCTTCTTTTCGCCGACCGCCGCAACCCGTCGACACCGCCGCAGATGCCGACTCCCCTCCCCCCCCCCCAGCTTACCTTCCTCCAGGCTGCCCTGGACCCGGAAGGTAGTCTCCTCCTTCCCTAGCAACGCAGCCGGACGTCCTTCCGGCTGCAGGGGGAAGGAGGAGGCGCCGGGGGCAGCCTGCTGCTGCTTACCGGCATCTAGCGTGTGTGGGGACCCCTGGGAGGTGACGGAGACCCCCCACAGACCACCTAACAGGTATCGCGGGGGGGCCTCCATCACCGCATCGCGATGTTGATCGCATATGTTAGTTCATATGCGATCAACATCGCTGCGGTAACCGGCGAGGGGCGGCGATGTATGTTAATAGATCCCGCCCAGAGGGAGAGAGAGAGAGGGAAAGGGGGGTGATAGAGAGAAATAGAGATACAAAGAGAGGGCGGGAGGGAAGGTGATAGAGAGACAGATGGAGAGAGGGCGATAGAGAGATAGAGGGAGAGAGAGAGGAGGTTTATAGAGAATGAAATAGAGAGACAGAGGGAGAGAGAGGAGAGAGGGAAATAGAGAGTGAAACAGATAGAGGGAGGGAGAAACAGAATGAGAGAGAAGAGACAGAGAGAGAGAGATACGGAGAGGTGGAGAGAGAGAGGGTGATAGAGAGAGATAAAGACACAGGGAGAGAGGGTGATAGAGAGACAGAGGGGAAGAGGGTGACTGAGAGACAGAGGGAGAGAGGAGTGAGGGAAATAGAGAGCGAGATAGATAGATAGACAGACAGACAGACAGACAGAGGGAGGGAGAAACAGAATTGGAGAGAGGAGACAGAGAGATACGGAGAGATGAAGAGAGAGGGGGGTGATAGAGAGAGATAAAGACACAGGGAGAGAGGGTGACTGAGAGACAGAGGGGAAGAGGGTGACTGAGAGACAGAGGGAGAGAGGAGTGAGGGAAATAGAGAGCGAGATAGATAGATAGATAGATAGATAGATAGACAGACAGACAGACAGACAGACAGACAGACAGACAGAGGGAGAAACAGAATTGGAGAGAGGAGACAGAGAGAGAGAGAGATAGGGAGAGATGAAGAGAGAGGGGGGTGATAGAGAGAGATAAAGACACAGGGAGAGAGGGTGATAGAAAGACAGAGGGAGAGAGAGGGAGAGAGAGAGGAGAACAGTGGAATTAATGTTGTTGTTGAGCACATTAAAACACTAAATAAGACAATATTATACTTTATGTTGCTGATAAACTCTTTATCTATGGTATTTCAGGTAGAGATGTACAGTTCAGTTCTCCAGAAATATGAATACACATGAATTTTGTGGATCCGACCCGAACCAAAACCCTGTCCGGATACACCGGTTTGAATATTCCCATGGTTTGGAATTCAAGTTTTAAATCCGATCTTTGGGTTTTGGATTCCAAAAATGACATGATTTTAGCTGTCTTATTGATTTAAATCAAGGCTTATTGATGTCTTTTGTGATTCTAAACCAAACCGAAACCTGAATCCGAACCAAAACACTTAAGGGTGGTTTTGTCAAAACCAAAATCAGGGCCGTCTCTAGATAATTTGACTTTCAGTGCGAATTAAATAAATGCATCTCCACCCATAGACCTTTAAAATGCCCCCCACCCCCATAGACATAGAAAAAAAATCCAATTTTGCGTTCCCCCACCCCCACCCCCGGTGAGGGTGTGTGACCTCACTAAAATGGGTGTGGTATCACTAAAAATGGGCGTGACCTCACAGGAAAAGACAACCTTACACCCAAGTATTTGACCCTGCAACAACAGACCTCGGCCACCACAAAAACAAAAAAATCCACCATATTAATCCACACACAGTAATGCCCCTTGCACCATATTATGCCACACACCACAATGCCCGTTATACATTATGTCCTACAGTAAAGCTTCTAAGTACTTGTAAATTACCTGCTCGTTGCCAGCGGTTTCACGCACTAGGTGTCATGCTCATTGCCAGGGATTTCATTCACTGGGTGTCATGCTCACTTCCAGGGGTATCAAATTCCTGTGAAATATCCAGCACAGAACCGTATATAAGCAGCACTGCACAGCGAAGAAGTCACCATGTTCCCTTCCTTCACAAACTCATTATGGAGCTCAGCAGAGTCCACTGGAGAACCATGATCTTCTACGGCTATAAGAGTGGTCTGCGACAGCAGGAGAGTTCTGACTCAGAGCTGCTTTTAGAGAGGAAGCACCGTCCCAAACCACTGTGTTTGAGTGGCTTGCAGAATTTCGGTTAGAGATGATCCCTGGGAGCGCTGTGGCCGACCTGTGTCCACCATCAACAAGGACAACTTTGCTGTCATGTGGGCCATAGTTGAGATGAACATCACGGTGACTATGGCCCAGTTAGAGAAGGAGATAGGCATCTCATTGGGATCCATCTGCTTGATACTCCATGAAAATCTTGGCCTTAGCAAGGTTTCTGCACGCTGGGTGCTCCATAAGCTAACTTGAGAGCAGAAGAAGGCTCGGGTGACTTGATGCCGCAACATGCTGGCCAGGTTTGAAGGCGGTCACTTACACTCAGTCTGGGAGAACATAGAAGTTCGGACATGAGTGCAGCATGGCCGAGCAAATGTGGCTGTTTTTGTGGCCAAGACTGGTCATGTAGCTACTGTACCATTCATGCAGCAGCGTGCCTTCACTGGGGAGTGGTACTTCAACTAATGCCTGCTGCAAGTGCTGGGAGACAATTCCAGGCGCCATCCAAGAACTCACATTTGTGGTGCCCTTCTCCATCACAATAATGCACCTGCCCACAAGTCCAGGAAAATGGTGGATTTTCTGGTCCATGAACACATTCAGGAGCATGGTCGTCCACTGTACAGACCAGACCAGACCTATCTTATTTTTTTACTACTTTTTAAACTTTTTTTTTTTAAATTTAGTAAGTCCGAGCTTCCAGGCCACTGCGTATGCGTCAGCTGGCAACCTGGGTCATGAATGCACATTTGTGCCCACACCGGCCAGGCAAAGTGATAAAATTGTGCAAATGTCTGCGAAAAGCGAGAAATAAAAATTGTACAGTGGCCGACACTTGCTAATTAGACCACCAAGTATTCATCTGGAGACTAAAGTATGTGCACTGGAAAGTTTAAAGGACAACTCTGGCCAGTGAGTAATAACAGCCGTCACCGTATAGTGTTCCTGGCAGGAGCTGTACAGGTGACTACGAAGTGTCTCGGCGGTCCCCGGCACATGGCTAAGCATGATTGATCTTACTAACGACTCACAAGATGTGTGCTGGAAATACTAAAGCATTGTGACTGTTCACCCTCTTCACCATTTATCTCCTCAAACAAAGGTTAACCAGAAAGACAAGATACAGTTTACAGAAAAAAGGTCATCAGCAGTAATATGTACGGGTTATGGATCAAAACATGGAAGCACTAAGATAAAGCTACGTAGTTGGGTGTTGTGCCACCACGTCTGGCCAGTACAAGTCGTGTATGCACCAAGCAGTATGATTATCAACGTTTAGAAATGTACAGCCTCATTCTTCCACAAGGAAACAGTTTGATGGCGGTAAGAAATGCTATATCAGGCATCACTGCAGGGTGCATTCTCTGCCGGAGGGTGGTATGGTTATCCTGGAAGGGTGAAGGGTGACGCTGATGACTAGCCCCCTGTAAGTGACAATTTGCAGTGACCTTGGATTCTAACCAATCCGTGTTTATTATTTTTATTATGCTTTCATCAATGACTGTTTATTTGTCAAAGTGTGACTATGGGGCAGATGTACTAAGCCTTACGGGGAAATTTACTAAACGTCGATTTTGAGCAATTGTGAAAGTGGAGAGAGAGATAAAGTGCCAACCAATCAGCTCCTGTCATTTTTCACATACAGCCTGTAACATGCCAGTTAGGAGCTGATTGGCTGGTGCTTTATATCTGTCCTCTTTATCTCTCTCCAAGGCTTAATAAATCTTAACTTGTGTGTGCTTGTTTGTTGACATGTTTGTGTGTTTGTCTGCATATGTGTATGTATGTATGTTTGTGCGTACATGTTAGTTACACTTACTGTATATTTATGTCAGTGTACGAAATAACTGTGCCGTTTACTTTGTACTGTGCTTCATCTAATGGTGTCATTTAATCTGAGCTTCATGTATTTGTGGAGCAAACAACATGAAATTCTACTTCTGTTTGAGCCTCTGCTAGTTATATAGGATAGGAAACATTTGCTTCCTCACATTGACCATACGGAGGAAGTTGGACGAACGCTGTTCTGGAAAAAGGGCAATTTTACCACGACGGGGCTACACGTACAGCATACCTGAGTCCCAACTTTTGCAGTCCCCAAAAGGGTGGGTGTCTTGGGTGGGAGGGGGTGTGGTCTTATGTGGGAGAGGCACGGCCTTGCAACACGCCCCTGGTTTCAACATGTTGTGGGTGTGCCCAGTGCTCCCCGATCTTCTGGGCAGTCCCCATGCTCACCTCTCTGCACTGATTAGATGCCGTGCGCACAGCATCTATTCAGGGATAACCTGCTGCTTTGCAGAGCAGCGGTGATCACAGGCTCCCCCCACACACACACGGTATACTGCGGCCCGCCGGTGGAACAGTGGGGGTCATTCTGACCCAATCGTACACTGCAGTTTATGCAGCGGTGCGATTGGGTCAGAACTGCGCATGCACGGGTGCCGCAGTGCGCCGGCCCATGCCAGATGGCCGAAGGTCATCGGGACGCTGTCAATCAGGCAGAGGCGGTCGCTGGGCGGGGGGGGGGGGGGGGGTCAGAACGGCGGCGTTTGGCCTCCGTTTCGTGGGCGCGGTCCGGCCAACGCAGGTGTGGCCGGACCAAACAAGGGGGCGGGCCGCAGTGGCTGCGTGATCTCATACGCCGCCGCTGTGGGCCGGGGAGCGATGAATAGCTCCCGGCCAGCACGCTAAAGCTGCGCTGGTCGGGAGCTACTCTTGAAGTGCAAAGGCATCGCCGCTGTGTGATGCCTTTGCACTTCTGGGGGTCGGGGGGGGCGGCACTGACAAGCGGGGCACACTAGCCCTGTGCTGGGCGTCCCCCCGCATGTCAGTGTGAATGATCGTAGCTGTGCTAAATTTAGCACAGCTACGATCATATCGGAATGACCCCCAGTGTCCAATGAGCGGGACTGTTCCACTGGAATTGGGACAGTTGGGAGGCAGGCCCGGCGACAGGGGGGGTCAAAGGGGACACCCGTACCGGGCCCCGACGTTGTGAGGGGCCCCAAGGATCTGGGCATCAACCATGGCATCAAGCTGTGTCAGTGCAACACGTAGGATGGGGTAAAATTTAATTGGATTGCGCTGGCCGGAAGAGAGCCGTGGCACTGTATAGTTGATAACTCCGTCGGTGGAACCCAGACGTGCACGCAGGGGGGGGGTTCCGAGTACCTAGAAACCCCCCCTGGCCGCCGATCCATCTGCGCTGCTGATCGTTTTTTGTGTGTGTATACAGCGTGAGGAACTGACAGGCTGCAGCAGCTCCATCCTTACACAGAGACGCTTGCTTCTTGGTGCCTGTAGAGGGAGCTGCAGTGACAGCGCAGCACACAGCTCCTCTCAGGAGGTACTGTACTTGTACGTGAGGTGAAAGAGAAAAAGGCTGGTGACGGTGAGGGCACTGGGTAGGCAGTGGATGTGTCCAATACTCTCACTGAATCCAGGTGGGTGTTAGATACTGTATGTTGGGATTGAAGGAGAGGCCGGTGGTGTGTAATAAAATAGGCTGGCTGGGGGGGATGGTGATGGAAGGCTGTAGTTACTTATAATGGTGTGTGTAGTATGGCATGTGTAGTGTGTGTGTATGCAAAGCATGCTATATGCATGTATAGTGTGTGTGTGTATATGTATACTATGAATGCATGTATACTGTGGGTGTATGTATGCATATATACTGTGTGTATGTATGCTATGCGTATGTATACTGTGTATGTATGTATGTATGTATGCAGTGTGTATGTATGCTGCGTGCATGTATACTGTATGTATGCTGCATGCATGTATAGTCTGTGTGTGTGTGTTTGTATGTATGCTGTGTGCATGTATACTATGTGTGCTATATTGTGTGTGTGTGTGTGTATGCATGTATGCTGTGTCCATGTATAGTGTGTGTGTGTGTGTGTGTGTGTGTGTGTGTGTGTGTGTGTGTGTATGCTACTGTATGTGTATGTACGGTGGTCCGCCACTCCTCTGACATTCAAAATAATACTCAAGTGCCCTCTGTAAATAATTATAATCCCGATTAAAAAGGCAGGTGCACTAAGATATTACAAAAAAATTGTAATGATGCAAAGTCACAGCATATTCACGTTTCGGGGGCCCGTAGCCCTGACATGTTGATATGCTGTGACTTTGCATCATTACAGTTTTTTTGTAAAATCTGAGTGCACCTGCCTTTTTTACTGGGATTATATACAGTATATTCAAACACAGTACATGTATACCCACCCACACATATACGTATACAAACACATGAATACATACATGTACGGAAACCCCCCTATGGAAATACTGCGTTTGCCACTGGAACCCCCCCCCCCTCTCTCTGCGGCGGTAACCCAGCCACTGCCCACATTCTCCTGTCTGTGTCCCACTGTGTGCGTAGATATCACATGACGCATCCATGCGACGCTACACCCTTCACTTACTCCCCGCCTTTCACAGTTCACTTAAGTCTTTGCAGTGGCGACGGTCCTAAGAGGAGCCCAGTCCAGTGCCCAGGATAAACACTGGACTGCAGGAGAAACAGCCCAGGCAGCTTGGAACTGGAGGATAGCAGTGGTATTTTGGTAAGTGACAGCAGTCAGAGTGTGGAAACGCTGTCACGCAGTGTCTCTCATGAGCCAGAGCATACAATGTTTTAAAAAACAAACAAACCAGAAAATATTCAATAATGCAATGCTATTTCAAATAGCGATGAGCGGATTCGGTTTTACTCGGTTTTACTCGGTTCTCAAAACCGAATCTTATTGGCTATCCAAAACACGTGACATTCGTGAGCCAATAAGATTCGGTTTTGAGAACCGAGTAAAACCGAATCCGCTCATCTCTAATTTCAAAGTAATGCAGCATATTTTTATTAAAGTGCATAATGAATATTATCTGTGTTTTTTTATAATATTTAAAAAAACATTCAATATGCAATGTAATAAAAATATACTGCACTACTGCTTAGGATATGCTATAACACTATCTGCATTTTCAATAGAACGTCTCTACCTGATAGCAGTGACATTAGTGGTTTTTATTAATATTGTTGAATTGTCGGCATAATGTTATTTTAGAATTAAATAACATTATGCCAGCAATTCAACAATATTAATAACAAATACTAATTTCACTGGTAGAGGACTTCTATTCAAAGTGCAGATAATATATTATGGTCCACTTTGCTCAGCAGTAGTGCAGTGTACTGTATGTATAGTAACATCCCTAACTGTGTGGAGTTTGTATATTCTCCCCATGCTTGTGTGGGTTTCCTCTGGGTACTTGAGTGTCCTCCCACACTCCAAAGATATACTGTGTGTAAATCAGTGTGTGTACACGTGTTTAGGGCAGACTAAATGGGCCAAGTGGTTCTTATCTGCTGTCAAATTCTCTATTTCTTTGTGTTCACCTGAACAATACACCTATATGGCAATACATTTATTGGCACATGCAAGGGACGGATGTGCGGGTCTGATATCCGGTGGGGGGGGGGGGGGGGAGGGGGAGGTGTTTGGAGGGAAGAGGGGGGCCCCAGTGGTATCAGTGTACCGGGCCCCGAGATTTCTGTTGCCGGCCCTGTTGGGAGGTATGTATATAGTATGTCTGTTTATGAATTTAACCTGCTTTGTTTGCACTGCGTATAGCCAAATACATTTGCAGCTGAAGAGGCATAAGTGGGCTGTAGGGGCCGTTCTCACTGGTAATGATCAGTGCAGGCTTTGCAAGCCGTGTATTTTGCACCAAAGAGTCCACCCTGATGCTAGTAACAGGTATAATCCAAATATACAGATAAAGAGAAAGTTGCATACAATGATGCATATAGGAGAATACACATTGTTTCCCCCTATGTGTCCTGCTACATAGACTCGGCTGGAAAGTGCATGTAACCAATGGTATAGTTAGGAAGGAACTTGTATTTACAGAAGAAACTCATTGCTTGGTGTCTACTAAATGTAAATAGTTCACACATGTGCACTAACGCTGCCAGACTGGACCCGGGGCTCGTACTTTCAGGAGCAGCTGTACCTAGATCACAGCAGTATTGACTTCTTCCAGTAATTTGGTATCCAACATCGCAACTCACGGCAAGACGGTTTCCTAAATAATGGGGTCGTTAGGGGGATATTGATCAATATGCTTCCAAGTGTTATGGAAATAAACAAATCTCAGAAAGAAGTTTGTAGTTACTTAGGGGGGCATTTACTAAGCAGTGATAAGAGCGGAGAAGTGAGCCAGTGGAGATATTTCCCCATCAACCAATCAGCAGCTTTGTATAATTTTATAGTATGCAAATTATAGATGTTACTTTAGTGCTGATTGGTTGCCACGGGCAACTTCTCCACTGTCTCACTTCTCCGCTCTTATCACTGCTTAGTAAATGTCCCCCTTAATCTTATGTTCAGCGCCAACTCAGGCGCAATTACATCCGGCCCATAGATCGTCTTCCGAGATTCAGCAAAGTTCATTTATTTAGGCTGGACTTCTGCATTCCTGGAATTTTCCTTGGTTTCTCCTTCAACCTAGAGTCTAATCTGTTCCTTTGATCCTCTGTACGTGTTGCAGTTGACTACTTGTCCGCTTGCCTCTTGTAGGGAGCTGTTTTAATAAAGAAATTTAACACTGAAAAAAAAGGTCAATTGTTGCATTCTAAAACCCCGGTTCTTTGCATTGCATGGTTTTATCATTTGTAATTGACAATGTTTTTCTTCGTACAGACCTTTTTTAGTTTTACCAAATGAAAATTATTCAAAGGCGGCCGGCGCTGCAAATGTCAGGAGCGGAGGAAGTAAATTACAGCGCAAACACATTTGATATTTTCATGAAATGAAAGTAGAACATATTTATTTAAAACACAGAGTTTTGTTTGAAACAAGCAGAAAGCTCCAGTTGTGACCTTTAAGATATTCCTAACGGTGACGAATTTGGTCATTACTGATAACCTTTTTTCTCTATCGTCCTAAGTGGATGCTGGGGTTCCTGAAAGGACCATGGGGAATAGCGGCTCCGCAGGAGACAGGGCACAAAAAAGTAAAGCTTTTACCAGATCAGGTGGTGTGCACTGGCTCCTCCCCCTATGACCCTCCTCCAGACTCCAGTTAGATTTTGTGCCCGAACGAGAAGGGTGCAATCTAGGTGGCTCTCCTAAAGAGCTGCTTAGAGAAAGTTTAGCTTAGGTTTTTTACTTTACAGTGAGTCCTGCTGGCAACAGGATCACTGCAACGAGGGACTTAGGGGAGAAGTAGTGAACTCACCTGCGTGCAGAGTGGATTTGCTGCTTGGCTACTGGACACTAGCTCCAGAGGGACGATCACAGGTACAGCCTGGATGGTCACCGGAGCCGCGCCGCCGGCCCCCTTGCAGACGCTGAAGAGAGAAGAGGTCCAAAATCGGCGGCTGAAGACTCCTGAGTCTTCATAAAGGTAGCGCACAGCACTGCAGCTGTGCGCCATTTTCCTCTCAGCACACTTCACACAACAGTCACTGAGGGTGCAGAGCGCTGGGGGGGGCGCTCTGAGAGGCAAATAAAAACCTTATTAGAGGCAAAAAATACCTCACATATAGCCCACAGAGGCTATATGGAGATATTTAACCCCTGCCTAACTTCAAAAATAGCGGGAGACGAGCCCGCCGTAAAAGGGGCGGGGCCTATCTCCTCAGCACACAGCGCCATTTTCTCTCACAGAAAAGCTGGAGAGAAGGCTCCCAGGCTCTCCCCTGCACTGCACTACAGAAACAGGGTTAAAACAGAGAGGGGGGGCACTGATTTTGGCGATATTGTATATATATAAAAGATGCTATAAGGGAGAAACACTTATATAAGGTTGTCCCTATATAATTATAGCGTTTTTGGTGTGTGCTGGCAGACTCTCCCTCTGTCTCCCCAAAGGGCTAGTGGGTCCTGTCCTCTGTCAGAGCATTCCCGGTGTGTGTGCTGTGTGTCGGTACGTGTGTGTCGACATGTATGAGGACGATGTTGGTGAGGAGGCGGAGAAATTGCCTGTAATGGTGATGTCACTCTCTAGGGAGTCGACACCGGAATGGATGGCTTATTTAGAGAATTACGTGAGAATGTCAACACGCTGCAAGGTCGGTTGACGACATGAGACGGCCGACAATCTATTAGGACCGGTCCAGGCGTCTCAGAAACACCGTCAGGGGTTTTAAAAACGCCCATTTACCTCAGTCGGTCGACACAGACACAGACACGGACACTGAATACAGTGTCGACGGTGAATAAACAAACGTATTTCTCATTAGGGCCACACGTTAAGGGCAATGAAGGAGGTGTTACGTGTTTCTGATACTACAAGTACCACAAGAAAGGGTATTATGTGGGAGTGGAAAAAACTACCTGTAGTTTTTCCTGAATCAGATAAAATAAAATGAAGTGTGTGATGATGCGTAGGGTTACCCCGATAGCAAATATTGGCGTTATACCCTTTCCCGCCAGAAATTAGGGTACGTTGGGAAACACCCCTTAGGGTGATAAGGCGCTCACACGCTTATCAAGTGGCGTTACCGTCTCCAGATACGGCCGCCCTCAAGGAGCCAGCTGATAGGAAGCTGGAAAAATATCCTAAAAAGTATATACACACATACGGTGGTTATACTGCGACCAGCGATCGCCATCAGCCTGGAGATGCAGTGCTGGGTTGGCTTGGTCGGATTCCCTGACTGAAAATATTTTATTCATGTAGAGCATTTAATAGGATGCATTCTATATATATGTATGTGAGATGCACAGAGGGATATTTGCTCTCTGGCATCAAGATAAGTGCGTTGTCCATATCTCCCAGAAGATGTCAGGGACACGACAGTGGTCAGGTGATACAGATCCCATACGGCAGATGGAAGTATTGCTGTATAAAGGGAAGGAGTTATTTGGGGGTCGGTCCATCGGACCTGGGGACCACAGCAACAGCTGGGAAATCCAACCTTTTTTACCCCAAGTTACATCTCAGCTAAAAAAGACACCGTCTTTTCAGCCTCAATCTTTCCTTTCCCATGAGGGCATGCAGGCAAAAGGCCAGTCATATCTGCCCAGACATAGAGGTAAGGGAAGTAGACTGCAGCAGGCAGCCCTTTCCCAGGAAAAGAAGCCCTCCACCGCGTCTGCCAAGTCCTCAGCATGACGCTGGGGCCGTGCAAGCGGACTCAAGGTGGGGGGGTAGTCTCAAGAGTCTCAGGGCGCAGTGGGATCACTCGCAAGTTGACCCCTAGATCGTACGAGTATTATCCCAGGGGTAAAGATTGGAGAGTCGAGACATCTTCTCCTCGCAGGTTCCTGAAGTCTGCTTTACCAACGGCTCCCTCCGACAGGGAGGCAGCATTGGAAACAATTCACAAGCTGTATATCCAGCAGGTGATAATCAAAGTACCCCTCCTACGACAAGGAAAAGGGTATTATTTTTCCACACTATATTGTGGTACTGAAGCCAGACGGCTTGGTGACACATAGTCTAAATCTAAAATGTTTTGAACACTTACATAAAAGGTTCAAATCGAGATAAAGTCACTCAGAGCAGTGATAGCGAACCGGAAAAAAGGGGACTATATGGTGTCCCTGGACATCAAGGATTACCTCCATGTCCAAATTTTGTCCTTCTCATCAAGGGTACCTCTGGTTCGTGGTACAGAACTGTCAATATCAGTTTCAGACGATGCCGTTTGAATTATCCACGGCACCCCGGGCCTTTTTTACCAAGGTAATGGCCGAAAAGATGTTTCTTCAAAGAAAAAAGGCATCTAAATTATCCCTTACTTGCACGACCTAAAAAGGGCAAGTTCCAGAGAACAGTTGGAGGTCGGAAGAGCACTATCTAAAGTAGTTCTTCGACGGCACGACTGGATTCTAAATATTCCAAGAATCGCAGCTGTTTTCCGACGATACGTCTGCTGTTCCTAGGGATGATTCTGGACACGGTTCAGAAAAAGGTTTTTCTTCCCGAGGAAAAAGCCAAGGAGTTATCCGACCTGTCAGGAACCTCCTAAAACCAGGAAAGGTGTCTGTACATCAATGCACAAGAGTCCTGGGAAAAATGGTGGCTTTTTACGAAGCAATTCCATTCGGCAGATTCCATGCAAGAATTTTCCAAAGGGATCTGTTGGACAAATGGTCAGGGTCGCATCCTCAGATGCACCTGCGAATAACCCTGTCGCCAAGGACAAGGGTATATCTTCTGTGGTGGTTGCAAAAGGCTCATCTATTGGAGGGCCGCAGATTCGGCATACAGGATTTGATCCTGGTGACCACGGACGCCAGCCTGAGAGGTTGGGGAGCAGTCACACAAGGAAGAAACTTCCAGGGGGTATGGACGAACCTGGAAAAGTCTCTTCACATAAACATTCTGGTACTAAGAGCAATCTAAAATGCTCTAAGCCAGGCGGAACCACTCCTGCAAGGAAAACCGGTGTTGATTCAGTCGGACAACATCACGGCGGTCGCCCATGTAAACAGACAGGGCGGCACAAGAAGCAGGAGTGCAATGGCAGAAGCTGCCAAGATTCTTCGCTGGGCGGAGAATCACGTAATAGCACTGTCAGCAGTGTTCTTCCCGGGCGTGGACAACTGGGAAGCAGACTTCCTCAGCAGACACGATATTCACCCGGGAGAGGGGGGTCTTCATCCAGAAGTCTTCCACATGCTAATAAACTGTTGGGAAAGACCAATGGTAGACATGATGGCGTCTCGCCTCAACAAGAAACTGGACAAGTATTGCGCCAGGTCAAGAGATCCACAGGCAATAGCTGTGGACGCACTGGTAACACCTTGGGTGTACAAATCAGTATATGTGTTTCCTCCTCTGCCTCTCATACCAAAGGTATTGAAGATTATACGGTGAGGAGGAGTAAGAACAATACTAGTGGCTCCGGATTGGCCAAGAAGGACTTGGTACCCGGAACTTCAAGAGTTGGTCACGGACGACCCGTGCCCTCTACTTCTGAGAAGGGACCTGCTACAACAGGGTCCCTGTCTCTTTCAAGACTTACCGCGGCTGCGTTTGACGGCATGGCGGTTGAACGCCAGATCCTAAAAGGGAAAGGCATTCCAGAAGAAGTCATTCCTACCTTGATTAAGGCAAGGAAGGAAGTCACCGCGAAACATTATCACCGCATTTGGCGAAAATATGTCGCGTGGTGCGAGGATCGGAGTGTTCCGACGGAGGAATTTCAACTGGGTCGTTTCCTACATTTCCTACAATCAGGATTGTCTATGGGTCTCAAATTGAGATCTATTAAGGTTCAAATTTCGGCCCTGTCAATATTCTTCCAAAAAGAATTGGCCTCAGTTCCTGAGGTACAGACTTTTGTTAAAGGAGTACTGCATATACAGCCTCCTGTGGTGCCTCCGGTGGCACCGTGGGATCTAAATGTAGTTTTAGATTTCCTCAAATCCCATTGGTTTGAACCATTGAAAAAGGTGGATTTTAAATATCTCACATGGAAAGTGACTATGTTACTGGCCCTGGCTTCCGCCAGGAGAGTATCTGAATTGGCGGCTTTATCTTATAAAAGCCCTTATCTAATCTTCCATTCGGATAGGGCAGAACTGAGGACTCGTCCGCATTTTCTCCCTAAGGTGGTATCAGCGTTTCACCTGAACCAACCTATTGTGGTGCCTGCGGCCACTGGCGACTTGGAGGACTCCAAGTTGTTGGACGTTGTCAGAGCCTTAAAAATATACATTTCAAGGACGGCTGAAGTCAGAAAATCTGACTCGCTGTTGATACTATATGCACCCAACAAGTTGGGTGCCCCTGCTTCTAAGCAGACGATTGCTCGTTGGATTTGTAACACAATTCAACTTGCTCATTCTGTGGCAGGCCTGCCACAGCCTAAATCTGTTAAGGCCCATTCCACAAGGAAGGTGGGCTCATCTTGGGCGGCTGCCCGAGGGGTCTCGGCATTACAATTCTGTCGAGCAGCTACGTGGTCGGGGGAAAACACGTTTGTAAAATTCTACAAATTTGATACCCTGGCAAAAGAGGACTTGGAATTCTCTCATTCGGTGCTGCAGAGTCATCCGCACTCTCCCGCCCGTTTGGGAGCTTTGGTATAATCCCCATGGTCCTTTCAGGAACCCCAGCATCCACTTAGGACGATAGAGAAAATAAGAATTTACTTACCGATAATTCTATTTCTCGGAGTCCGTAGTGGATGCTGGGCGCCCATCCCAAGTGCGGATTATCTGCAATACTGTACATAGTTATTGTTAACAAATTCGGGTTATATTGTTAAGGAGCCATCTTTAAGAGGCTCTTTCTGTTATCATACTGTTAACTGGGTTTAGATCACAAGTTGTACGGTGTGATTGGTGTGGCTGGTATGAGTCTTACCCGGGATTCAAATTGCCTCCCTTATTGTGTACGCTCGTCCGGGCACAGTACCTAACTGGAGTCTGGAGGAGGGTCATAGGGGGAGGAGCCAGTGCACACCACCTGATCTGGTAAAAGCTTTACTTTTTTGTGCCCTGTCTCCTGCGGAGCCGCTATTCCCCATGGTCCTTTCAGGAACCCCAGCATCCACTACGGACTCCGAGAAATAGAATTATCGGTAAGTAAATTCTTATTATCAGGAACCCTCATCGCAACAGAAAAGCTCCGTATTATAATATACTGCATGTGAGTTAAACAGCTACATGTTAATCCTTAACTTGTTGCACCCCGTTTCATTGGGCACAGTATGGGGACTGTGCGACTTAGCTGCACAAAGTGACCCATCAGTCTTTTTCACAAAATGTGCATCACTAATGCAACAAAAGTGCAATTCGTGGGTACCCTGACTACTAATGCTGCATTTCATGTGACAGTGGAGTATGAGCCCTATTCAGGTTTCTCAGCAAACCAAAAAAGTTAGCAATTGGGCAAAACCATGCTGCATTGCAGGTGGGGTAGATGTAACTTGTGCAGAGAGAGTTAGATTTGGGTGGAGTGTTTTCAAACTGAAATCTGCATTGCAGTGTAGAAATTAAGCAGACAGTAGTCACCCTGCACAGAAACAATATAACCCACCCAAATCTAACTCTCTCTGCACATGTTACATCTGCCCCACTTGCAGTGCAGTATGGTTTTGCCCAGTTGCTACCTTTTTTGGTTAGGTCTAAGGGCAGAGGTTAATTTAGGCACTGGGGGGGTTAGGGTTAGGCTGTGGGGAGAGGGGGGTTAGGATTAGGCACCCACAGGGAGGGTTAGACTGCGTGCGAGGGTTAGGTTTAGGCAGTATGGGGGGAGGGTAAAGTTAGGCACTATACAGGGAGGTTTGGGTTAGGCTGCGGCAGGTTAGGGTTAGGGGAGAGTGGAAAACAGCCCCAACTCACCCCTGTCTGTATTTCAAACATCGGTATCCTGGTGTTGGTCACCTGACCGCTGAGATACCAAACACCGGTATTTCCTACTGATTCCGTTTATAGAAAAACATAATTTACTATTCCTTGGTCCAAATGGTCAGTTTTGAACATTAAAGTCCCTTTTACCGAGTTTTACTTGTATACACTTTAGCAGAATGTATCTAACACATAGGTTCTCAAACTCGGTCCCCAGGACCCCACACAGTGCATGTTTTGCAGGTAACCCAGCAGGTGCACATGTGAATTAATTACTCACTGACATATTTTAAAGGTCCACAGGTGAAGCTAATTATTTCACTTGTAATTCTGTGAGGAGAGCTGCAAAACATGCACCGTGTGGGGTCCTGAGGACTGAGTTTGAGAACCTGTGATCTAACAGTACCTGAATATAAAGGTCTATATCAGAGGTTCTCAAACTCGGTCCTCGGGAGCCCACACAGTGCATGTTTTGCAGGTAACCCAGCAGGTGCACAGGTGTATTAATTACTCACTGACACATTTTAAAAGGTCCACAGGTGGAGCTAATTATTTCACTTGCGATTCTGTGAGGAGACCTGCAAAACATGCACTGTGTGTGCCCCCGAGGACCGAGTTTGAGAACCTCTGGTCTATATTATACAAAGTTTTGAAAACCCTAGTGTCGAAACTGAAGTTTATATTCTAAATACAAAGTAGAAATGACTTGTGCTGCAGTAGTGATCGGACCTGCGTCCAAGTAGACAGGAATCAGATCACAGCGACACCATCGCGTGGAACCCATAGAGTCGCGTAAGCCGGCCATTGCAGTACCTTGTAAGAGGCCATGAAATCTCAGCCTAATGACGGAGATCTTGTCCTCTTCCCTCCCCCTAAACAGCGACAACACACCTCCGTTTTCACAAATGGAGGCCGTCGTCACCCTCTCCGCGCCCCCAAATGGCATCAGACTGTCAATCACTGACCGTCTGTTACCGGACTGCTCCCGTTGTTGAAGGACCCGTTCGCACATGCGCAAAGGCATGCCAACACTGCACATTGTTAAATTATTAAACGATAAATAACTTATGATTCGTTTCAGCACAAAATAAAAAAATCAATTAAATTGAGATATAATTCCAAATGTATTACTGATTACAGGGAAACCACAAACAGCAAGGTTCTTCTTCAGGTCATATGTTCCAGAACTCACAACACTGGAGTCTTAACCTAAAGAATTAGGTACATCACTGTTTTGGGCATCTCAGAAACTGGCATTTAATTAGCTCCTCCACCAAATGTACCATATCAACTATTGGCATCACGGTAGATCTGCCTTGTCCATAAAGGTGTCCGTTATCACCGCCTGTCTCTGCGCGGTGAGATGTTCGTTTATACCTACGTGTAATTTTAATTTCCCTCCTGCGTCCTAGGAGCAAAATTATGTCTGTCCGGTTGCCCGCCCACCTCATTAAATTACCATGGGTTGGGTAGAGAAGTTAAATTGCTCTTTTGACTCCTAATTTCACATTACACTCATTAAAATGAGGGAAGGAGGGGAATGAATTTAAATTGAATAAGTATTCTAAATGTCTACATGCACTCTTTTCTGATCATACGTCTTTGAGGTAATCATGTAAAATGAACATGGGGACTGCAGACTTCTCATTAAAATCTGGTTTGAAACCACAGAATAAAAATGAGTCCTTTTATGCCGTGCGATAAAACCCACATGAGACGAAGGTTTCCCTTCTAGATTTTTTTAAATATCAATGGTAATATCACCCATGTTGCTTGTATGCCGGGAGCAAATTATGAGCTACAGTATTCATGCCTACTGACTTCCCCTTTATCTATAATACAACTGAGACGCGTGTATTTACAAATACCAACTAGATGGTGCAAAGATGACTCCTTCAGTTACTCCCACCGACTGCAAAACCACAAACTCTTTCTTCATACAGCATGTGAACCCAGGAGAAAGTTACCGCATAGAGTGGTACTGAGCAGTGTCATCACACCAAGGATGGCTTGCTGGACCCAGGGAGCTCGCCTATCTATCTCTTTGTTGGGGTGGGGATGTAGTCAAAAGATGGAAATGTATGATGTCGGCAGGCAACATGTTGACATTCCCAGAATGTCAGCAGGTGAAAAGTCAACCATGACAGAATGGCGACATTAGGGTAAGGCTGCAGACATGGGTATCTGGTCTATAGTAGTGATGTGCACCGGAAATTTTTCGGGTTTTGTGTTTTGGTTTTGGGTTCGGTCCCGCGGCCGTGTTTTGGGTTCGAACGCGTTTTGGCAAAACCTCACCGAAATTTTTTTGTCGGATTCGGGTGTGTTTTGGATTCGGGTGTTTTTTTTCAAAAAACCCTAAAAAACAGCTTAAATCATAGCATTTGGGGGTCATTTTGATCCCATAGTATTATTAACCTCAATAACCATAATTTCCACTCATTTTCAGTCTATTCTGAACACCTCACAATATTATTTTTAGTCCTAAAATTTGCACTGCGGTAGCTGTGTGACTAAGCTAAGCGACCCAAGTGGCCGACACAAACACCTGGCCCATCTAGGAGTGGCACTGCAGTGTCACGCAGGATGGCCCTTCAAAAAAATACTCCCCAAACAGCACATGACGCAAAGAAAAAAAAGAGGTGCAATGAGGTAGCTGTGTGACTAAGATAAGCGACCCAAGTGGCCGACACAAACACCTGGCCCATCTAGGAGTGTCACTGCAGTGTCACGCAGGATGGCCCTTCAAAAAAATACTCCCCAAACAGCACATGACGCAAAGAAAAAAAGAGGCGCAATGAGGTAGCTGTGTGACTAAGATAAGCGACCCAAGTGGCCGACACAAACACCTGGCCCATCTAGGAGTGGCACTGCAGTGTCACGCAGGATGGCCCTTCAAAAAAATACTCCCCAAACAGCACATGACGCAAAGAAAAAAAGAGGCGCAACGTGGTAGCTGTGTGACTAAGATAAGCGACCCAAGTGGCCGACACAAACACCTGGCCCATCTAGGAGTGGCACTGCAGTGTCACGCAGGATGGCCCTTCAAAAAAATACTCCCCAAACAGCACATGACGCAAAGAAAAATGAAAGAAAAAAGAGGTGCAAGATGGAATTGTCCTTGGGCAATTATGTTGTATAAACAGGACATGCACACTTTAACGAACCCATCATTTCAGCGACAGGGTCTGCCACACGACTGTGACTGAAATGACTGGTTGGTTTGGGCCCCCAAACCACAAACTGCACAAACTGGCTCTACAGAGGCAAGATGTCCACCTCATCATTATCGTCCGATTCATCACCCCTTTCACTGTGTACATCCCCCTCCTCACAGATTATTAATTCGTCCCCACTGGAATCCACCATCTCATTTCCCCATGTACTTTCTGGAGGCAATTGCTGCTGGTGAATGTCTCCACGGAGGAATTGATTATAATTAATTTTAATGAACATCATCTTCTCCACATTTTCTGGAAGTAACCTCGTACGCCGATTGCTGACAAGGTGAGCGGCGGCACTAAACACTCTTTCGGAGTACACACTGGAGGGAGGGCAACTTAGGTAGAATAAAGCCAGTTTGTGCAAGGGCCTCCAAATTGCCTCTTTTTCCTGCCAGTATACGTACGGACTGTCTGACGTGCCTACTTGGATGCGGTCACTCATATAATCCTCCACCATTCTTTCAATGGTGAGAGAATCATATGCAGTGACAGTAGACGACATGTCAGTAATCGTTGGCAGGTCCTTCAGTCTGGACCAGATGTCAGCACTCGCTCCAGTCTGCCCTGCATCACCGCCAGCGGGTGGGCTCGGAATTCGTAGCCTTTTCCTCGCACCCCCAGTTGCGGGAGAATGTGAAGGAGGAGATGTTGACAGGTCACGTTCCGCTTGACTTGACAATTTTCTCACCAGCAGGTCTTTGAACCTCTGCAGACTTGTGTCTGCCGGAAAGAGAGATACAACGTAGGTTTTAAATCTAGGATCGAGCACGGTGGCCAAAATGTAGTGCTCTGATTTCAACAGATTGACCACCCGTGAATCCTGGTTAAGCGAATGAAGGGCTCCATCCACAAGTCCCACATGCCTAGCGGAATCGCTCTGTTTTAGCTCCTCCTTCAATGTCTCCAGCTTCTTCTGCAAAAGCCTGATGAGGGGAATGACCTGACTCAGGCTGGCAGTGTCTGAACTGACTTCACGTGTGGCAAGTTCAAAAGGTTGCAGAACCTTGCACAACGTTGAAATCATTCTCCACTGCGCTTGAGTCAGGTGCATTCCACCTCCTTTGCCTAGATCGTGGCCAGATGTATAGGCTTGAATGGCCTTTTGCTGCTCCTCCATCCTCTGAAGCATATAGAGGGTTGAATTCCACCTCGTTACCACCTCTTGCTTCAGATGATGGCAGGGCAGGTTCAGGTGTTTTTGGTGGTGCTCCAGTCTTCTGTACGCGGTGCATGTACGCCGAAAGTGGCCCGCAATTCTTCTGGCCACCGACAGCATCTCTTGCACGCCCCTGTCATTTTTTAAATAATTCTGCACCACCAAATTCAAGGTATGTGCAAAACATGGGACGTGCTGGAATTTGCCCAGATGTAATGCACGCACAATATTGCTGGCGTTGTCCGATGCCACAAATCCCCAGGAGAGTCCAGTTGGGGTAAGCCATTCTGCGATGATCTTCCTCAGTTGCCGTAAGAGGTTTTCAGCTGTGTGCGTATTCTGGAAAGCGGTGATACAAAGCGTAGCCTGCCTAGGAACGAGTTGGCGTTTGCGAGATGCTGCTACTGGTGCCGCCGCTGCTGTTCTTGCAGCGGGGGGCAATACATCTACCCAGTGGGCTGTCACTGTCATGTAGTCCTGAGTCTGCCCTGCTCCACTTGTCCACATGTCCGTGGTTAAGTGGACATTGGGTACAACTGCATTTTTTAGGACACTGGTGACTCTTTTTCTGAGGTCTGTGTACATTTTCGGTATCACCTGCCTAGAGAAATGGAACCTAGATGGTATTTGGTACCGGGGACACAGTACCTCAATCAAGTCTCTAGTTGGCTCTGAATTAACGATGGATACCGGAACCACGTTTCTCACCGCCCAGGCTGCCAAGGCCTCAGTTATCCGCTTTGCAGCAGGATGACTGCTGTGATATTTCATCTTCCTCGCAAATGACTATTGTACAGTCAATTGCTTACTGGAAGTAGTACAAGTGGTCTTCCGACTTCCCCTCTGGGATGACGATCGACTCCCAGCAGCAACAACAGCAGCAGTAGGCCTTACACTCAAGGATGCATCGGAGGAATCCCAGGCAGGAGAGGACTCGTCAGACTTGCCAGTGACATGGCCTGCAGGACTATTGGTTTTCCTGGGTAAGGAGGAAATTGACACTGAGGGAGTTGGTGGTGTGGTTTGCAGGAGCTTGGTTACAAGAGGAAGGGATTTAGTGGTCAGTGGACTGCTTCCGCTGTCACCCAAAGTTTTTGAACTTGTCACTGACTTATGATGAATGCGCTGCAGGTGACATATAAGGGAGGATGTTCCGAGGTGGTTAACGTCCTTACCCCTACTTATTACAGCTTGACAAAGGCAACACACGGCTTGACACCTGTTGTCCGCATTTCTGTTGAAATAATTCCACACCGAAGAGCTGATTTTTTTTGTTTTTTGACCAGGCATGTCAATGGCCATATTCGTCCCACGGACAACAGGTGTCTCCCCGGGTGCCTGACTTAAACAAACCACCTCACCATCAGAATCCTCCTTGTCAATTTCCTCCCCAGCGCCAGCAACACCCATATCCTCATCCTGGTGTACTTCAACAGTGACATCTTCAATTTGACTATCAGGAACTGGACTGCGGGTGCTCCTTCCAGCACTTGCAGGGGGCGTGCAAATGGTGGAAGGCGCCACCTCTTCCCGTCCAGTGTTGGGAAGGTCAGGCATCGCAACCGACACAATTGGACTCTCCTTGGGGATTTGTGATTTCGAAGAACGCACAGTTCTTTGCTGTGCTTTTGCCAGCTTAAGTCTTTTCTTTTTTCTAGCGAGAGGATGAGTGCTTCCATCCTCATGTGAAGCTGAACCACTAGCCATGAACATAGGCCAGGGCCTCAGCCGTTCCTTGCCACTCCGTGTCGTAAATGGCATATTGGCAAGCTTTCGCTTCTCCTCAGACGCTTTTAATTTTGATTTTTGGGTCATTTTTTTACTGATCTTTTGTGTTTTGGATTTTACATGCTCTGTACTATGACATTGGGCATCGGCCTTGGCAGACGACGTTGATGGCATTTCATTGTCTCGGCCATGACTAGTGGCAGCAGCTTCAGCACGAGGTGGAAGTGGACCTTGATCTTTCCCTATTTTTTTAACCTCCACATTTTTGTTCTCCATATTTTAATGCGCACAACTAAAAGGCACCACAGGTATACAATGTAGATGGATGGATAGTATACTTTATGTATGACGACGAGTGACTGAAGACACAGAGGTAGGTACAGCAGTGGCCTACCGTACTGCTATATACAGTATAATGGACCTGGTGGACACTGTCAGCAGACTGCGTTTATAGTATAAAGAAAAAAAGACACCACAGGTATACAATGTAGATGGATGGATAGTATACTTTATGTATGACGACGAGTGACTGAAGACACAGAGGTAGGTACAGCAGTGGCCTACCGTACTGCTATATACAGTATAATGGACCTGGTGGACACTGTCAGCAGACTGCGTTTATAGTATAAAGAAAAAAAGACACCACAGGTATACAATGTAGATGGATGGATAGTATACTTTATGTATGACGACGAGTGAATGAAGACACAGAGGTAGGTACAGCAGTGGCCTACCGTACTGCTATATACAGTATAATGGACCTGGTGGACACTGTCAGCAGACTGCGTTTATACTTATAGTATAAAGAAAAAAAGACACCACAGGAGTGTTTTTCAGGCAGACAAACGTATACTGGTGGTCACTGTCAGCAAAACTGTGCACTGTACTCCTGCTATAGCTGCTCCCCAGTCTCCCCCACAATTAAGCAGTGTGAGCACTCAGCACAGTCAGATATATCATGCAGCACACTGAGGCTGAGCACAGATATGGTATGGAGCGTTTTTTTCAGGCAGAGAACGGATAAAAAAAAAACTAGCAAAACTCTGCACTGTACTCCTCCTAACAGCTGCTCCCCAATCCTCCCCACAATAAGCTAAGCAGTAGCAATCAGATCAACTAACTAAAACTATATAAACGGAGAGGACGCTTGCCACGTCCTCTCCCTATCAATCTCAATGCACGTGTGAAAATGGCGGCGACGCGCGGCTGCTTATATAGAATCCGAATCTCGCGAGAATCCGACAGCTGGATAATGACGTTCGGGCGCGCTCGGGTTAGCCGAGCCATACGGGAGAATCCGAGTATGGCTCGGACCCGTGTAAAAAGGGTAAAGTTCAGGGGGGGTTCGGTTTCTCGGAAACCGAACCCGCTCATCACTAGTCTATAGGTCTACACTAAAAAGGTCTACAGGCAATAGGTCGACCACTAATGGCAGGCATGCATTGAGTCAATGGGGTCAAAAGGTCGACAGGGTCAAAAGGTCGACATATAAACTGAAGACAGGATCAAGAGGTCGACCAAGTCAAAAGGTCGACATGAAAATAGTTTTTTTCCCCAGCTTTTTCATACCACCCATGTGGACTACAGTTGGGAATAGTAACCGGTGTACCAAGCGCAGCGGCAGAGGAGCGAGGCACCTTGCCTGAAGCATGGCGAGAGAAGCGAGGGGATGCGGTACACTAATAGGGCTTGTTTGTGGCAGAAAAGTGACAAAACACCCCAAAAAATTTTGTGTCGACCATTTCCACGTTGACCTTTTGACCTTTTCTACTGTCTACCTATTTTATGTCGACCTTTGTACCCTATCGACCTTTTGACCCCGCGACCTAATGCATGTCTACCAATAGTGGTAGAACTACTGACTGTAGATCTTTTCAGTGTATCTCTAATAATCCACAGCTGCGGACAGGAGGGTTAGGGTGAGGCTGCGAGAGAGACTAGTATTAGGTTGCTAGGGGAGATTAGCGTTAGGCTGCGCAGGGGTGGGGGGTTATGTGTGATAAGAGGCCCCCTCCCCCTGCACTAGGTAGTCGGCGCCCCCCACTGGCTGCAACTGCCACTGAAACCAGCAAATACTGTAGGTAAAGAAAGTGCCACGAGAAGACACATCTTAAACATTTTTTATTATACTAAGGACTAAAAAGTTTATTGCATTAGGGGCAATAAAAGTTTCATTTCCTTCTCTCCTGAGCAAATTGTTCCTTAGAAAGACTCGCTAATACATACGGTGGGTGAAGTGTAAGGGAAAGTTGGACATGTTAGTCCAAAGTTTTTTATCCGGAAGGTGAGAGGTATCAGCGGCAAAAAATATGGCAGCGTCCTCTAGGAGACTGAATTGTAAATGATATTGTGTTTTACTGTTAAATATGTTTTCACTTTGCTATAAACAAATCCTTCCAAAGAATATTGCTTTTCAGAGAGATTACCACCACTAGCACAGAGCATGTAATTATGAAAGAATGAAGCCTGTAAATCATTTGCAAAATATTTATGCAGCTAATAATATCATTTTACTAGTAAATTGCTGCAGTAGATCACTGTTAGTACATTAATAGGCAGATTTACTAGCATCCAGTCCGCATCAATCCCAGACCAGAATAATTGCCGCTAATGTCTATGGAAACAGCTCTGAAGGTTGTGTACATTACATCTGAACATGAAAAGTGTGTAATCCTGGCCTGCTCACAGGGATAAAACAATTTACTAGCAACTGGCACCTGTGTACAAATTAGAGGAGTAATACTGTACTGTAAGCCATGGTGGTCTCCCAAACCGCTCTTCTGTACTCATCCAGTTCCTCTCGTAGTCCCTGTTACCTACACTGCAATAGGTGAGATGTATCAAACTTTGTATCAAGGACAAGTGGTAAAGTTGCCTATAGCAACCAATCAGATTCTACTGTAGCCACCACTTCATTCTATAACATGATACGTATAGTCTGATTGGATGTTATTGGCCACTTCTCCACTTGTCCTTTTTGAGAAGATCTGATAAAACCTGCCTAAAACCTGTGAACCTTCAACTCATCATCTCCTCAACTTCTGTAACTTTCTCCTACCTGCAACCCCACTCACCTCCATTCATCCTAAATTCCACAGCAACACTGATCTTCCTGAGTTCCTTCTCCACACCTGCTACACAATCCTGCAAATCTCTACATGTTTCCCATATGCTCTAGAATATATCAGATTAAACCTAATCTACAAAGCCAAGAAAAACATCACCCTTTAATAAATCTCAAACCTCTCTAGACTCTCCCTTCCACCCTCTTAGTTTTACCCTTTCTCTGATAACCACTTCTCTACCCTACAAGACTTCACCTTCTAATACCCTCCCAAGTCCAATTACACCACCCAACATCCTTCCCATACTCACTGTCTACACATTTCTTTGCTAGAATCTACACTACTTCTGTTGACAGCAGAGTGTGCTACCACTCCACTCAAGTTTTGCTCTACCAACCAGTGTGACACTCAGGTAAGTATTGTGTAGGTGTTCAGGTAAGTAATAAAAGTTTAGGTGTTTCAGATGAGTAGGAGACACCACCTGGGTTGGACTTCTTACCAGACCTTGGTGGATGTATGATCTAGCTGATATACAGTAGGTTCCACCGTTGTATTACAGAGAGGTAAAGAGGTGTTCTTCTTATACAGTAACTATTTCCATGGCTTCTCTGAAGTAATGTATTGGTTTAGTGACTTACGTTTACTCTTAAATAAATTGGAGAAAAGTTCCTAAATTTTACATCAAACTATTATATCTGGTCACAATAGTTTCCAATGCACAGTATACAATACAGATTTTAACAATTTTTACTTGCGACAACCAGAATTCTATTTATGAAACTGGAGTTCAGCTGAGCAGACTTCTCTGGCTGGAAGGACGTCTGGTTAGTCAGCATAAATAATTACACATTACAATGACTTCTTTGCACTATTGCACTTACAATATGAACTTGTACTTTCCTTTGTATATAGCAATACTGCACAACTGAAAGCAAAATATAATAACAGATTGCAATTTCAACAGTATTCCACAAAGATCAATGCAGTCACATATAAATTACTTTAACCTTGGGGCCCCATAAAATAAGTCATCACAGTTCAATACGTTGGAGCTCGATGGTGTATTTGCCAGAGTTGTTAGTCCCCTTATGGTAATTGTAAGAGTTTCAGAAGTTGCGACAGGTATTACTTAGCAAGAACTGGAAAATGTACAACTTTGCTCAGCCATCACTATCGTTACTCACTTCTAACTAGAAACAGTGGTGGTTTCCTGCTACAACCTCAATGGTTACTTTGCAATTGCCTGAACTACACTATGGGGGTCATTCCGAGTTGTTCGCACGTTATTTTTTTCTCGCAATGGAGCGATTAGTCGCTAATGCGCATGCGCAATGCCCGCAGTGCGACTGCGCCAAGTAAATTTGCTATGCAGTTAGGTATTTTACTCACGGCATTACAAGGTTGTTTCTTCGTTCTGGTGATCGTAATGTGATTGACAGGAAGTGGGTGTTTCTGGGCGGAAACTGGCCGTTTTATGGGTGTGTGCGAAAAAACGCTACCGTTTCTGGGAAAAACGCGGGAGTGGCTGGAGAAACGGAGGAGTGTCTGGGCGAACGCTGGGTGTGTTTGTGACGTCAAACCTGGAACGAAACTGACTGAACTGATCGCAGATGCCGAGTAAGTCTGGAGCTACTCAGTAACTGCTAAGAAGTGTCTATTCGCAATTTTGCTAATCTTTCGTTCGCAATTTTGATAAGCTAAGATTCACTCCCAGTAGGCGGCGGCTTAGCGTGTGGAATGCTGCTAAAAGCAGCTTGCGAACGAACAACTTGGAATGAGGGCCCATGAGCAACAACTTTTCTTCACTACCGAGCTCCAAATACTTTCTAATCTCAATGTAAGATTTGGGGGTCTATTTACTAAGCCTTGGATGGAAATAAAGTGGACGGAGATAAAGTACCAGCCGACCAGCTCCTAAATGTCATTTTTCAAACCCAGCCTGTGACATGGCAGTTAGGAGCTGATTGGCTGGTACTTTATCTCCATCCACAGCTTAGTAAATAGCACCTTGAGAGAGAGAGAGACTGACTGAAGAATTGACAAAGGTCCTGTCCCTGCACCCTGAGTGGAGTGTAAGCTTTATTCCTGCGCTGGTCTGCTTGGAGCTGAATCTTTTCATTTGCCCTACTAAATCCTGATTTCCTTATTGGATGCAGCAATTAATTAAATGCAACTGGCTGCCTGTCTCTCTGTACCGTTCCTGCCCTTTTGGAAGGTTTACTCAATAAACTACTGGGTGTCAGGTCTGTGTCTGTTCCCGGAGGGGGCATTAGTGGGTCAGTGGTGGTGCGGTGGAGGAAACGAGGAGGCTGCAATAAGTTCCTGCGCATGTGCGTAATGATGTTATATTGAGAGCACACAGAAAATCTAATGATTACTGGAGGAATGACAAGTTCAGGTGAATCTCAGTGTGGAAGCTGACAGAGTCTTTGAATAAACAGTCACATACAATGAATCGGTCTGGAAACCAATAACAGCTTGCTAATAATGATGGTCGGCCTGGAAACCGATGGTGATTTAAACAGGATAATACAGGTAGTTAATTACACCGATAATCAGCCTGGAAACCGATGGTGATTTAAACAGGATAATACAGGTAGTTAATAACACCGATAATCAGCCTGGAAACCGATGGCAATTGGTAATAAAGTCACACAGTCATTTAGAAATGCACAACAACCACAGAGCCAGGCTTGGCAATTAGCAGGAGACAGATGGTAACTTTAAGCTAGTTACTTTAGTGCTGGATGGATAGCACAGTGCTGACGCAGAGTAACGACACACAGGTGAGTATGGAAAGGCAGCACCTGGAGAGTCTCTTACTACATGTAGTAGTAGTAGCAGACTGTGGAAGGAGCTGTAGCAGAGCTGGACGGCTGGTGCCTGTAATTCCACGAAAGAACTGAATCTAGGAGATCTCAGCAGACTGGAGCCAGGAGACGCATTGTTCAAGGCAATGAGACTGAGCCAGTGTTCTGGCTTTATACCCCCTGGTCAGCAGGCATTGGATGCTTGAGTCATGTATGCAGACACAGCGCAGGATTGGATGTTTCAGGTCAGCTGACCGCAAGTGTCATGGCAGCGCCCATGCAGTAAAGATGGGGGGACACAGTGTGGTACACGCCAGATAGAGTTCAGGGGTGCACAGCAGTAATGGGTTCTGTGTTCCACGGACAGAGTACTCATGCAGCATCAAGCAGGGGACATGACCTCCGGAGGCCCGCGCACCAGCATGCTGGTGAGATACTGCTGAACGCTGATTCCTGACACTGGGATTTAACTCCTTATAGTACATAACTTCTCAGCCATCTTGGTTAGTGATGCATAGCTTAAACTGATTTTGCCCAGCTAAATGATGTCTCTATCACCATCATAATAACTCTCTATGGGTGGTTTATGAGGTGTGTGGGCAGAAATACATCATTACCTACCAGGCTCTGTGTGAGAGCTGTGAAAGACAGCTCAGCCCCTGAAAGAGGCGGGACATCCCATTCCCAGGGCTCTTACACACAGGGTAAGAGTCAGAGACTGTTGGCTGACAGCCCTGTGCAGCACCAGCAACCCTGAAAATGACAGGGGAAAAAATTAAGGCATACATTTACCATTGATAGTGTATAACCATCTGGTTTTTACCATCGATGGGAAAAGTATTCCACATTGTTCAAAGACCATCGATGATTATGATCCATCCCTATCAAGTGTCTGTCACTGGGAATGGCCCGCCTCTGTACTGCCTCAGCTATGAATGGAGATCTCCATCACCACCTCTCTGGCTATCAATCGGGAAGCAACAAATCTCAGCAGTGCCCCCAATTCAATCACTGGCCACCCACTGTAAGGGCTAAAACACACTACCCGACTTTTGCCGGCCGGGAAAAAGCTGGCCTTCCCGGCTTTCTACGGGACCAGGCCGGCATGGCCCACCAGCCTGTCAGCCCTTCTGGCATATGACAGAAGGGCCAGATGGGCAGTCCGGCCCTGATTGTTCTGTGTTGACTGTCAGTGGGCCTAATTTAGACCTGATCACTCGCTAGGGGTTTTTGTACTGCTGCAATCAGATAGTCACCGCCCACAGGGGAGTGTATTTTAACTGTGCAAGTGTGCGAACGCATGTGTAGTAGAGATGTACAAACAAATCTTGTGCAGTCTCTACGCAGCTCAGGACTTACTCAGCCGCTGCGATCACATCAACCTGTCCGGGAACGGAATTCATGTCAGACACCCTCCCTGCAAACGCTTGGACATGCCTGCGTGTTTCCAACCACTCCCTGAAAATGGTCCGTTGGCACCCACAAACGCCTTCTTCCTGTCAATCTCCTTGTGAACGGCCGTGCAAATGGATTCTTCGCACAAACCCATCACAGAGCGGTGATCCACTTTATACCCGTGCGACGTGCCTGCGCATTGCGGTCCATACGCATGCGCAGTTCTGACATGATCGCAGTGCAGCAAAAAAACACTAGCGAGCAATCAGGTTTGAATTACCCCCATTGTGCGGCACAACTGCATTACATAGCTCCTCAGACGTGAGACCATATACAGCTAATATAGCCACCACTGTGTATCTGTATTACCGCTGTGTGTGTACCACTGTACTGCTGTTACCAATAAACCTGCAAGTCTGTGGACTAATCTCCACTTCAAATTCTGCTGATACAGTACATATTGTAACCAACAGGTCATATCAATAACTACCATGTGAAAACACATACAGTATGATCCATTCGCAAAACTGTCGTTAAAGTCTGCCCCAGACCCTTAAGACAAGATGTATCCATCTTTGGAGATAGGTAAAGTGGAGAGAGGTAAAGTACCAAACAATCAGATCCTGACTGCCATGTTACAGGCTTTAGAACCCATTTATCAATGATAATTTTTAAAACCTGTTGCATATGAAAAATGGTGCTCCAGCCAATCAGCTCCCAACTGTCAGTTTTCAAACACATGACAATTGGGAGAGGAATGGCTGGTGCACCATTTATCATAAGCACTGGCGTCACAAGTGGGGTGCGGGGGGTGCGGCCTGCTCCCGGGTGTCACCCGCCGAGGGGTGACACCAAAATGCCGGCTGCTGCTCAGTGACAGGAGCCGAGTGCTGCACTGTTACGTTATGTGCAGCACTCTGCTCCTGCCACTGAGCAGGAGCTGGCACTGCCGAAATAGCACTCCGCGGGAGGCAGCATGCACCTCCCGATCCCCTAGGTGACGAAAAATGGGAGTTGGGACACAAAGCCCCACCCCTTCTGCAAAGCCCCGCCCCCTTTTGGACCCAATTATCGTAAAACGGATGACAGGGCACGAAGCCCCGACCCTCCAGTGACACCACGCCCCCTTACCACGAAGCTCCACCCCTTTTATTACCGCCGCACTGGGTGTCCAGAGAGTAAGAGATGCCTCTGATAATACGCAACTAATTTTATATAGCTAAAATGCATTGATAAATAGGACCCTGTGTTTGAAAAATAACAGTTAGGAGCTGATTGGTTGGTATTTTATCATTCTCCACTTTATTTCTCTCCATAGTTTGATACATCTCCCCCTTTGTATTTATTTTCCACTGCATTTACTCACCGAGAGTTACTGTACGTTTAGCTGTAGGAGTATCAGTGAATCACGACAGTCTTTAGGTGTAATTGCAATTATCTATTTTTGGCACTTACGCATAATGCATTTACATATTGCTGTCTGCTAATTGTTGTATGGTTAACATAGCGGCTTTGTAAACCAGGTACTGTATCTATATAGAATTTGGAGTGGATCGGGAAATATGCCTAATTTAATACAGGTCAGGGAGAGTTTTGAAGTTGAACGCACGTGCAGCTGGCATCACTGTACATAGAGCTTGTTACATGCAGCTTACAGTACACATCCTCTGAATCAGGGTTAATTAATCTCAGAAGGGAAGTACACAAGAGATGCGAGAATGAACTTTAACCACAAGAAAGTATTCCCTGGGGCAGATTCTTGTGGTTAACATGTGTAGGGAGCTGTTTGTAGTGCTGAAACCAGAGGCATCCCTATGTCAGCCCCGTAGACAGATAACGGTGGGAAGGAAAAGCTAAGTGTAAAATATATACTTTAGTAACTTCATTCTCAGGGCATAATAGTCTGGAGAACGGGGAAGGTGACGTGAAAATGTGCCAGCACAGATGATGGGACAGCTAAAGTAATCCTGTTTATCCAATCAGAACTGACAGTCACTAGGGAGCCAGGATCTTTGGGGTGCCTAAACCATTAACCATTCAGATCTGGCAAACGTCACTCATTCAGTGTTCTTATTGGAGATGGACCCCCATGTTTTGGTTTTGGGTTTTGTTCTCATTCATCATCGTGTTGCGGTAAAGCCACCCCAAGTGTTTTGCTTCAGATTCAGTTTTCTCATACGTCCTAGAGGATGCTGGGGTCACCATTAGAACCATGGGGTATAGACGGGATCCGCAGGAGACATGGGCACTTCAAGACTTTGAAAGGGTGTGAACTGGCTCCTCCCTCTATGCCCCTCCTCCAGACTCCAGTTTTAGAATTGTGCCCAGTGAGACTGGACGCACTACAGGGGGGCTCTACTGAGTTTCTCTGAAAAAAGACTTATGTTAGGTTTTTTATTTTCAGGAAGGCGGCTGGCAACAGTCTCCCTGCTTCGTGGGACTTAGGGGAGAGAGGTATGACCTACTTCTAGTGAGTTCAAAGGCTCTGCTTCTGGCTGACAGGACACCATTAGCTCCTGAGGGTGATGATCGCTGGGTACGCCTAGATGCTCACTCCCGCAGCCTGCCATCACCCCCTTACAGAAGTCAGAAGACAGGTGAATAGCAGAAGGAAGAAGACTTCTCTTCAGTGACGGCTTTATGAGGTACCGCGCAGCGGGTGAGATGCTGCGCGCCATGCTCCCACACAGATAACAGGCACTGCAGGGTGCAGGGCGCGGGGGCGGGGGGGGCCTGGGCAGCATAAAATCCTCAGTTTGACCTGGCAAGAGAGGACATTAGTGCCTAGGCACTGTCCGAACCCCCGCCAGTATAATTATTTATTTATTTAGGAGCGGGCAGAGGCGCGCCATTACGGGCTTCTTCCTCACTCCCTCAGCTCACTGCTCGGCGCCATTTCCTCGCACATGGCTGCAGAGACGCTGGTCCTCCCTTCCACTGTCTGACAAGTATCAGGGTGCAAAACGAGGGGGGGGGGGGTGCAGTACATTTTTGGTGCAATATATATTGGCAGAAATGCGCTACAATTTCTGAGGCATTATTTAGTGTTTTCAGGGTTGTTGTTTGGCGCTGGGTTGCGAGCTGGCAAATCCTCTCTGTGTCCCTCTAACAGACTTTACTGTGGGTCTGTCCCCTTATAAGCCCGGGGTGTCTGGGAGTGTTTGGTACACGGGTGTCGACATGTCTGAGGCTGAGTGCTCTTCCCAGGAGGAGACTGTATTGGTGACACAGATAAATGTGGGTGAGACCCTGTCGGCACCGCCGTCTCCTGACTGGGTGAATGTCTTGATTGCGAATATGGCTCGTATCAGTAATAAGTCTGAGTCTCAGTCCCATCCATAAAAAAAAAGAGAGATATGTAGAGGATGTGTTATCGCAGGTCCAGGACCCCTCGGGGTCACAAAAAACGTTCGTTTGCCCAGTTGGTTAACATTGATACCGACACGGACACTAATTCCAGTGTCGACTATCGTGATTCCAAATTAGATCCGAAATTGGCAAAGAGCATTCAGTACATTATTGTGGCTATAAAAGATGTATGGCGTATCACTGAGGACCCTGCTGTTCCTGATAAACAGGTCTGTATGTATAAAGAAAAGAAACCGGAGGTAACGTTCCTCCCTCTCATGAACTGAACGCTCTATTTGAAAAAGTCTGGGACAGCCCTGACAGAAAATTTCAAATTCCCAATAGGATTCCGGTTGCTTATCCTTTCCCACTGAGGACAGGAAAAAGGGAGAGTCAACCCCCATTTTGAACAAGGCCCTGTCCCAGTTATCTAAAAAGATGGCTCTGCCGGCACTGGGCACGGTGGGCCTTAAGGACCCAGCAGATCGTAAACAAGATATTGTCATCTGCTATAGATACACTGGATATGGATAGCATACTCTTGACGCTGGGTTATATCAAGGACGCTGCGGTGTACCTCAGGGAATCTGCAAGAGATATTGGCCTTTTGGGATCAAAGGCCAATGCCCTGGCGGTCTCGGCTAGGCAGCATTGTGGATTCACCAATGGAATGCTGATGCAGACTCCAAGAAAAATATGGAGTCTCTCCCATATAAAGGTGGTGTCTTGTTTGGAGGTGGCCTCGATGATTTGGTGTCTCCGGGTACCGCGGGTAAGTCATCCTGTTTTGCCTTATGTCCCTCAGCAACAAAGGAAAACGCACCACTATCAGATGCAGTCCTTTCGGCCCAATAGAAGAGGGCGAGGCTCTTCCTTCTTTGCTTGTAGAGAAGGGGAAGAGATAAAAGATCACCAGCCTTGTCTTCCCCGGCTTCTGCCAAATCCACCGCAGGACGCTGGGGCTCTCGTGCGAGAGTCCGCACCGGCGGGGGGCGCGTCTCAAACTCTTCAGTCAGTTCTGGGTTTGTTCGGGTCTAGACCCGTGGGCTTTTACAAATAGTGTCCCAAGAGTACAAACTGAAGTTCAAGACGTTCCCCCTCACCGATTTTTCAAATCGGCCTTACCAGTTTCTCCTCCGGAAAGGGAGGTAGTATGCGAGGCTATACAAAAGGTGTGTCGGAATCAAGTTATTATCCTGGTTCCCCCGTCACAACAGGGAGAAGGCTTTTATTCCAGCTTTTTCGTGGTCACGAAGCTGGACGGCTCAGTTAGACCAATCCTGAACCTGAAATCCCAAAATTTCTACTTGAAGAAATTCAAATTCCAAGATGGAATCTCTCAGGGCGGTAATCTCCAGTCTGGAGGAAGGAGATTTCATGTTTTCAGTGGACATAAAGGATGCCTACTTACATGTTCCCATTTTTCTCCGCATCAAGCTTACCTGAGATTTGCAATCCGGGATTGTCATTACCAATGTCAGACGTACCGCTTGGTCTATCCACGGTTCCGAGGATTTTCACCAAGGTGATGGCGGAAATGATGGTTCTCCTTCGTAAGCAAGGAATCACGATTATCCCGTACTTGGACGATCTCCTGATAAAGGCGAGATCCAGGGACCAGTTGGTGCAAAACATTGCACTCTCCCTGACAGTTATTCTGCAACATGGTTGGCTCCTAAACTTGCCAAAAATCACAGTTGATTCTGACGACGCGATTGTCGTTTTTGGGAATGATACTGGACACGGAACTACAGAGAGTTTTTCTTCCAGTGGAAAAGGCTCTGGAACTTCAGAGTCTGGTTAAACAAATTCTGAAACCAGCAAGAGTGTCAATCCATCAATGCACTCAGTTGCTGGGGAAGATGGTTGCGGCCTACGAGGCCATTCAGTTTGGCAGATTCCATGCCAGAGTGTTTCAGTGGGACCTGTTGGACAAGTGGTCCGGATCCCACCTGCACATGCACCGAAGGATAATCCTGTCTTCCAAAACCAGAATCTCACTCCTGTGGTGGCTGCACAGCTCTCACCTCCTAGAGGGGTGCAGGTTCGGGATTCAGGACTGGATCCTAGTAACCACGGATGCAAGTCTCCGAGGCTGAGGAGCAGTCACACGGGGGAAAAACTTCCTAGGAAGTTGGTCAAGGCAGGAATCTTGTCTCCACATAAATGTTCTGGAGTTAAGGGCCATTTACAAAGGCCTTCTACAAGCAGAACATCTTCTTCGCAATCTGCCCATACTGATCATCCAGTCGGACAATGTAACTGCAGTAACATACATAAACCGCCAGGGCGGAATGAAAAACAGAGCGGCAATGGCAGAAGCCACAAAGGTTCTCCGCTGAGCAGAAAAGCAAACAAGCACTCTGTCAGCGATCTTCATTCCAGGAGTGGACAACTGGGAAGCAGACTTCCTCAGCAGACACGATCTCCATCCAGGAGAGTGGGGCCTTCATCAAGAGGTCTTCACAGACGTGACAAGTCATTGGGGAGTTCCTCAAATAGACATGATGGCATCTCGTCTCAACAAGAAACTTCAGAGACATTATTCCAGGTCGAGGGACCCTCAACCAATAGCAGTGGATGCACTGGTGACACCACGGGTGTTTCAGTCGGTGTATGTATTCCCTCCACTTCCTCTCATTCCAAAAGTGCTAAAGATCATAAGAAGAATAAAGATTCAAGCGATCCTCAATGTCCCAGACTGGCCAAGGAGGGCTTGGTATCCAGATCTTCGGGAATTACTCATAGGAGATCCCTGACCTCTTCCTCTACGCGTGGACCTGCTACAGCAGGGGACATGCATGTATCAAGACTTACCGCGGCTACGTTTGACGGCATGGCGGTTGAACGCCAAATCCTAGCCCGAAAGGGTATTCCCAGTGAAGTCATTCCCACACTACTTCAGGCCAGGAAAGGAGTAACGTCTAAACATTATTACCGTATTTGGAGAAAATATGTTTCTTGGTGTGAATCCAAGAAGGCTCCTATGGAAGAATTTCAGATAAGACGTTTTCTCCATTTTCTACAAGCAGGTGTGGATGCGGGCCTAAAGTTGGGCTCAATTAAGGTACATATTTCAACCTTATCGGTTTTCTTTCAAAAACAATTGGCCTCCCTTCCAGAAGTGCAGACTTTCGTGAAAGGTGTGTTGCACATCCAACCTCCATTTGTGCCCCCAGTGGCACCATGGGATCTTAACGTGGTGTTGCAGTTCTTTCAATCACATTGGTTTGAACCTTTACAGAAGGTGGAGTTGAAATTCATCACTTGGAAAGTGGTCATTCTGTTGGCCTTGGCATCAGCAAGACGGGTGTCTGAGTTAGCGGCCTTGTCTCACAAGAACCCGTATTTGATCTTAGAGATGAGCGCCTGAAATTTTTCGGGTTTTGTGTTTTGGTTTTGGGTTCGGTTCCGCGGCCATGTTTTGGGTTCGACCGCGTTTTGGCAAAACCTCACCGAATTTTTTTTGTCGGATTCGGGTGTGTTTTGGATTCGGGTGTTTTTTTAAAAAAACACTAAAAAACAGCTTAAATCATAGAATTTGGGGGTCATTTTGATCCCATATTATTATTAACCTCAAAAACCATAATTTCCACTCATTTTCAGTCTATTCTGAATACCTCACACCTCACAATATTATTTTTAGTCCTAAAATTTGCACCAAGGTCGCTGGATGACTAAGCTAAGCGACACTAGTGGCCGACACAAACACCTGGCCCATCTAGGAGTGGCACTGCAGTGTCACGCAGGATGTCCCTTCCAAAAAACCCTCCCCAATCAGCACATGACGCAAAGAAAAAAAGAGGCGCAATGAGGTAGCTGACTGTGTGAGTAAGATTAGCGACCCTAGTGGCCGACACAAACACCGGGCCCATTTAGGAGTGGCACTGCAGTGTCACGCAGGATGTCCCTTCCAAAAAACCCTCCCCAATCAGCACATGACGCAAAGAAAAAAAGAGGCGCAATGAGGTAGCTGACTGTGTGAGTAAGATTAGCGACCCTAGTGGCCGACACAAACACCGGGCCCATTTAGGAGTGGCACTGCAGTGTCACGCAGGATGTCCCTTCCAAAAAACCCTCCCCAATCAGCACATGACGCAAAGAAAAAAAGAGGCGCAATGAGGTAGCTGACTGTGTGAGTAAGATTAGCGACCCTAGTGGCCGACACAAACACCGGGCCCATTTAGGAGTGGCACTGCAGTGTCACGCAGGATGTCCCTTCCAAAAAACCCTCCCCAATCAGCACATGACGCAAAGAAAAAAAGAGGCGCAATGAGGTAGCTGACTGTGTGAGTAAGATTAGCGACCCTAGTGGCCGACACAAACACCGGGCCCATTTAGGAGTGGCACTGCAGTGTCACGCAGGATGTCCCTTCCAAAAAACCCTCCCCAAACAGCACATGACGCAAAGAAAAATAAAAGAAAAAAGAGGTGCAAGATGGAATTGTCCTTGGGCCCTCCCACCCACCCTTATGTTGTATAAACAAAACAGGACATGCACACTTTAACCAACCCATCATTTCAGTGACAGGGTCTGCCACACGACTGTGACTGATATGACGGGTTGGTTTGGACCCCCCCCAAAAAAGAAGCAATTAATCTCTCCTTGCACAAACTGGCTCTACAGAGGCAAGATGTCCACCTCATCATCACCCTACGATATATCACCGTGTACATCCCCCTCCTCACAGATTATCAATTCGTCCCCACTGGAATCCACCATCTCAGCTCCCTGTGTACTTTGTGGAGGCAATTGCTGCTGGTCAATGTCTCCGCGGAGGAATTGATTATAATTCATTTTAATGAACATCATCTTCTCCACATTTTCTGGATGTAACCTCGTACGCCGATTGCTGACAAGGTGAGCGGCGGCACTAAACACTCTTTCTGAGTACACACTTGTGGGAGGGCAACTTAGGTAGAATAAAGCCAGTTTGTGTAATGGCCTCCAAATTGCCTCTTTTTCCTGCCAGTATAAGTATGGACTGTGTGACGTGCCTACTTGGATGCGGTCACTCATATAATCCTCCACCATTCTTTCAATGGTGAGAGAATCATATGCAGTGACAGTAGACGACATGTCCGTAATCGTTGTCAGGTCCTTCAGTCCGGACCAGATGTCAGCATCAGCAGTCGCTCCAGACTGCCCTGCATCACCGCCAGCGGGTGGGCTCGGAATTCTGAGCCTTTTCCTCGCACCCCCAGTTGCGGGAGAATGTGAAGGAGGAGATGTTGACAGGTCGCGTTCCGCTTGACTTGACAATTTTCTCACCAGCAGGTCTTTCAACCCCAGCAGACTTGTGTCTGCCGGAAAGAGAGATCCAAGGTAGGCTTTAAATCTAGGATCGAGCACGGTGGCCAAAATGTAGTGCTCTGATTTCAACAGATTGACCACCCGTGAATCCTTGTTAAGCGAATTAAGGGCTCCATCCACAAGTCCCACATGCCTAGCGGAATCGCTCCGTGTTAGCTCCTCCTTCAATGTCTCCAGCTTCTTCTGCAAAAGCCTGATGAGGGGAATGACCTGACTCAGGCTGGCAGTGTCTGAACTGACTTCACGTGTGGCAAGTTCAAAGGGCATCAGAACCTTGCACAACGTTGAAATCATTCTCCACTGCGCTTGAGACAGGTGCATTCCACCTCCTATATCGTGCTCAATTGTATAGGCTTGAATGGCCTTTTGCTGCTCCTCCAACCTCTGAAGCATATAGAGGGTTGAATTCCACCTCGTTACCACTTCTTGCTTCAGATGATGGCAGGGCAGGTTCAGTAGTTTTTGGTGGTGCTCCAGTCTTCTGTACGTGGTGCCTGTACGCCGAAAGTGTCCCGCAATTTTTCTGGCCACCGACAGCATCTCTTGCACGCCCCTGTCGTTTTTTAAATAATTCTGCACCACCAAATTCAAGGTATGTGCAAAACATGGGACGTGCTGGAATTTGCCCATATTTAATGCACACACAATATTGCTGGCGTTGTCCGATGCCACAAATCCACAGGAGAGTCCAATTGGGGTAAGCCATTCCGCGATGATCTTCCTCAGTTGCCGTAAGAGGTTTTCAGCTGTGTGCGTATTCTGGAAACCGGTGATACAAAGCATAGCCTGCCTAGGAAAGAGTTGGCGTTTGCGAGATGCTGCTACTGGTGCCGCCGCTGCTGTTCTTGCGGCGGGAGTCCATACATCTACCCAGTGGGCTGTCACAGTCATATAGTCCTGACCCTGCCCTGCTCCACTTGTCCACATGTCCGTGGTTAAGTGGACATTGGGTACAACTGCATTTTTTAGGACACTGGTGAGTCTTTTTCTGAGGTCCGTGTACATTCTCGGTATCGCCTGCCTAGAGAAGTGGAACCTAGATGGTATTTGGTAACGGGGGCACACTGCCTCAATAAATTGTCTAGTTCCCTGTGAACTAACGGCGGATACCGGACGCACGTCTAACACCAACATAGTTGTCAAGGCCTCAGTTATCCGCTTTGCAGCAGGATGACTGCTGTGATATTTCATCTTCCTCGCAAAGGACTGTTGAACAGTCAATTGCTTACTGGAAGTAGTACAAGTGGGCTTACGACTTCCCCTCTGGGATGACCATCGACTCCCAGCAGCAACAACAGCAGCGCCAGCAGCAGTAGGCGTTACACGCAAGGATGCATCGGAGGAATCCCAGGCAGGAGAGGACTCGTCAGAATTGCCAGTGACATTGCCTGCAGGACTATTGGCATTCCTGGGGAAGGAGGAAATTGACACTGAGGGAGTTGGTGGGGTGGTTTGCGTGAGCTTGGTTACAAGAGGAAGGGATTTACTGGTCAGTGGACTGCTTCCGCTGTCACCCAAAGTTTTTGAACTTGTCACTGACTTATTATGAATGCGCTGCAGGTGACGTATAAGGGAGGATGTTCCGAGGTGGTTAACGTCCTTACCCCTACTTATTACAGCTTGACAAAGGGAACACACGGCTTGACACCTGTTGTCCGCATTTCTGTTGAAATAGTTCCACACCGAAGAGCTGATTTTTTTGGTATTTTCACCAGGCATGTCAACGGCCATATTCCTCCCACGGACAACAGGTGTCTCCCCGGGTGCCTGACTTAAACAAACCACCTCACCATCAGAATCCTCCTGGTCAATTTCCTCCCCAGCGCCAGCAACACCCATATCCTCCTCATCCTGGTGTACTTCAACACTGACATCTTCAATCTGACTATCAGGAACTGGACTGCGGGTGCTCCTTCCAGCACTTGCAGGGGGCGTGCAAATGGTGGAAGGCGCATGCTCTTCACGTCCAGTGTTGGGAAGGTCAGGCATCGCAACCGACACAATTGGACTCTCCTTGTGGATTTGGGATTTCGAAGAACGCACAGTTCTTTGCGGTGCTACTGCTTTTGCCAGCTTGAGTCTTTTCATTTTTCTAGCGAGAGGCTGAGTGCCTCCATCCTCATGTGAAGCTGAACCACTAGCCATGAACATAGGCCAGGGCCTCAGCCGTTCCTTGCCACTCCGTGTGGTAAATGGCATATTGGCAAGTTTACGCTTCTCCTCCGACAATTTTATTTTAGGTTTTGGAGTCCTTTTTTTACTGATATTTGGTGTTTTGGATTTGACATGCTCTGTACTATGACATTGGGCATCGGCCTTGGCAGACGACGTTGCTGGCATTTCATCGTCTCGGCCATGACTAGTGGCAGCAGCTTCAGCACGAGGTGGAAGTGGATCTTGATCTTTCCCTAATTTTGGAACCTCAACATTTTTGTTCTCCATATTTTAATAGGCACAACTAAAAGGCACCTCAGGTAAACAATGGAGATGGATGGATACTAGTATACATTTATGGACGGACTGCCGAGTGCCGACACAGAGGTAGCTACAGCCGTGAACTACCGTACTGTGTCTGCTGCTAATATAGACTGGTTGATAAAGAGATGTCGTAGTATGTATGTATGAAGAAGAAAGAAAAAAAAACCACGGTTAGGTGGTATACAATTATGGACGGACTGCCGAGTGCCGACACAGAGGTAGCCACAGCCGTGAACTACCGTACTGTACTGTGTCTGCTGCTAATATAGACTGGTTGATAAAGAGATGTCGTAGTATGTATGTATGAAGAAGAAAGAAAAAAAAACCACGGGTAGGTGGTATACAATTATGGACGGACTGCCGAGTGCCGACACAGAGGTAGCCACAGCCGTGAACTACCGTACTGTACTGTGTCTGCTGCTAATATAGACTGGTTGATAAAGAGATGTAGTAGTATGTATGTATGAAGAAGAAAGAAAAAAAACCACGGGTAGGTGGTATACAATTATGGACGGACTGCCGAGTGCCGACACAGAGGTAGCCACAGCCGTGAACTACCGTACTGTACTGTGTCTGCTGCTAATATAGACTGGTTGATAAAGAGATGTCGTAGTATGTATGTATGAAGAAGAAAGAAAAAAAAACCACGGTTAGGTGGTATACAATTATGGACGGACTGCCGAGTGCCGACACAGAGGTAGCCACAGCCGTGAACTACCGTACTGTACTGTGTCTGCTGCTAATATAGACTGGTTGATAAAGAGATGTCGTAGTATGTATGTATAAAGAAGAAAGAAAAAAAAACCACGGTTAGGTGGTATACAATTATGGACGGACTGCCGAGTGCCGACACAGAGTTAGCCACAGCCGTGAACTACCGTACTGTACTGTGTCTGCTGCTAATATAGACTGGTTGATAAAGAGATGTCGTAGTATGTATGTATGAAGAAGAAAGAAAAAAAAACCACGGTTAGGTGGTATACAATTATGGACGGACTGCCGAGTGCCGACACAGAGGTAGCCACAGCCGTGAACTACCGTACTGTACTGTGTCTGCTGCTAATATAGACTGGTTGATAAAGAGATGTCGTAGTATGTATGTATAAAGAAGAAAGAAAAAAAAACCACGGTTAGGTGGTATACAATTATGGACGGACTGCCGAGTGCCGACACAGAGGTAGCCACAGCCGTGAACTACCGTACTGTACTGTGTCTGCTGCTAATATAGACTGGTTGATAAAGAGATGTAGTAGTATGTATGTATAAAGAAGAAAGAAAAAAAAACCACGGGTAGGTGGTATACAATTATGGATGGACTGCCGAGTGCCGATACAGAGGTAGCTACAGCCGTGAACTACCGTACTGTGTCTGCTGCGACTGGATGATAAATAATGATATAAAAAATATATATATATCACTACTGCAGCCGGACAGGTATATATATTATATAATGACGGACCTGCTGGACACTGTCTGTCAGCAGAATGAGTTTTTTATAGAATAAAAAAAAAACACCACACAAGTGAAGTCACACGACGAGTGTTTAACTTTTTCAGGCAATCACAATATAGTATACTACTAACTATACTGGTGGTCAGTGTGGTCAGGTCACTGGTCAGTCACACTGGCAGTGGCACTCCTGCAGCAAAAGTGTGCACTGTTTAATTTTAATATAATATGTACTCCTGGCTCCTGCTATAACCTATAACTGGCACTGCAGTGCTCCCCAGTCTCCCCCACAATTATAAGCTGTGTGAGCTGAGCACAGTCAGATATATAATATATACATAGATGATGCAGCACACTGGGCTGAGCAGTGCACACAGATATGGTATGTGACTGTCTTGTACTCCTGGCTCCTGCTATAACCTATAACTGGCACTGCAGTGCTCCCCAGTCTCCCCCACAATTATAAGCTGTGTGAGCTGAGCACAGTCAGATATATAATATATACATAGATGATGCAGGCATGCAGCACACTGGGCTGAGCAGTGCACACAGATATGGTATGTGACTGAGTCACTGTGTGTACCGTTTTTTTCAGGCAGAGAACGGATATATTAAATAAAACAACTGCACTGCTGGTGGTCACTGTGGTCAGTCACTAAACTCTGCACTCTCTTCTACAGTATCAGCCTCAGGTCAATCTCTCTCTCTCTCTCCTAATCTAAATGGAGAGGACGCCAGCCACGTCCTCTCCCTATCAATCTCAATGCACGTGTGAAAATGGCGGCGACGCGCGGCTCCTTATATAGAATCCGAGTCTCGCGAGAATCCGACAGCGTCATGATGACGTTCGGGCGCGCTCGGGTTAACCGAGCAAGGCGGGAAGATCCGAGTCGCTCGGACCCGTGAAAAAAAACATGAAGTTCGTGCGGGTTCGGATTCAGAGAAACCGAACCCGCTCATCTCTATTTGATCTTCCATGAAGATAGAGCAGAGTTGAGGACTCGTCAGCAATTTCTGCCGAAGGTGGTTTCATCTTTCCACATGAACCAACCTATTGTGGTGCCAGTGGCTGCTGATGCCTTAGTTGAGTCAAAGTGTCTGTATGTGGTCATAGCTTTAAAAGTTTATGTCGCCAGAACGGCTCAGGTTTGGAAAACGGAGGCTCTGTTTGTCCTGTATGCTCCCAACAAGATTGGGTGTCCTGCTTCCAAGCAGACCATTGCACGCTGGATCTGTAATACGATTCATCATGCTCAGTCCACGGCTGGATTACCGTTACCGAAATCGGTGGAAGCCCATTCTACTAGAAAGGTGGGCTCATCCTGGGCGGCTGCCAGGGGGGTCTCGGCATTGCAACTTTGCCGAGCAGCTGCTTGGTAGGGTTCAAACACTTTTGCAAAGTTTTGCAAGTTTGATATCCTGGCCGATGATTACCTCAAGTTTGGTCAATCGGTGCTGCAGAGTAATCCGCACACTCCCGCCCGTACTGGAGCTTTGGTATAACCCCATGGTACTAATGGTGACCCCAGCATCCTCTAGGACGTATGAGAAAATAGGATTTTAATACTTACCGGTAAATCCTTTTCTCTTAGTCCGTAGAGGATGCTGGGCGCCTGTCCCAGTGCGTACTGTATCTGCAGTTGTTAGTTGTGGTTACACACATGTTGTGTTACGTTTATAGTCAGCCTGTTGCTGACATTGTTCATGCCGTTGGCTTGTGTTCTGTTGAATGCCCTGTTATGCGGCATGCTTGCGGGTGTGATCTGGTATGAATCTCACCTTAGTTTAACAATAAATCCTTTCCTCGAAATGTCCGTCTCCCTGGGCACAGTTCTTATAACTGTAGTCTGGAGGAGGGGCATAGAGGGAGGAGCCAGTTCACACCATTTGAAAGTCTTGAAGTGCCCATGTCACCTGCGGATCCCGTCTATACCCCATGGTTCTAATGGTGACCCCAGCATCCTATACAGACTAAGAGAAAAGGATTTACCGGTAGGTATTAAAATCCTATTTTTACTGTAGCTCGGCTAAAGATCAATAAAAATAATCATTGATTAAAAAAAACAAAAATCAATAAAAACATCTTAAATCATGTAATTTTGCAATACAAATCACAAAATTTGTAATTCAAATCTAAAATCTGAACCGCGTGAAGATCAAACCGGGTTCGAATCGGATCTCCTTGGGAGATCCAGACTGGATTTTGGTTGATTTCAGATCCACAAAATTCAAGTGGATTTGGATTTCTGAAGTACCGATACCTCTCGTCTCCAGTTCATATTTACCCCCTGTTCCATCACAGTGGCTAGGTACATGGGGGTCATTCCAAGTTGATCGTAGCTGTGCTAAATTTAGCACAGCTACGTTCAGGCACTCAGACATGCGGGGGGGCGCCCAGCACAGGGCTAGTCCGCCCCGCATGTCAGTGCCGCCTACCCCCGCAGAAATGCAAAAGCATCGCACTGCGGCAATGCTTTTGCATTTGAGGAGTAACTCCCGGCCAGCGCAGCTCCTGTAGCTGGCCGGGAGAACCTCTTCGCTGCCCGAGTGCAGCCCCCGTGGCCCGCCCCACCAACAGTCTGGCCACGCCTACGTTGGCCGGACCGCACTTCCTAAACGGCGGCTTAACTCCGCCATCCAGCTTCCTCCCGCCCAGCGACCTTCTCTGCCTGTCAATCAGGCAGAGGCAATCACTAGGCAACGACGGCCTTTGGCCGTCTGGCATGCACTGGCACACTGCGGCGCCAGCGCATGTGCAGTACTGACCCAATCGCGCTGCTGCGATAAACTGCAGCGTGCGATCGGGTCAGAATGACCCCCATGGAGCAGATGTATTAAGCCTGGAGAAGTGATAAACCAGTGATAAGTGCAAGGTGATAATGCACCAGCCAATCAGCTCTAATATGTAAATCGACAGTTAGGAGCTGAATGGCTGGTCCGTTATCACCTTGCACTTATCACTACTTTATCACTTCTTCAGGCTTAGTACATCTGCCCCATGAGAGGTAGCAGCAGGCAGTTTCATTCATTTGAAAGTGCCAGGTGCTGGTCTTTCATGTTGGATATGGGCAAGAAGTATAACACATTGGATAACACATTCCTAAGAAGATAGTGGGGGTCATTCCGAGTTGTTCGCTCGCAAGCGGATTTTAGCAGATTTGCTCATGCTAAGCCGCCGCCTACTGGGAGTGAATCTTAGCATCTTAAAATTGCGAACGATGTATTCGCAATATTGCGATTACACACCTCGTAGCAGTTTCTGAGTAGCTTCAGACTTACTCGGCATCTGCGATCAGTTCAGTGCTTGTCGTTCCTGGTTTGACGTCACAAACACACCCAGTGTTCGCCCAGACACTCCCCCGTTTCTCCGGCCACTCCTGCGTTTTTTCCGGAAACGGTAGCGGTTTTTCCCACACGCCCATAAAACGGCCTGTTTCCGCCCAGTAACACCCATTTCCTGTCAATCACATTACGATCGCCAGAACGATGAAAAAGCCGTGAGTAAAAATCCTAACTGCATAGCAAATTTACTTGGCGCAGTCGCAGTGCGGACATTGCGCATGCGCATTAAGCGGAAAATCGCTGCGATGCGAAGATTTTTACAGAGCGAACAACTCGGAATGAGGGCCAGTGTTTGGTGGGCAAGACAGCCAATCCCAGCGTCCGTTCAACTCATCTAAAACCATTCTAAGCATATTTTGTCCTACTCCATCTTATTTCTGAAGAATTCCAAGTAACTCCAGTCACAGGGGGAGATGTATCAAGGCTTGGAGAGAGATAAACTATCAATCAATCAATCACCTCCTGTCATTTTTCAAACACACCCTTCAAATGACAGAAGCTGATTGGTTATTACTTTAACTCTCTCCTCTTCATCTCTCTCCAAGCTTTGCTAAATCTCCCACACAGTCTTTACCGTGAAAAGGAAGATTTTCATGACATTTGTTTGTTTTTCCCAACGTTCTCCTGTAATAATGACGGTTGACAAACCCTACTTGGTGTCTAACAACAATCGGATTGTTAAAAAAGTTGAATAAAAATGGTTCATTCTTTTCAGCTCATTAAAACATCATATACTCCGTTTTTCTTTGTGAATGTGACCCTCTCTGTTTTTTTCTCGCTCTCTTTTCGCTTCTGATAAAGGCAAAAACAGCAAAAGTGTTTTTTATTCCAATGAAATTTGCAGCAGAAGAGTCAGATAAAAATAGAGGAACAAATCTCTGCATTGCAAGATAAAACCCTACATGCTGGCCAATGGCGCGCGGGGTAACCCAGCAGACATTTAATGCTGAAAAGCTAGATTACCGAGATGTTGTACACAGGCTGGATTTGATCTGTATCAAGGCTTTTGTTCTTGAGAAAATGTCATGCTCTGAATTCAAAACAAAAAAAATTGTTCTGTATCTTCCAGACATGCCGGGGCTGGATTTCATCGTTAGGGACACAGGGCGAGAACATGAAAACATGACCGCTCGAAAGGGATAATGGAAAAATGTTTTATTAAACCACAAATATAAATTAATCGAAAAAAATCACAGTTATAATAATCTTTACATGCTTCCATAGATACAGAGGAAATGCAGGAAAGCTGCTGGATAAAAACACAAAATTAAAAGCATTAGAAGATGAAAAAACACAAACATCTGTCACGGTAACCGGTCGCCACAAACGAGTAACAAAAATAGAGAGATAATTACAGTTCTATTGAAGCCTAAAATGTAATGTGTATCAGGAACAAAACAAATAATGAAAAACATTGCAGTAAGTGTGTGTTACATATACCTTTTGTGTTTGCTACCAGGGAAGATCTGCACGCAGTTTGTGATAGTGGCCACTTTGCATATGTACGCAATTGCAGCGTTTTAGTGAACGCAACTTCCAGCCGCAGTTTGTGTTGCCGGGGTTTAGTATGATTTACCTACAATCAAAATCCCGCCGGTCAAAATACCGACAGCAATTGACCGATGGTCGAAATACCGTCAAGGTCAAAATACTGACAAGGTAAAAATACCGACATTTAAAATACCGACAAGGTCAAAAAGTCGACACGAGTTTTTCAATTTTTTTGGGGTGTGTATGTCAACATAGGACAACATGGACACCATATAAGTGTACTGCGTCCCCTCGTATGGCTCACTGCGCTCACCATGCTTTGGGCGCAGTGCCTCGCTGCGCCCGCCACACTACTATATTCCCCCTCCAGGACCATTGGGATGGTAAAGTATGAACAAGTTGGTTTCAATGAAAAAAATCATGAAAACTCAGGTCGACTTTTTGGTTTGTCAACATTTTAAATGTCGGCATTTTGACCTTGTCAGTATTTTAAATGTCGGTATTTTGACCACGTCGGTCAATGGTTGTTGGTATTTTGACCGACGGGATTTTGATTGTAGGTTAATTGACTGTATCCCAGGCTGCAGTTGCATTCAAACATCCATCAATCCCTGTGTGTCTATTTTTGTTCCCACGTGTCTATTCTGCCTGCTGAAAAACACTAAGAGATCAGGACCATGGACAGCTCCGTATACATTATACAGTACTGATCGTCTTGCTCCCATATTCCAGGGGTATCCAACAGCTGATGTGGAATTATACAGTCCAGAATGTCTTGCCACAGTTTTAGCATGCCCTAATAGCAAAACTGTGGCAGGGCATGCTGGGATGTGTAGTTCCAGAGCAGCCGGAGGGCCACATGTTGAAAACCACTGCCATATACACCACTTGGGGGTAAATTTACTAAGCAGCGAGTTTGAAACAGATATGCATAGCGGGCAGTCTGATGCTCCAAACCACTGAATATACTCTTCAGCGGTTTTGATGAGGTTTTGAAACCCATCATTGATGTCCATCCGTTTACTGTACAAACTGCTGGTGTTTCGGTCCTGGAAAGAAACACACAAAACTGATGCATTGATTTAACCAATCAGAAGCAGATTAATCACAGTACATCTAAAACAAGGGCAATCAATATGTATTCGCTAAGAAGGAAAATAGCATTGATAATTATCTAATGAGGGAAATACAATTTTTATTAATGTATTAGGAGGGTAAGTTATTATTCAATTTTATTGAGAGATGGATATTTATTAATAATAGCAAAGAGGCAATATTAATAAATCGCTAATCAATGTTAAAAAAAATTCTATGATGGGGCAGCAATTATTAATTTATTATTTGTGCACTATTTACAGTATATAGTCATAAAATAATCCAGAGAAGGCTTAAAGTAAATACAAAAAGAAAAAACTCTTTCATGGTTAAAGAAAACTTAAAATATCACAAATCTTTACTATATTTCCTAGGTGGAGATTTATCAAAGCTTGGAGAGAGATAAACTTGTGGAGAGATAAAGTACCAGCCAATCAGCTCCTGTCAACTTTCAAACACATGGCAATTAGGAGCTCATCGGTTGGTACTTTAGTTTTCTCCTCTTAATCTTTCTCCATGCTTTGACAACTCTCCCCCTTTTCTCCCCCCTGTTTCCGTTTCTAAAGTCAGGGAAATGTATTTATTTATCAACAGTCTCTTATATAGAGCAGCATATTCCATTGCGCTTTACAACTTGAACAGCAGTTATAGAACAGAACTGGGTAATAACAGGCAGACATAGAGGTAGGAAGGCCCTGCTCGCAGGCTTGCAATCTATAAGGAACTAGGCATTGATACACAAGGATAGGTGCTACCTATTGCAAAATGATCCGTCCAGATTACAAAGGTACTTCTTGGGCTCTATAATTGTTGGCCAAGGGTCAGGAGGTTGTGAAAGTGAAGTAAGACAAATATGGGAGATGCCCCAGGATTGGCCTCTCTAGTTATGTGGGTGGGTACAGAATTTGATACGTTTGTCTGAAGGGGTGAGTTTTCAGGGAACGCTTGAAGGTTTGGAGACTTTGGAAATAAAACCTGCATAAGATTTTATGCAAATGAAACAATAAATAAGATTATAATCTCTGCTGTTTTAGCCTGTTGCCTGGACAATCATACATAGCAGGTCTTGACACCTACCAGTTGCCATGGTGACTAAGAATTCAGATCTGGCAATTGGAACGGAGCAGACCCAGCAAAGTGCACTGGCTGGGCACCTGACTTGGCAGTGTTTGCACTTATGTGCTATAGCTCGTATTTTACCAAAGAACTATGGGTAAACAAAATAAAACATTTTCAAAATAAAGGGTCCCGCTGACACGTATCGCCCAATCATACTGTGACGTCCTTGCTCATTAGCCAATCACTGCCTCTTGAGGCTGCCAATTAGATAAGCCTGATGTGGGATGGTTAATCAGTAGAGACCCTCTAACCTTCTGCGGCCTGGGATCCAGCAGGGTTCTGCAACTTTCAGCCTGCAGTACTGCAGATGTGATATCTGTGGGAGTATTTTGCAGCATGGGGTATAGTGCCACTCACAAACCAGGAGGAGGGGGCTGTACAAACTGATTGCATGTGCATAACATAATGCTTTTTTCCTCTTCCATTGGTAGTGTTTCTCATAGCCTCATCCCTGCACCAGCATCTGTGCATACTGGTCTCAGGTTCTGATTCTGCGTCACATGCAAAGAGGCTGTAGATGCAGACAGCTATGAAAGCCAGATAAACTACATTATATTAATGTGAGAATCCATTCACACGTGACGTCACACAAGGCCGCTGTGACACGAAAAATGGCCGCTCTGCGCCTGCCTTCGCAACCTGGCTGTGGAGGCAAGGGGGCATCCACAATTCAGCTATGCGATTGCTGCCAGGCATTTGCATGCTGAGCCACCTTGCCCTGTGATGAGCTGCCCACAGCATGCAATCACAGGCAGTTGCAGGTTTGCTAAAATAGCAAAACTGCCTAATTCAAGGTTGATTACAAAACAACATTTTCCTCTAATTGGCAAAACCATGCTTTAGTGCAGGTGGGGCAGATGTAACATGTGCAGAGAGAGTTAGATGTGGGTGGTGTGTGTTCAAACTGAAATCTAAATTGCAGTGTAAAAATAAAGCAGCCAGTATTTACCCTGCACAGAAACAAAATAACCCACCCAAATCTATCTCTCTGCACATGTTACATCTGCCCCACCTGCGGTGCACATGGGGAGTAATTCAGATGTGATCACAGCAGCAAAATTGTTAGCTAATGGGCAAAACCATGTGCACTGCAGGGGGGCAGGTGTAACATGTGCAGAGAGAGTTAGATTTGGGTGGGTTATTTTGTTTCTGTGCAGGGTAAATACTGGCTGCTTTATTGTTACACTGCAATTTAGATTTCAACTTGAACACCCCCCACCCTAATCCAACTCTCTCTGCACACGTTACATCTGCCCCACCTGCGGTGCACATGGTTTTGCCCATTTGCTAACAAATGTGCTGCTGCGATCAGATCTGAATTAGGCCCTTGGTTTTGCCCATTAGAGAAAAATGTTGTTTTGCAATCAACCTTAAATTAGTCCTACAGTGCGTTCCTCTGCGGAATGCAAATATTGCGGTGCAGGCAATCTATCAGTCCATCCAAAGTGTCAGCTCTGGGACATTATAAAGGTCTGAGGTTCCATGAATGATACCATTGCATTGTCTGTGTGGTACCTTCCTCAGCGATAGCACCAGTTAGTTGTAAGGGCATAATGTCTGTGTGGTGGATGGTTGATGACATGAAACGGGCTTGGGGGGGTCTTATGGGCATTAAAAGAGCCATATGGGGAGGCCTGAGGGCGTGTTGGGGAACAGCTGGACATATAAAGGGCATGTAGGACAGACTTATATGAGAGACAAGGGATGAGAGTGTAATCCTGCCTCTGTATAAATCATTGGTGCGACCACACCTGGAATATTGTGTACAGTTCTAGGCACCTCACTATAAAAAAGATATCTTGGAACTCGAAAGGGTTCAGAGGCGAGCCACTAAACTGGTTAAGGGGTTCGAGGCACTGGACTATGAGGAAAGACTTAAAAGGCTTGATATGTTCACACTGGAAAAGAGGCGACTGAGAGGGGACATCATTAATATTTCTAAATACATTAAGGGACAATACAAGAATCTGTCAAACGATATGTTTACCAAAAAAAACACTACATAGGACACGAGGACACCCCCTGAGGTTAGAAGAGAAAAAATTCCATACCCAACGGAGAAAAGGATTCTTTGCAGTAAGAGCAGTATAGATTTGGAATTCTTTGCCAGAGAAGGTAGTAATGGTGGACTCAATTAATAAGTTTAAAAATGGATTAGATAAATTCCTAGCGGAAAAAAATATCGAGGGACACAACATTTAATTAATATTAAAATTAAATTTAAAAAAATGTAATGTACAATAGGTTGAACTCGATGGACATTTGTCTTTTTTCAACCTCAACAACTATGTAACTATGGGGGTCATTCCGAGTTGTTCGCTCGCAAGCCGTTTTTAGCAGCTTTGCACACGCTAAGCCTACGCCTACTGGGAGTGAATCTTAGCATAGTAAAATTGCGAACGAAAGATTTGCAATATTGCGAAAAGACATCTCTGTGCAGTTTCTGAGTAGCTCCAGACTTACTCGGCATCTGCAATCAGTTCAGTGCTTGTCGTTCCTGGTTTGACGTCACAAACACACCCAGCGTTCGCCCAGACACTCCTCCGTTTCTCCAGCCACTCCCGCGTTTTTCCCAGAAACGGTAGCGTTTTTTCCCACACGCCCATAAAACGGCCAGTTTCCGCCCAGAAACACCCACTTCCTGTCAATCACATTACGATCGCCTGAACGAAGAAAAAGCCGTGAGTAAAATTCCTAACTTCATAGCAAAATTACTTGGCGCAGTCGCAGTGCGAACATTGCGCATGCGCACTAAGCGGAAAATCGCTGCGATGCGATGAAATTTACCGAGCGAACAACTCGGAATGACCCCCTATATATGTAACTATGTAACTATATATTTATTTAATGGGCATGTCTGGTGGTTTTTGATAGTTTTTTTTCTATATTTGGTTGGCGACCAATGTCTGGCTCCTAAGCTGTTAAGTTGGCTCCTAGATTTTAGCAAAATGTGTTGAACCCTTATATACCGTATGGGGTAGTGTTGATTTGAAATAATATTTGTATTCAAGTAATACATTACCAAAAGCATCTGCCCTTGGCATTACCGTTAAGGTAACATTTTACATTTGTATCGTTGTTGTTACACCATTCAGGCAAACCTCGGTTTTCTGGATAATATCGGCTCTTGCAGAATCAAATATTTATCTTATTCAGGCCGCGCAACAGCGCATTGTTCCCTAATATTGATACTAAGCCATCCCGTGGACCTCAGATTTTCCAGTAATGACTACGTATTCATTTCCAAGTTCCTTCATGTTATAGGCAAATCTCTTTGCTTTTGTATTAATACTTTTAATTGCTTCTCTTGGGCTTTCGCATAACCCACAAGTTCAGATTGTGAATGCACTTCAAATTATACGTTCAGCTTTTTTTTTTTTTTGTCTTGCTTGCAATTGATCCTTAGCCTACTAATGTTCTGTTTCATTATTTTTGTTCAGGCTGTCTCTCTAATTTGCTGCATGTACTATTAGATTTCACCCGCATTTAATAGCCAAGCTCTTCATAAGCGTGTGCGCGGCTCGCCTGCCGTTTTGTAACTCGTCTGCCTGTAAATACTGAAATACACAACAATTAGCATGACATACACGTATAGCCGGCAGGTCAACACCCACCTGAACATTAATCACGCTGTAAGAAGTGACAGGCAAATGAGTACCCCTTAATACATCTCGTTTTGTTATTAGAAGTATTCAGTGCACTTTAAAATGGACATCGCAGCACTTATAGGTGAGAAGGGCAGGCCAGGAAATCTTACCGACAGGCAGGCTGTTTGACCTTTAAACTCATCAGTATAAATATGAATAATGGCTCACAAGCACAAACTTGCTTTCCTGTGTAGCTACACAATGCAGCTGCATTCACTGTCATCATAATGATAGGCTATTGCATACACACAGGGCCAGCTCCAGGCCTACTGGCACCCTGAGCGAGAAAATGTGAAAGTGCCCCCCTCCCCCCCATGTGCGCGTGCCCGCCTGGAAAAGTGGGCGTGGCCTCGCAACTTTATATTATCAGAATATAAATATATTTTCACACCCCTCTACACACACATACACAATTAGCAGCCGTACACAGAATGCCCACAGTAGTGTACTTTACACATAATGTCTCCAGTATAGTGTGCAGTGCCAGATACACATACGCCACCAGTAGTGCCAAATACACATACACCCCCAGTAGTGCCAGATACACATTATATGCTCCCACCAGTGCCAGATACACATATGCCCCCAGCAGTAGCAGATACACATTATATGCCTTAACAGTTCCAGATACACATTATATGCCCCAAGAGTGCCAGATACACATTATATGACCCCACAGTGCCATATACACATTATATACCCCCACAGTGCCAGATACACAATATATGCCCCCACAGTGCCAGATACACATTATATGCCCCCACAGTGCTGTGCCAGATACACATTATATGCCTCAACAGTTCCAGATACACTTTACATGCCCCTACAGTGCCAGATACACATTATATGCCCCCACAGTGCCAGATACACATTATATGCCCCCCACAGTGCCAGATACACATTATATGCCCCCACAGTGCCAGATATGCATTATATGCCCCCACAGTGCCAGATACACATTATATGCCCCCACAGTGCCAGATACACATAATATGCTCCAGTGTCAGATACACCTAATATGCCCCCACAGTGTCAGATAAATGTGCCCCCACAGTGCCAAATACACATAATATGCCCTCACATTGTTAGATACATGTGTCCCCACAGTGCCAGATACACATAATATGCTCCAGTGTCAGATACACCTAATATGCCCCCACATTGTCAGATAAATGTGCCCCCACAGTGCCAAATACACATAATATGCCCTCACATTGTTAGATACATGTGTCCCCACAGTGCCAGATACACATAATATGCCCCCACATTGTCAGATACACATAATATGCCCTCACATTGTCAGATACACGTGCCCCCACAGTGTCAGATACATGTGCCCCCACAGTGCCAGATACACTTAACCCAGAGTGCCAGATACACTTACCCCAAGAGTACCAGATACACTTACCCCCAGAGTACCAGATACACTTACCCCCAGAGTACCAGATACACTTACCCCCAGAGTGCCAGATACACTTACCCCCAGAGTGCCAGATACACTTACCCCCAGAGTACCAGATACACTTGCCCCCAGAGTGCCAGATACACTTACCCCCAGAGTACCAGATACACTTACCCCCAGAGTACCAGATACACTTACCCCCAGAGTACCAGATACACTTGCCCCCAGAGTACCAGATACACTTACCCCCAGTGTACCAGATACACTTGCCCCCAGAGTGCCAGATACACTTACCCCCAGAGTACCAGATACACATGCCCCCACGTGTGTTCGGCCGCGGCAGCATGGCGTGCTGTGATCGGGAGGGAAGGGACAGCTGCACTGAGTCTGCAGCAGCGTCCGTTCCGCGGTCCACCTCCTGGGTCCTATCAGTGGCTGTGCCAACGAGGGGGAGTGCTGTGGGCGGACTAAAGCTAAGCTACTCTGTGCGCGCTGTGCGGCGCCACAACGCGCACAGAGTAGTTTTGCTTTGTCCCACCCACAGCACTCCCCCTCTCTCGTCATCACACATAGCTGCTGCTGCTAGCACTAGGGAGGCGGGCCGGGACGGACGCTGCTGTGCTGCTGCAGGACCTGGCTCCAGTCAGGCTCCCATATGGCGACGTGAGCATGCGGCGGCCTTTCAGGGTGGCGCTCTGCACGGCCGCTCTATTCGAACATGTCTGGAGCCGACCCTGCATACACCCACTGCAGCAGGGGATTAGGAATATTTATGGAGTAACAGAAATATTTTAACCTGGGACGAGAGAGGAACTAAAACTCACCACTGGTAACCAGCACTCATGTGTAGACACCCACTTATGTCCCAGACGTCTTTCTACTGCCATGATGGCTGTAACGAGGGATCGGCTCAGTTGCTTCTCAGATGTTTTTGCAATGTAGTCCTTGGCCTCGCCACTCCCGAAAAATGGCGGCAACATGCCCCCTTTTCTGGCAAAGGCGGCCCCATCCCTCCCCCAAAAGCCTCTACCTGTCAATCAGGCATAAGCGTTCGCAATCCTGCTATACAATCGCAGGACTCATTCTGCATATGCTCAAAACGGGTCCTGTGCCCAGGGCTGGTGAAGGGTTTCTCGGCACCCTAGGCAAAACTTCAGCCTACTGCCCCCAACCACCACCAATACCCACTTCCCAGCCCTTCAAATGAAAGTGCGACATATACGTTCCACAGCCACCACTTGCATTAAGTACAACAAGGCTGCTTCTTTTAGAGACATCCTTAATTTTGTGATAGGCAGACTCAGTAGCGCCCCCCCGATCCCGGCGCCCTGGGGAGTTGCATAATTGTAGAGCTGGTCCTGGCTGCATCTGCTTATGAGATCCATCCTGAATACCCCCAATGCCCCAGCTTCTGTACATTATTACAGATGGTAGTAGTCAGGGGTTAAAGTGGGGTGGAACAGGGCGGTACTGCTTTCCGTCACTTATAATTGTTGGTGGAATGCCCGCCCACCTTGGCCGTCCACAGAATGTACATATGTGCACACATTATGAAGGAGGCTGACCGCCGGCTTCTCACTGGCAGCTCACTGGCTGTGCGCCGCTACAGAGTGACCAACCAGGCACACCTCCATTAGTCCCCCTCCAATGAGATAGGGCAGTGACGTCTTCACGCACCTGTCTCTCCTGAGTCCTGATACTGGAGGAACCATGAGAAGACCCGTGCGGAAGCAGCAGCAGATGTCAGCCTCAACTTGACCGTGAGTCAGCCTGCCGAGTTGTGCTCTGGGGTTTTGAACCTGCACTTTATGGTAGGAAAAGGGCTGACACCAGCTGTCACTATATGGAATATATAACATTATAAACTCACCCTTTGGACTACTACTTGCTATTTATAACCCAGGTTGATTTTCTTGGGACTGTCCTCGTATTCACATAAGTACTCGCTAGTCATGTATTACACACTTCAGAAGGCAGCAATACTAAAGGTTGTTGTTGTTGTTGTTGTTGTTGTTTTTGTTTATTGTTTTTTTTTATTTATTCATATTCTGTTTCCTAATCCAGTTTTTCTTCGCCGTTTTTCCCATTAACACCATTTTAATACATATCTTTACATTTCATAGCGTCAACTTTCTCTTGCAACTATTAAATAATAAAGCTGATTGGAGGTATCTTGTTCCCATAGGTAGCTCGTTTCCTGCCACTCTTATCAGCTATTTGCAGGGGTTACAGTGAGCCGGAACGGGGCAGAACTTCATTCCGTCAGTTCCATTTGGAGACGGAACCAGTTCCGCCTGCTCCGGCTCACCTAACCCAGGATGTCAGTCCGGCGCTGCAGGGGGATGCTGGGCACGCCCTGAGATTTTGTTACTAGCGAGCACCTGGCTCCTTCCCCACAGTGTCAGCGTCATGACGTCTCTCCCATAGTTTCGAGAAGCAGGCAGCCAGACGGACGGCAGCGGTCGGACACAGGAGCGGGGCTTAAGGTAATTATTGCGGTTTGGGTTTTTTTGTGTAAGGGGCACAACTATCGGGGGCATTACTACTACAGGTGACATTTTTACTGGGGTCACTGCATAAGGGGCACCACTCCTGGAGGCACTGCATAAGGGGCACCACTCCTGGAGGCACTGCATAAGGGGCACCACTCCTGGGGGCACTGCATAAGGGGCACCACTCCTGGAGGCACTGCATAAGGGGCACCACTACTGTGGGCACTACATAAGGGTTTGGTTTTCACTTTACATTGCATTTGAGTCCTGTGTTATTTTTTTTTTTAGTTTGCAACTTTGCATTCATGTAGACTTAGCTTATCCCCGGTGCGATACGGTATCCGGAACTCTTGCGATCCCGTCTTCTCCTGTTTCTCCTTTTCTTATAGCGGCTGCTCGTTTTTTTCTTTCAGCACATGTGTCATCTGCCTGATACAATCCTTTTCTCTTGTGCGCATGCGTCAGCGTCTTAGCAGGGGCAGCTGGGATGAAATGGGGCGGAGCATGCCCGGGTGAGTGATAGAAACCTTAGGGAAGTAATCAACGTCCCTGCCCACTTCGTCACGTTTTTCAGGTTACGCTATCCTGAGATGGCGAATCTGAAAAGACAGGAGAAGCAGAAAGCAGAGCTTACCGTCCTTTAATAAATCGCACGGTGATGTGATTGAGACACAGAGCAGAGGAGACGCAGTACAAGTAATGACCTTCTCCGCAGTAAACCCGCTCTTTGGGGGAGATTCAAATGTTTGAAAAGTCGGTTGGGCGTCTGTCTTTTAGATAGGAAAAAACAGACTCCCAACTGACTTTTCAAACATTTGAATCTCCCCCTTTGAATAGAATGAATCGGAGAGAAGACGTGTTTTCTCTGCTTTAGAAATATACCCCTATATCATGAGCAAATCAAATTCATTTATACTGTCTTGAGTTCTTTTTCTAAAAGCACTATAACTTTCTTTCCTTATAGACATGATAGGTATAATTATCTATTTTACATATTACATCCTATGTAATAAAAGGCTAATGCTGCTCCTGACCTCTATGGGGGGAATGCAAGTGTTTTGCACGCCGTCAGTCACTAGATGACGCCCGTCGGAGCACAAGTGTTGCGCAGCACGGTAGCCACAGCCGCTGGCGTTGACATAACTGTTGTCGTTCCATCATTTTTATTTTTTTTCACAGTTGTTCATACTGTACACACGACGGTTACTCACTTTAAGAAGGTGCAGCGTATAACTGATGCACAGGTGCTTTGTTTCTACCAAACAAGAGGACAGAAAGATTAATGAATACATTGGGCATCAGATCTAGGGGTATATTTACTAAAATTCGTATTTGTGCCGATTTGGAGGGAGATTCATCATGAATGACATCGAATGTGTAATTATGCAACTTTTTGGATTTTTTACGCCTCATTTACTAAGCTGCCGTATTTTACATTTTCGTGTTTTCCGATGTCGATGTTATTCGTGTTTTTGTAAGGTAAAATGCGGCCGATTTAGTGGTTTTGCGGCCGTGTTATGAGGTTTATTTTACGACTGCGTCACATTTCGGTTACGGCAGTGTTAAACCGTTCCCGGACGTGGTTTTTTTCTAAGTTTCGTTTTCGTCACTCGTCCGTGATTGGTTTGATTCGTGATGGAGGAGTGTCAGTGCTCATTACTATAAAAACGCCCCAAACTGTCCGCACCTCGTGGGTTTAGCTAGTGGAGAGGTGAGAGGAAGGTGTGTTCGGAGTTGGTGAGTTTTTTTGAGTTTGTGGAGGATTTGAGGAGGTTTTTTTCGATTGTTGAGTGCTGTACTGTGTGTGTAAGTAGTCTTGTCATACTTGTTGTGTTGTTATTTAAAAGTCAGTCTAGTTTTTTGTCATTGTATTTTTTTAAGTCTATTGTCACTGTTTGTTTGTGAGTGAGTGAGTGAGTGAGTGTGTGTGTGTGTGTGTGTGTGTGTGTGTGTGTGTGTGTGTGTGTGTGTGTGCGTGCGTGCGTGTGTGTGTGTGTGTGTGTGTGTGTGTGTGTTTGGTGTGTGGTGTATAGTGGTAGTGGAGGAGTGTGTTTACTGTTTTTTTTCTCACTGTTATTTGTTGTTTGTCCTGATTATGTCCCAGTCAGAGGTGAGTGAGGTGGAGGAGGTGAGTGAGGTGGAGGAGGTGAGTGAGAGGGAGGAGGTGAGTGAGAGGGAGGAGGTGAGTGAGGTGGAGGAGGTTAGTGAGGAGGAGGGGGAGGTTGCTGCTGCGGCCTTCACTAATAGTGACAGTGATGGTGGTGTGGCTCCGCAGCCACGCACCACTACAAAGATGGGCCGCAATGTTAAATTCAGCTACGCTGAGAATATGGCTTTGGTGCGGGAGCTGATGAGGCATCATCGCCAGTTGTTTGGCCATGATGCTGCAAAGGTGTCGTCACGCAGGAAGACTGTTCTGTGGGGGAAGGTCGTTGCGGCTGTGAATAGTAAGGGGGTGGTGAGGCGGACTGAGGACACGTGTCGTAAGCGATTCTACGACATCAAGCGCCGTGTCAAGGCTAAGATGGCGAAGGAGGCTAAATCAGCCCGCCAAACCGGTGGTGGATACCCCTTCTGAGCGTCTTATCGGGATTGGGAGGAGCCTGTGCGTACTCTTATTCCTGCAGAAGTGGTTGGTGCTACTCATGTCCGTGATTCTGATCGCCCAAGGCAGGATAGTGAGTTATTTTTTTTTATTTTTTTTACATTTCTAACATCTGTGCTTTGTCCTTAGTTGTCTGAAATGTCTTAGAGCTAATTGTGATTGTAAGTTGATTCTTCTAATGTGTTGGTGATGTAGTGCAGGCGTGGCCAACCTGTGGCTCTCCACCTGTTGTAAAACTACAAGTCCCATCATGCCTTGCCACAGTTTAGCAATTAGAGAATGCTTAAAGTGTGGCAGGGCATGCTGGGATGTGTAGTTTCACAACATCTGGAGAGCCACAGGTTGCCCAGGCCTGATGTAGTGTTAATCTCTATTATGTATGTTTTTATCCTTTGTTTTGTCTTTTATTCTGGTTGGCTTGGCCTTTTTCTGGTGTCTTATTTCCAAAATAATTTTTTGTTGGTGTATTTTTTTTTTTTTAAACAATGGACTTATGTTTATTGTGTGTTGCTCTGGGTTGTCATTTGTGTTGTTGTTGTTGTTGTTGTTGTTGTGATTTTCATGCATATTTGGATTAGATGTTTTCAATTTGTGCAGATATTTGTGGGTAGTGTCTTCTTGTTTGCATCAAAAATTGGTAACTTAGCGTGCAATATTGTGGTGGTGTCAAGCTACTTCGTTTTTTGTTTTAATTAGTATAATATTGAGCATTATTTGCCTTAATGTATGTATTGTTTGCTGGAATTGTGTCTTATTTAAAGTATACACACCCAATGAACTCAGGCAGAAAAGCATAAGCATTGTTTAGTTTACTTTTCATCAGGTTCCACATATGTTTACATCACAATAAGGTATTTGCATAAACATATACAAAATAAAGTTTGTTCATAAAGACATTCTTCATATTTCTACAGTACGAAAGAGAAGCAGCACAGCCAGGCCACATCCAACACTGCCAAGAGATGCAGATGGTGGGAATGCAGGTAATATTTTAATGTAAACACATATTCTGCAAACACATAGACAAACAAAATGTTAATGCTTATCTTATCACATAGGTTCTTCTTCTGCCAACCCCCCTCCACTAAGGCGCCCATCACAGGGCTCGGTTACTGTGGCTAGGAGGCCTACCAAGACACGCCGTCTTGAGGATGAGTCCCCAGCACCAACATCACCACCCCAACGGCGCATCTCCGCAGTGTCGGCCCTGCCACCACAAGCAATTTTGGCAAGCCCACAAAGTGAGGATCCACAATCCCCTCAGTTGTCTGGTGAGTAAACATAACAATTACCTGTAAAGAGAAAAAAAAACAGTGGTGAAGAGGTATTAACCTGGAGAAGGCATAAGGAATTGAAAAACCTGTGATATGTGCAAGGTGATAAAGGCAGCAGCACAAAAACAACATAACTGTTAATTTTCATATTGAAGCTGTTTGCCTTGTGCCTTTATCACCTTGCACATATCACTGGTTTATATCGCTTCCTTATGCCTTCTCCAGGTTTAGACATCTGCCCCACTGTTTGTGCACAGCAAAAAAAAAAAGGAACAGTCATCCTTGTATTAATCACCAACAGCAAGCACAAGGTGGTAAGGTTTGTTTCAATGCTTAATTGTCAGATGTGATGTTGGCCATAGCAACAAATATATTTATTTTGAAGATTAGCGAAAAACTCCAACATAAATGTAATGTCTCATCCAATTGTTTTGCATGGCCAACATCACCGGTTCTAAACTTAGGCCACCTTAAGACTTTTACACCCATTGTTAATGTTTACATTTTACACCAATATTTTTGATAACGTTTTGGCCAGACCACTGACTGCCTTGAACAATGTATGAGTGTATTGGGTAACACATTTATTGTATTGTATGTGTTGTCCCAAAGGAAGCTTCATACCCAATATGTAAATGTATTTGGTTTATTTTAGCGTTATTTGTGGTCACACATTAATTATGGCTTACAGTACAACAATTAGGTCAAACTTTACCAAAATGAGTAGTGAACGTTAGAAGCCACATATTTGTACAAAAAGGTAAACTACATAGTTTATTTTAGGACTCAATCTATTTTTCAATTCCTACATGAATATAAAGAAGCAATGCATGTTGACAAAAACATAAAGTAAGACCAATGCAAAATAAACTCAAAATAGTGTCTGTCTTCAACCCCATACAGAACCAGCCATCATGACCGTGGATGCCCAGCAGGAAAGTGACCAGCAGGACACCTACACTCTACACCTGCAAGCCATCGATCCTACCCAGCCAACCACGGCGCAGGACATACCCCAACCACCACAAACATCCCACAGCCCCCAATTGATCACAACACCACCCAGGACACAAGTGGACACTGAGTTTTGGGACAGTTGGGCCACACAACAGGCGCTAAACTATGCGTGCCTGAAGACCCACAGCCAATACCTGGCAAGTCTGCCCCATCATCTGCCTAGACTGAGTCGAAACTCAGGCAGACGTATAGTTCAGGTGGGCAGAATTGCCAACTCAATGGAGCAGATGAGGGCAGACAACTTCCAAATGCAAGCCAATCTCCAACGCATCATGGATGAGCAACAGCGGCAGCAGCAAGCACTAATTCAGCTCATCCAAAACAACCAAATTATCAATGACAACCTGTCCCGCATAATAGCAAGCCACACTGCAGCTAATACGCAACTGACTGCAAGCCTCAATATACTCAGCCAAAGCCTTAATGTATTGGCATCACATCAAGTCAGCTCTAGCTCGGGGACAACTACACCAAACCAGACACCAGTTCAATCCCCAGTTAGACGCTCCAGTAGAACCAGGACCAACGAGCCAGCCCAATCCTCCGCAACGAGCACACAAAAAAAAAAAATAATCTGCCCTGCAGCGATTATTTTGTTAATTAGAATATTATGTTGATTTCATACCCCAAAAATGACTGTGTTGAAGGTAATAAATTGCTCACACGGAATATGTGTCTTGTTTCATTAGCTACACAAACCACCAGCACATTAGTGTATAGGCACAGATGTCTATTGGTCTAAATATATTGGCTGCCCCTAGGTGGCCATAACTCAACGTGTGTGTAATCTATGGCACCCAGCACATTGGGCATGGCCGCAAGCTCAGAGAAAGCTACCCTCAATGCATGCCACTGCGACTCCTGGGTAGGGAAGCAGAGAGAGGCATCTATGTGGCCATCCAAGACATACAAAACATGAGTGGACCTTCCTAAATTTAAGGTGAGTGTCATGACCTGTAATCAATACAATACTGTGTTATATTACATTACAGAAGCACCACTTAGACATAGACGTGTATGTATATTTTAACACACCTGAATTAAATATTTAGAAAAGGTGGCCTGTGAGATACTAATGACATCGACAGTCACAGGCTGCAAGCTGCCAGTAGGCATAAAGTGCAACACAGCCAGGAGTTTGTGCAGGCCAGAGACAGAGCGAGAGCGTGCTGTCTCAGGGTATAGGTTAAGTTTGACAAGGTCAAACAGACGGACCATCTGTATAAACTGGTCAACAGCCAATTTGTTTACGTTTAATCGCACACTAAAAATACCAGCCATGCCCAGCCTACGCGGAACCTGTACAACCTGATGACCATGTTCATTTTCCTGGCCTGGGTTTATTGTAGCCTCATGGAGCAGGGTCAGGTATCCCCCAGCAAACCAGAAAGCAGTACTACACACAGTAGCAGCCATTTCAGAGTGAGAGTGGAGAAAAATGTGCTTGGGTCCCTTTTAAAGGACCAAAAAGTCAGGTGCGAGTAATGTTGAATTGGCAACACATGTAAACACGCTTCTCAAAAGCAGGTCTACTTTTTTTAGGCTTTTTGTACGATTAGTATTTTTTCACGGCCGCACATGCATTTTCACGGAAGAGATTTGAAATACGAATGCTTAGTAAATGACCGAGTTCTATACCTAAACAGCCGCGTTTGACCGATGGTGTATTCATTCATATTTTTTACCTTTGACTTCCAAAAAAATACGAATGCCCTCATCACTGCCGTGATTTTAGTTTAGTAAATTCCCGAGATGACACTCTGAAGAAAAAACACCATCTCGGTCAAAATCGGGAGCTTAGTAAATATACCCCATAGTGAGCAAATGGGCAACAATTCAATTCCTCATTATCTCTCACCGCAGATATTGTAACATTCTTCTCTCTGTCCTTCCCAAGTCCCATCTTGCCTGTCTTCATTCTATCCTACATGCTACCACCTGCCTTATTTTAATCTCTCGCTGGTCGGCCTCAGCTGACCTCTGCCAGCTGCTGCACGGGATCCCTGTCTCCTAAAGAATACAGTTCAGACTCCCCACCCTGACCTACAAAGCTCTCAGCGCTTTACCCTCCTCAACTTCTCCAACATCATTTCTACCTACACCACCTGCTAATGGCTGCTGCCTACTCACACCAGTGCTGCCCCTGACCTACGGAACCCCCCCCCCCCATCCTATCATACTAGCCATTAGTCTCCATGCTGCTAACACTCTCCTTTCTGTCCAATCTGCCATCTCTACTCCCCACTTAATGTTGCCCAATTTGTGTCTGCCCCTTCCCCCTAGATTATATTATAAGCTGTCGCAAGCAGGGCCCTCTTCCCTTGTTCATTTCACTGCCCCGTACCTCATTGTTTTTCAAGCCCATACCTCTGACTACTGGCCTACAGTACCTCACACCAGTGCTGAAAGTAGGGTGGTACGGGGAGGTACGGAGCACCATTAAGAAATGTGGTGGTATGCAGTACCACCAGCCTACCACTGGGGCATAATTTATAAGGGGCATTTCTGTGTGTAGGAGATAAAATGGTGTCAGTGGCATATCTGTATGTGGCATAATATGTAATAGGTATTAAAATGTGTGGCATAATGTGTAATGGACATTATGGTGTGTGGCATAATGTGTAATCGACATTACGGTGTCTGGCATAATGTGTAATGAGCATTACGTGTGTGGCATAATGTGTAATGGGCATTACGGTGTGTGGAATAATGTGTAATCGACATTACGGTGTCTGGCATAATGTGTAATGAGCATTACGTGTGTGGCATAATGTGTAATGGGCATTACGGTGTGTGGCATAATGTGTAATGGGCATTACGGTGTGTGGCATAATGTGTAAGAAGCATTACGGTGTGTGGCATAATGTGTAATGGGTATTACGGTGTGTGGCATAATGTGTAATGGGCATTACGGTGTGTGGCATAATGTGTAATGGGTATTACGGTGTTTGGAATAATGTGTAAGGGGCATTATGGTGTGTGGCATAATGTGGCCATGCTCCTATTGTCAAGTAGCCACTCCCCTAGTTTCGTGTGACCACGCCCCCTTATGACACATGACCATGGCCATTTTTACTATCACTACCACTAAGAAAAAATTTCTACTTGCACCACTGCCTCACACGGGTACTCGTCATCATCGCTGATGCTTACTGGTGATAGAAGATAGACAGACAGATAGATAGATAGATAGATAGATAGATAGATAGATAGATAGATAGATAGATAATTATGAGTTGCCTATCACTGCGGCTGCTTTAGCATTTTTTACCGTAGTCCTGTCTGCTACAATCTGCTAATGCTAGTATCAGCCCTTTCCCTAGTGTAGTAGTGTGCGTCTGAGCGTGCAAGGGCTGGGACTCCCACATTGTACATCTTTAGACACAGAAATCCCATTTGGCGCATCTTAGGTTGCAGCATGGAAACTTGTACCCGATGCTAGGTGCAGATTCTTAATCACGGCCTCCAATGTAAGTGATTAAGCATCTGAGTTTGCAGTCACTTCTGCGCTGTGCCCACAACAGTCCTATAACATGCCCATAAGACTTTGCATCTCCGTCAGTAGCGGATCGTGCCACGGGCAAGCAGGACTTTTGCCCGGGGCGCCGCCTTCCGGAGGGCGCCGGCGTCATCCGGAGGGCTCCGCACCATGGCACGATCCACTACTGCTGTGCCCTCCGCTGCCCGCTGTGTCCCCCGGCTGAGTCCCCCTGTGAAGGGAACTAGACGCGTAGCGTCTAGTTTCCCTTCATGGAGAGGACCTTTGCTGTGCGGTGCGCGATGACATCATCGCGCACCGCACAGCAAAGGTCCTCTCCACGAAGGGAACTAGACGCGTAGCTCCTAGTTTCCCTTTGTGTAGAGGACCTTTGCTGTGCGGTGCGCGATTACATCATTGCGCACCGCTCAGCATTTCAGCGGCGCTACTACTGTACAGGGGGCATAACTGACCACGCCCCCTGTACGAAGCCATGCCCCTATGCACTGCCCGGGGCACAAAAAGGGCTTGAACCGGCCCTGATCTCCGTGTGTCTCAATAGTCGCCACCTAGGCTAGGAATCGACATTACATTTCAAGTACATTTCTAAGACCGTGCATCTCACTTGCTCTGCGACTACACCATGCTTCTGACTCAGAAAAAGCCCCTTGGGTAGATGAATTAATCAATCAATAACATTGATATTTCCTCTGCATAGGCTGCGGAGGGATGTAAGTGTCATCAAATAACTGTGATTAACTATTGTCACTCTCCGGAGTGTTAAAACTGGTTTCTTACTGCTGCAGTGACTGTCCTGGCTGGCGCTGAGGTCTAGGAGTGCTGCTTCCACACATCGCTCCCGGTTCATACAGAGGTCTGTTTGCGCTATGCCCGTGTGATGCTTCCAGCAACTCACTGCTGTCTCAATGTGAAACGCTGTACAGCACTTGCTGCCGCTGCCTGCTGTTTCAGGACTGATCCTCCATAGTGCTCTGCTTCCTGGTGTTTGGGGCTAAACCAAAGTTCCCTCCATCTGTGCTGCCATCTTGGTTTCAGTCAGCTGACTCTCCACTGTCGAATCCAGGAGCTTCTCAAACCAGCTGATCGCAGCTTCCAATCACTGAGCACTCTGTGCTATAAAGTGGACTTCCTGCTGACACCAAATCGCCAGAACAACAGTCTCTTCTTATGGAGTAATATCTCTGTGCTGAGATCCAGGATACTTTGTATCTACACGGTTCCTAACCATTCCGATCCAGTTCCAGTCTGGTAAATACTAAATCTCTGGTAATCTCTGCAATACCATAAGCATCTATTAGAGACTATTCAGTGTCATCATTGCAGATCCAGCCCAGTCAGCACTTCGGATCCATTCCGGTCATCATTCCGGATCCAACCTGGTCAGCACTCTGGTTCCATTCCTGTCACCATTCCAGTTCCAGTCTGGCCAGCACTCCGTTTCCATGCCGGTCATCATTCTGGTTCCAATCCAGTCACCATTCCAGTTCCAGTCCTGCGAGTACAACGGCACCATTTCAGTCATCATTCTGGTTCCAGTCCAGCCATCATTCCAGTTCCATTCTGGCCATCATTCCGGTTCCAGTCCAGCCAGCATTCCAGTTCCATTCCAGTCACCATCCCGGTTCCAGTCTGTCCAGTATTCCGGTTCCATTCTGGTTCCAGTCTGGCCAGCATTATGGTTCCAATCCAGTCACCACTCGGTTCAAGTCTAGTTCTCATTCACTTCCAGTACTAAAGCAGTGATCTACAGTCCATGTACAATAAAGTTGTTACTCTTTTCATTCCTGCCTTCAGGCTAGTCACTGCTAGAACACCAACGATCCTTCACTAAAGTCAATACCTGCAGTATCTACCTTCCTGCTAAGTTCCAACTCCTATGAGAAGAATCTGGATAAAGCCTCCTCACTTCATTCATGCTCTCTCAGAGTCAGCTCCACCCACAAACGCCTGCCCAAGCCAACCCCAAACCTCAGGTGTGACATCTATTATGTATTATAGTTAACTCGTAGTCCTTAACTTCCACTAAAGTTAGTACAGATGTGTCCACATACACCTTTCCTAAAATGTAGCCATGTGGCACGATTTGGCTGCCATTGACTCTGTGACTTAGCCACGCCTTGTTTTTTTTCTTCAGATTTGTTTCTTTAATCTACTACATCATTAAAAATTATTTCGCTGCAAAAATTGAGGCACACAGTATCCGACATGTCTTGGAAAAATCCTGGGCATTCCTGTGCAGTGACCTGGAGGTGGCAGGTAGCAGACGGGCAAATGCCAAAACATACTGCGGCATCTGTGTCCACCTGTGAATCTGCCCATTAGTTTTACATAATACGTACAGTACCTATGTATACCCAATGCTAGCCTAATCTGGTCACTGACACGCAGCCGCGTAAGTGTCTCTTCTTTATCATTTAGAAGGACAAAAAGCTTTTGTATCGGTCAAATGAGAAGTTTCCTGGACATCTCTGTAACATGAAAAGCGTAATTATTTCTCTGTCCGGGGTCTTACACAGGCAAGGTGTGATGACTCACAAATAATAGGAGGAATTAAAAATACATTATCTGTACTTAGAGCTGTCTCCATTGTCCTACTAAGAAGTTGAGTCTGGGAAGACTTTTTTAATGCAGCTTCTTCTTCTGGAAAAAAAAATGAAGTGTAAAAGCTGTTTCATAGTTTCTGAAACTCAGCCTGCAGGTAAATTTAATAGGGCTTAGCATTTATAATTTAGGCACGGAACACGGAATAACACGGCTCTATGGCAATTTTCAAGCTTCATTAAAATCCTTAGTGATATGAATCAAGAGCTGTCGTTGAGCAACACAAAAAATAAAATAAAATAACTTGTCTGTCCCCGTGAATTCCTGTTAGGTTTTGTGTTTTGGCAGCTGTGTTAGGTTGTGGCGGCTGCTGGAGAGCCGGTTATTAAATTACAGAGAGTACAAACAGGTGCTGCCAACATATTATCTCAGAGACGAAGGGAAGGAGCTGACTACTCCAGTCCTAACTGGCCGCCACGAACTCGGGGGTCAAGAACATTTAACATAAAAATGGTGACATTTTTATTTTTTAGTACATTAAAATACATAACTTAACCACCCTGTCTTGTGGGAGTGTCGTGGAATATTCATGGGAGTATTGTGGTTTTGAGCCGTGCATACAGGTAAGGGACCTGTGTCAGATTACGGACGAGCCCCCACATTAATTGAATGGATATTTGCTGTAGCATCAAGTAGTAGATCTGCCCGCACCTACAGACACTTTGGGCCGGGTGTAATGATGCGGGATGCTGGCTGAACTTGGATTTTTTTTTTAAAGGGGCAGTCACTTACAAAGCCCTTTGCGTGCGACTCAGCCCCAACCCCAGAGTGTGAACTGGATAAGGATATTTCTCAACTAGATCCCCTTTCATTCACATTTCCTAATACAGTTCTTTAGGGGCAGATGTATAGATTTATACGGAGATGCATAAGCTTACTTTATAAGAGCAGAACAAGTGACTGTTAGATTCCATTGCGCTTTAAAAGAGTCACAAGAAGGAAATCAGTAATTGCAGCAATCATCGTTACTAGGGATCCTTACATTTCTCACAGTATCACACATAGCTACAATATATAAAAGATGCATTTGGGATAAACTCCTTATCAAGAGCCTAATTCAGACCTGATCGCAAAATCAAAATCTTTCTCCAATGGGCAAAACCATGTGCACTGCGGGTGGGGCAGATGTAACATGTGCAGAGAGAGTTAGATTTGGGTGGGGTGTGTTCAAACTGAAATCTAAATTGTAGGGTAAAAATAAAGCAGCCAGTATTTACTCTGCACAAAAACAATATAACCCACCCCAATCTAACTATCTCTGCACGTTATATCTGCCCCACCTGCTGTGCACATAGGTGGTCATTCCGAGTTGTTCGCTCTGTAATTTTCTTCGCATAGCAGCGATTTTCCGCTAATTGCGCATGCGCAATGTTCACACTGCGACTGCGCCAAGTAAATTTGCTATGCAGTTAGGAATTTTACTCACGGCATTACAAGGTGTGTTTGACGTCACAAACACACCCAGCGTTCGCCCAGACACTCCTCCGTTTCTCCAGCCACTCCCGCGTTTTTCCCAGAAACGGCAGCGTTTTTTCACACACTCCCATAAAACGGCCTGTTTCCGCCCAGAAACACCCACTTCCTGTCAATCACATTACGATCACCAGAACGAAGAAAAAACCTCGTAATGCCGTGAGTAAAATTCCTAACTGCATAGTAAATTTACTTGGCGCAGTCGCAGTGCAAACATTGCGCATGCGCAATTTGCGGAAAATCGCTGCGATGCGAAGAAAATTACCGAGCGAACAACACGGAATGACCACCATGGTTTTGACCATTAAAGGAAGATTTTGATTTTGCAATCAGGTCTGAATTAGGTCCCATGTGATTAAGAGATTGCACCAAGAACAAGAGAACTCTGTCCCTTCACTCTGATTCCACAAAGCACTTTGTGAGTTTTTAGCTAATCAAATATACGTTTTAGCAAGATGTTATGCTGATTTTATTCCACTGATTTTGTTTTCTTTCACAGCTGTATTTTGGGGGGTTTTAAATAAATGTTCCCTATCAATGTCTATAATAATCAGTGTCTAATATAATAGGTATAGTAGGTACGGGGCACAGATGGAGATGGAACTGCGGTGCAGATCGAGGTGGCCCAGCAATATGCTGGTAAATTACATATTTAAGTAAAGTAAAAAAAATATATATCTTTGTCCTCTATGGGCACCAAAGTTTGGAAATCTCTTTCCTACTTCACACGTGTTATCAATTAGGCTTCTCCTTGATTGTATTTAGAATTAAATAGATTTTGTCATCATGTTCTTTGAGATGAGGGAGTGGACAATTTATTTATGAAAACAGTCTTGTATACTGGCTGTTGTTATCCTCTGTACACGCTCAATTTTCTTCCAAATGTCACACAAAAGTTGGCGCTGTCGGCAGGTAGTGGGGGCCCGCTGCACAAAGGGGAGTTCCGCTGGTTCCGCCGGGTGTTACTACGTCTCTGTGACTAGGTGACATCAGAAATCAAGTAGTGAGGGTTTTGCTACATGGCTGCTATCAGGGATTACATAGTGACACTCTGTGATGACTGCCCGTTGCCAGAAGTAAACAGGTTGTCAGCTGCGCGGGCAATAGTAAGAAAGCGCTGATTAACTCTTAATGATACATTAACAATTTGCTCTTTCATTAAATAATAAATAGAATATTATAAAACAACTAAAATGGATACCCGTTGGTCAACAGTAATCAGACGTACAGTACACTACACAAACGTACATGGATACCTTCACATGATGTTACAGAGAAATGAAACGGTGCCAAATTAAATTCAATTGATATTGCAGATGGAAAAATGTTTTTGTTTTCATGTGGGACAATCAAAGCATAGCTAAGGAAAATATATATCAGCCAAACAGTGTAACAGTGGGTTCCTCTAGAAAGAGAAACGCTGAAAGGTTCCGTTAGAAGCAGGGGTGGCCAACCCTGGCCTTAGAGAGCTGCCACCAATCCATGTTTTCCAGGTCACCTGTGGATCTGTAGAATGTGTCGGTTAGGAATGAATGCGCCACATGTTTGAAAATGTGACAATTATTGTAGTAATGGCCACACCTGTGCACCAGCTGGGTGATCTGGAAAACATGAACTGTTAGTAGAAGTTCTCGAGGACCAGGTTAGCTACCACTGAAAGCAATCTCCGCACTATGGGGGTCATTCCGAGTTGATGGTAGCTGTGCTAAATTTAGCACTACGATCAGGCACTCAGGCATGTGGGGGGACGCCCAGCATAGGGCTAGTACGCCCCGCATCTTAGTGCTTCCCCCCCTCCCCCGCAGAAATGCAAAAGCATCGCACAGCGGCGATGCTTATGCATTCGAGGGGTAACTCTCGGCCAGCGCAGCTCCTGCAGCTGGCCGGGAGAACCTCTTCACCACCCGGGTCGCAGCGGCTGCGTGTGACGTCACGCAGCCTTCGTGGCCCGCCCCCCCCCCCCCAACAGTCCGGCCTTGCCTGCATTGGCCGGACCGTGCCCCCTGAACGGCGGCTTACCGCCACCGTCCAGCCCCCTCAGACAGGCAGAGGCGATTGCAAGGCAACGACGGCCTTCAGCCATCTGGCATGCGCCAGCATACTGCGGTGCCGGCACATGCGCAGTTCGGACCCGATCGCTACGCTGCGATAGACTGCAGCGAGTGATCGGGTCAGAATGACCCCCTAAGGACAATGAGGGTAATTCAGAGTTGATCGCAGCAGCAAATTTGTTAGCAGTTTGGCAAAACCATGGTGGTCATTCCGAATTGTTCGCTCGTTGCCGATTTTCGCAATGCTGCGATTTGTTGCTAAATGCGCATGCGCATGGTACGCCGCGCGCATGCGCTTAGTTATTTAACTAAAAACTTAGCAGTTTTGCTGTTGTCTGTGCGGCGCATTTCAGTCGCACTGCTGATCGGTGAATGATTGACAGGAAAGGGGCGTTTCTGGGTGGTATCTGAGTGTTTTCCGGGAGTGTGCTAAACAAACGAAGGCGTGTCAGGGAAAAACGCGGGAGTGGCTGGAGAAACGGGGGAGTGGCTGGCCGAACACAGGGCGTGTTTGGACGTCAAACCAGGAACTAAACGGACCGAGCTGATCGCAATCTAGGAGTAGGTCTGGAGCTACTCAGAAACTGTAAGAAAATATTAGGTAGCAGTTCTGCTAATCTTTCGTTCGTTATTCTGATAAGCTAAGATACACTCCCAGAGGGCGGCGGCCTAGCGTGTGCAATGCTGCTAAAAGCAGCTAGCGAGCGAACAACTCGGAATGACCACCCATGTGCACTGCAGGAGGGCAGATATAACATGTGCAGAGAGAGTTAGATTTGGGTAGGTTATAGTGTTTCTGTGCAGGGTAAATACTGGCTGCTTTATTTTTACACTGCAATTTAGATTTCAGTTTGAACACACCCCACCCAAATCTAACTCTCTCTGCACATGTTACATCTGCCCCTCCTGCAGTGCACATGGTTTTGCCCAACTGCTAACAAATTTGCTGCCGATCAACTCTGAATTATGCCCAATAACCAAAGCACAATGAGGGTCATTCAGATCATGTCAAATCTGCATTTCACATGCAAAGCGCTGATGTTCTGTACTTTGCGCATACACAGGACCTGTTCTGCGAGTGCTCGCTGCTCGGCTGGCCACCCACTTGTCAGTAGCCGGCTTACAGATAGATGGGGGCGTGCCGCATGGCCAGGCCCAACTCAGCCATGGCCACGTGGCGCAGGCAGACAAGGAAGTGCTGATTCGCGGCCCCAGTTCGTCCCTGAAAACGTCGACATTCGGCAGGTGCCAACGTGTTCAATGTCAGCATTTTAACATCACAACTGCTGACACGGTGCAATCATCATTAACATTGTAAATGTTGAAGTTGTAACTTCATCCCAAATCAGACGACGGCAGAGTTTAAACTTTTTCTTACCAGTTTGTGTTCTTCTTGCAGAATTACCATAAAATTTTAATGCAGTTTTAAGCAACGAATCAGTATAAAATTGTGCCTATATAAGAATCGTTTGTAACAAAAAAATTATAATTTCAAGTTATCTTGCTATGCATTGTTCCTAGAATGGAAGTGCGTGCTTCAATGCGCCTGGCAGCTGAACTCGGCTGAGATTAGGAGGATTTCCTTCCCTTTTCACTCATTCAATTATTTTGTTTAAGATTTACAAATAAAGATTACTTTATCACTCGCTGAAAGAGTGCCGCATAGTTTGGACTTAAATGAGTTCCATGCTACTATTGAATTAATTTCTTTAGGGTAACACGTATAAGTGAGGCATTATCGTATGGGCAGAAATCAAATGCAGGTTGGGCAAAAGTCATCATTCCACAGTGTATAATCAAATATAAATTCAAAGTTGCAAGTTTAAAGTTGGACTGTGCCTGTCCTCTACGCTGCAGAGGAGGATGAAGATGGTAGAGGAAAAATAGTGGGAAATACAGAGTGGGCTTTCCCCTACTTTCCGTTGACCGGAAAGAGACTGGACCAGTTGGGCAGCTGAAGCTATAGTATGGGGACACATACAGAGTGATGTTCCCCTGCAATAAATGCAACCAGCTCCAAGAGGTAGAAATTCCTAGGGAAATGGGGATCCCCCCACAAAAACTGGAACCCCTTGCCACGGACAACCCTAAAAAACCCAGGCATCTTCTCCACACCCTCGGTGCTTTGGTTGTGGAGACAATAGTATAAAGAAAGTGAAAATAAAATATTTCTTTTTAGGTGGACTAGAGATCTTAGCACGCCTGCCTAGGTAAGATGTTACTTGTCGACAAGTACCATCTTGTCCAGTATGCCTGGACAATAAGAGCCCGCTGGCACATATATTCCACCTACAAAAAAATATTAAACAACAGACAGAACACACACCAAATATTCTACTATTTTATTACATAGAAACACCCCCATGCAGCTCTCGATAACCCATTTATTACTCACAAAATGTCACGGATCATATCCTTTTTGGACTATGTAACATCTGCGAATTGTTTCAATTTGATCCTGTCCTCACCATATATTTCAGGGTGTTTGATCAGAGGTTCAGGGTCTTGTCCACCGCTGTCTAAACCATATGAGCTTCTTGTAATTAATCTATCTTTACTCACATAGTGGCCAATTGACGTTGGAGTCTTTGGTTCACCGGAACCATCACATCTTCAGTCATTTCAGCAGAAGCTCCAGAGGAGACCGTTGTGGGTAGGTGGAGTAGGTGATTCTGCCATATGGTACTGATGCTACCATACTCAAGGTGAGCTCCAATAACTAGAGCTCTAAAATCAGGAGCTGAGCTGCAGATATTATGGAATTGCAGCAAGTATATAGTGTAGACATTGCATGTACTATTTATGCAGATGTAAGTATCAAGCAGGTATGGACAATTGCACAAAAGAATGGTACTGTATTAGTGTACGATACAAGCACAGTCCATATGCTTGGTATTCTTGCTGGCAAGATAAATAAAAGGGGTTGAGAAGAAGTGTGTTCTTAAACTGTCCAGGTGACTGGAACATATAAGGGCAAAGCAGTTACAAGATGTTAAATAGTTGTGGAATCCATGGGTCTGGCCGTTTGCTGATAGCTCGGTAACAAGAGTGGGAACAGTGAGAGAAGAGGGTGAGGAAAAACACAAGCTAGTACATGGAGAGTCAAAGAGTCAGGTATATATAATAATCAGAAGAGATAGACTGGACAATCACCTAGCAATGACTGCTAGGTCCATACATCGATTGGTTCCGGTATGAAAGATAGATAGTGATTAGTTAGAAAGTCAATAGATAGACACCATATGTTAGATGGACATTAGGTCGACAGGGTCATAAGGTTGACAGGGTCAAAAGGTCGACATGGAAAAGGTCGACAAGTCAAAAGGTCGACAGGTCAAAAGGTCGACGGGGTCAAAAGGTCGCCATGAAAAAGGTAGACACCATGTTTTTTGCATTTTTGTCGTTTGTGTGGATAGTTTTGTCATCTGGGACGCCCAATTGTAGAAAGGCATACCCTCGCGGGGCTCGCTTCGCTCGCCACGCTTCGGGCACGGTGGCTCGCTGCGCTCGCCACAAGGTTTGTAACCAACTCTATGCCGACATGGATAGAGAAAGTATGAAATAATCCAAAAACATGTTACATTACAAAAAAAAATTTGTCTATCTTTTTTATGTCGACCATTTTCATGTCGACCTTTTGACCTGTAGGCCTTTTGACCTGTCAACCTTTTCCATGTCGACCTTTTGACCCTGTCGACCTAATGTCTGTCTAATATATGGTGTCTATCTATTGACTGTCTAACTAGACACTGTCTATCTATCAAACGGATAAGATATCGATTATACTGTACGGGGATGGGGGCCAAGCTATTAGTAACTGCCGGCAGTGTGCATGTCCAGTTCACTCTCAGAGACACCAGACACAGGCACAGGTAAGTCTGGCTTCCCCTTAGCCTGCGGGCAAGAGTGGAAGCCAAATTGTTTAATTTTTTCTAAATAGTGAATGAGTGGCACAATGTGTTGAACCGGACCAAACTTCCTGACACTCTGCTTCTGCTCACTTGTACTCAGCACTCTCCAGCTGCCAGTCTAAGTAGCAAGGCCAGGTCAGCAGGATCACGTGTATGGAAGACACAAAGGGATCTCTTCACTCCTGGCAGCTCAATCATGTTTAAGACCAGGGGGTAGAATTGCTCAAAGTTTCTAAAACAGACAAGAGATTGTGTTGCCCATAGCAAACAATAATATTCTGTCTAGCATTTTCAAGAATGCTATAGAGTAGAGGATTTCAAATGTGGTCCTCAAGGCACCCCAACAGACCAGGTTTTAGGTACAGTGCATCCGGAAAGTATTCACAGCGCTTCACTTTTTCCACATTTTGTTATGTTACAGTTACAGCCTTATTACAAAATGGAAAAAAAAAAAATTCCCCCTCAAAATTCTATACACAATACCCCATAATGACAACGTGAAAAAGTTTTTTGAGATTTTTGCAAATTTATAAAAATAAAAAAAAATCACATGTACATAAGTATTCACAGCCTTTGCTCAATACTTTGTTGCTGCACCTTTGGCAGCAATTACAGCCTCCAGTCTTTTTGAATATGATGCCACAAGCTTGGCACACCTGTCTTTGGGCAATTTCGCCCATTCCTCTTTGCAGCATCTCTTGAGCTCCATCAGGTTGGATGGGAAGCGTCGGTGCACAGCCATTTTCAGATCTCTCCAGAGATGTTCAATCAGATTCAAGTCTGGGCTCTGGCTTGGCCACTCAAGGACATTCACAGAGTTGTCCTGAAGCCACTCCTTTCATATCTTGGCTGTGTGCTTAGGGTCGTTGTCCTGCTGAATGATGAACCGTTGCCCAGTCTGAGGTCAAGAGCGCTCTGGAGCAGGTTTTCATCCAGGACGTCTCTATACATTGCTGCATTCATCTTTCCCTCTATCCTGACTAGTCTCCCAGTTCCTGCCGCTGAAAAACATCCCCACAGCATGATGCTGCCACCACCATGCTTCACTGTAGGGATGGTATTGGCCTGGTGATGAGCGGTGCCTGGTTTCCTCCAAACATGACGCCTGACATTCTTGCCAAAGAGTTCAATGTTTGTCTCATCAGACCAGAGAATTTTGTTTCTCATGGTCTGAGAGACTATTCTCACAACAATGGTAGAAGCCCTGTTTATTTGAGTCCCAGGGAAATTTTTACATTTATGCTTTTATAAAGCTGAAATAAAACTAGTCTGACTTCCTAATTAAGTAGAAATAAAAACAATCCCTTTCTTCGGCATGTTATTTTGTTCCGTCTCTATAAACTGCTATTTTTCCTGTCTTGTAGCTGCCGCGTTCTACAGGTCAGTTGCTGTTTTGCTACTCACCAGTGGGAGTGGAGCAAGCCTCCAGTCTCAGATAATTAGTAGGAGATGACAGCAGCTCAGAGGCAACAGGAAAAAAACAAACAGTGATTCACTTTGCAAAACGTATTTGAATATATTTTTTAAGAAACGCACATATAATTGTAACGTGAAAAAAATGAATAAGACTCAATCAACGATTATTAATTTACCTCAAGAACTTTTTCATCCAAAACATTTCCATTGCTTCAAAAATAATTGTTAGAAGGAAAAGTTCAGTCCCGTTCATGTCACCCACCTGGCCTTGAGCAATCATTACTATACTTAAATGTATAGTTTTTACAATTAATGCTCACATCAGATTCTCACTACTTCCCCAAGACAAACACATCGTTAACCCACGCCAAGCTTAATGCGTCCATGGTGTGTATATAAATACTTAGCTTAGATGACCTCTTTGGAATGATAGAACATTTCTCCAAACTAATTAGGGCTTATTATGTTTATAGTATATGCATGCGGTGCAATTTTCCATCGTGCAGGATAAATGTCTCATCTGACACTTGTGTTCTGTCAAACATGCAATTATAAGTATAACCTATCATGTAGTGTAGCTGTTATTTGTTATTTTGTATAATTATAATATTGATTGCACAATACTATTCAGCAAATGGAAAGTATAGGTAAATGTATTACGCATGTTCTATCTTTATTCTGCTCGTGTGGGTAGGGAGGTTGATGATCAACGTAGACGTGATTATGGAGACAACAGCTAGATCCCCCATATTTTCTGAAAAGTTTTAGATGTTTTTAAGAATCAAGTGCTATTTAAAATTTGTAATTGAGGTTTGAAATGTAAGCAATTGATGGTGAATAGCTACTAATTCTGCAGGTTAGAAAAAAATAGGGACTTAAAATCAGTCTAGTCTGAATTTTGCATATTCTATAATCAGTTAAATCACGTGGCTCAAATAAATGTTACCTGTTTGCATAGGAGTATCTAGGGGTTCGGGCTATTTGAAATAGGGAAGTCACATGTGCAAAAAAGGGACATGATCTTGTGGAAAGGGGCATGACCACACAATAGTACCCCCAATTCAAATCACGCTACACAGTAGTACCCCTTATACACATTACGCCACACAGTAGCAGTGCCCATTACACATTATGCCCACACTGTCACAATGCCCCTTACACATTATGCCCACATTGTGGCAGTGCCCCAAACACATTATGCCTCGCCTCGGCCAGCACCCCTTGTGAGTGCCACCCTGTCAATGGGTAGATACGCCTCTCTCCCTACCTTTCCAACATATAGCTGTAGTCCCCACACCCTCCCAACACATAACCATAGTCCCCATCTCCCTCCCACCAAATAGCCATAGCCACCTCTCCAAGCACATAGCCATAGTCCTCCCATAGCATAGAGCCTTAGTCCCCCCAGCACAGAGCCATATTCCCCCCAGGCACAGAGCCATAGTATCCCCCTTCCCAGCATATAGGCATAGTCTCCTCTCCCCAGCGCACAGCCATAGTGTCCCCTGCACATAGCCATAGTCCCTGTCCTCCTTCCAGCACATAGCCATACTCACGCCCAGTACATAGCCATCGTCACCCCAACACATAGCCATAGTCCCTTCCCAGCACATAGCCATAGTCCCCTCCCAGCACATAGTCATAGTACCCCCAGCACATAGCCATACTCATGCACAGTTCATAGCCATCGTCACCCCAACACATAGCCATAGTCCCTTCCCAGCTCATAGCCATAGTCCCCTCCCAGCACATAGCCATAGTCCCCTCCCAGCACATAGCCATAGTCCCCTCCCAGCACATAGCCATAGTCCCTTCCCAGCACATAGCCATAGTCCCCTCCCAGCACATAGCCATAGTCCCCTCCCAGCACATAGCCATAGTCCCCTCCCAGCACACAGTCATAGTACCCCCAGCACATAGCCATACTCACGCCCAGTTCATAGCCATCGTTACCCCAACACATAGCCATAGTCCCCTCCCAGCACATAGCCATAGTGCCCCCCACCTTCCCAATCACATAGCTGTAGTCCTCCTCCCAGCACATAGCCATAATCACCCCAGTACACAGCCATAGTCCCCACATCACACAGCACTAGTCCCCTCCCAACACATAGCCATAGTGCCCCCCCACATTCCCAAGCACATAGCTGTAGTCCTCCTCCCAGCACATAGCCATAGTCACCCCATTACATAGCCATAGTCCCCCCCAGCACACAGCAGTAGTCCCCTCCCAGCACACAGCTGTAGTCCCCTCACAGCACACAGTCATAGTGTACTCCAGCACACAGCCATAGTCCCCTCCAAGCACATAGCTGTAGTCCCCTCCTAGCACATAGCCATAGTCCACCGCCAGCACATAACAGTAGTCCCCCCAGCACATAGCTGTAGTCCCCCTGGCACATAGCCATAGTCCCCTCCCAGAACATAACCGTTGTCGTCCCTCCCAACACATAGCCACAGTCCCCCAGCACATAGCCGTAGTTCCCTCCCAGCACATAACCGTAGTCCTTCCCCCAGCACATAGCCATAGTCCTCCCAGCACATAGCTGTAGTCCCCTCCCAGCACATAACCGTAGTCCTTCCCCCAGCACATATAGTCCTCCCAGCACATAGCTGTAGTCCCCCCAGCACATAGCCATAGTCCCCTTCCAGCACATAGCCATAGACTACTTCCAGCACATAGTTGTAGTCCTTCCCCTAGCACATACAGTACATAGCCTTAGTCTTCCCACCCAGCACATAGTCATAATTTCTGACAATACCTGCCTGTTGTGCCCCACTGGCCAGCACCTGGGCTGGAGGCTTGCACAGCATTGAGCAACCACTGTTACAGGTTCCGGTGTCCTGCCCCACACCACACTACAGTAAAGAAACTGAAAATAAACTACAGCTCTCAGCAGCCCTTGCTGTCAGAAGCTCCCAACAGAAAGGGCTGCAGGGAGCTGTATTTTATTTCTAGTTTCTACACTGTAGTGCACTGCGGTGCCGGATACCGGTGCCAGCTACTGCCTGCCAGGCAAGCCTCTAGCCCAGGTACTGCCACTACTAATTGATTCCTCCCCCTGGCTGACAGTGGCAGTGCCGGACGCTGCCCTCTCCTCAGCCGGTGCCCCTGGCAAATGCCATCCTCGCCAATGGGTAGATACGCTTCTGCCTATTTGTATTTAATTTCCTCTGTACTGTATGTAGGCTTACCATACTGTCCCTTTAAACTGGGACGCTCATGAATCACACAGGTTCTGTGGCTGATTAAAACCAGGTGAATGCAGGCTTGATGTCAGCCAGCCATGGAACCTGTGTAATTCATAAGTGTCCCGATTTAAAGGAATAGTATGGTCAGCCTATTTATATGGAAAAATGTTATTGCGTTAGTGCAGCCCTTACACATATGCAGCAAAAACCCAGGATTTTACACGTGAATGCAGGTTTTGGTATGTGTGAAGGCAATCGTCCTGGGTCCCCAAAATTACATTTTTAGTGAGAGGAGTGTGCAGAGGATGTTCTAATGGTACTGGGGCACTGTACTGTGGCACAATATTAACTGGAGGGCACTGTAATGTGGCATAATCTGATCTGCTCACTGTAATGTTGTGGACAATATAATATTATATAGGACTAGGTGATTCATCGCGCCCTACGGGCGCTCTTCACACCGTCGGAAGGGGCTGCTCCCCTGTAACCCGAGTACCCTGCAAATGTATTCTTGGCTCAAAACCATGGCAGAGATCTGCTTTGCACCCGTGCGTTGTGGGGGTGAACAGCGCAGGGGTGACCGCGTATGGGGAGGGTGTCTGTGCATGCTGCGGGTGGATGTGGGGGGGGGGGTGCAGATGGGAGAGGGGGTCAGGAGATGGTGTGGGTGGGGGAGCGGTGGTGGATGGAGGAGGGTGTGGGCAGTGCTGCGTTTGGGGTAACGTTGGAGGTGCTGGGGGTGGGGGATGGGCAGGTGCAGGACTGTTGTGTATGTGGCAGGGGTTCCGGAGGCGGTGGGGTAGGGGTAGGTGTACAGTGGGTGGTGCGGCGGGCCGGTGAGGGGCAGAGGTTATGTAGGTGGGGGAGGGGAAGGGGTGGGGTGCGGTGGATGGTGGAGGGGTTCCAGAGGTGTTGCGGGTGGGAAAGGGGCGGGTGTGCGGCGGGTGGTGTTGGGGGTCCGGTGGTGTGGCGGGCCGGTGAGGGTCTGGGGTTATGTGGGTGGGGGAGGGTCAGGGGAGGGGGTGCGGTGGATGGTGGAGGGGTTCCAGAGGTGTTGCGGGTGGGGAAGGGGCGGGTGTGCGGCGGGTGGTGTTGGGGGTCCGGTGGTGTGGCGAGCCGGTGAGGGGCTGGTGTTATGTGGGTGGGGGAGGGTCAGGGGTGGGGGTGCGGTGGATGGTGAAGGGGTTCCAGAGGTGTTGCAGATGGGGAAGGGGCGGGTGTGCTGCGGGTGGTGTTGGGGGTCCGGTGGTGCGGCGGGCCGGTGAGGGGCTGGGGTTATGTGGGTGGGGGAGGGGCAGGGGTACGGTGGATGGTGGAGGGGTTCCAGAGGTGTTGCGGTTGGGGAATGGCCGGGTGTGCTGCAGGTGGGGTTGGGGGTCCGGTCATGCGGTGGGCTGGTGAGGGCCTGGCGTTACGTGGGTGGGGGAGGGGCGGGGGTGCGGTGGATGGTGGAGGGGTTCCAGAGGTTCTGCGGGTGGTGTAGGAGCGGGTGTGGGTGTGCTGTGGGTGGGATGTAGGTAGGTATAGTATATGTGTTATACAGAGACAGCATACAGAAGATAGTGGGGAGGTGGGTTACCCTGTCTGTGACAGGTGATGCGGTTCTGCAGCCACTCCAGCCTCTGGATGATGCGCTGGGTGTCCTCCTTGTCCTCAGGCTCCATCCGCCTGCTACTCCTGCTACTGGCCCCGCTCCGGTGTCCGCACATAGCGGGCGCCATGTAGCTGTTGCTTTAGCCCATGTACAGTAGGCAGAGGTTGTGCCTGATACCGCTCTGGAGCACGCAGGGGCAGAGGAGCGGTTTGGTGTGCGTGCTCCAGAGCAGCGGGGATGGGGGATGAGTCCGGGTACAGGGAGGGGCGCAGTATGAGGGGACGGCGTGCACGGATACCTTACCGGTCTGGCCGCCGCGTGGCATCCCAGTGTCCGTCAGCGGCTCCATGCTTGAGAGCGGACCCAGCAGGACTCAAGCATTGCGCTGCTAGCAGCTAGTCGCAGCAGCCAATCACAGCGCAGGCTTCCAGCATCTGTCCAATGGCTGGCGTCGGGGGGCGGGACCTGGATGGAGCCTTAACCTGGTACAGCTGCTGATGTCTCCGCACTATCCAGCGGTCTGTACTGCTCTCAGTAATTACATCTTGCGGTACTTGTATATCATCAGTAATTCTATCTATATAGCCTATTTGCCTATGTAATTCTCCTATATCTCTCCTATATATTAGGGCAGATCTGTGACTTGACTCCGCCCAGCGATGTGACTCCGCCCAGCGTTAGCAAATGAGTCACAAAGTCACAGATCTGGGCTAATATATAGGAGATGGGGCAATGTAACTGGCATAATTTTAACTAGAGGGCACTCTGATGTGTCACAGTATGAACAGGGGGCATTACTGTAATGTGGCACAGTATGACCAGTGGGCACTGTAATATGGCATAATATACACTAGGGACACTGTATGGCATAATGTGAATTGGGGATACTGTGGGGCATAATGTGTACTGGCAGCACTACAATGTGATATCATGAAGCATTCGGGAATAGGACCCTTAAATATTGTGCTTTGGGGCCCACAAAGTTCTGGTTACGCCCCTGATGGGGCCCACATCTGGGACCTGACTCAACCACACCCAGGTCATAAAGTTGTCTACAGGTTCCCAGGATTGCCAGATTAGAATTGTGTGGCATAATGTGAACTGGGGGAAATGTGTGGCATGTGTACTGGTGGCACTACAGTGTGGCATATTGTTCACTTGGGGCACAACAATGTGACATAATATTAATTGGGTGCACTCAATTAATATTATGTCACATTGTAGTGCCCCAAGTGAACAACATGCCACATTGTACTGCCACCAGTATACATGCCACACATTTTATCACTGTTTGATTAAAGGGGTCTATGTACTGAGTCTTGGTGAGAGATAAAGTGGAAAGAGATAAAGTACCGGCTACAATATTAAAAATAATGTTTTGCTCTGCCTATCGATCTAGCAGCTCGACCAATATTAACCCAAGAGCCTGTAGACAGTCACAGAGGTCATCTCAGCAGTCAGCGGCATACAGCTCTCCGATGGTCCTGTGTGAAATGGCGCAGAATCACCACAGGAGGGACTTATATAGAATCCAAAACACGCAAGATCAGACGGCGGGAAGATGACGTTTTGCCTCGTTTCGGAATCCGAGCAAGGCGGGAAAACCTGAGCCGGCACTCGGATTCCCTCGGAAAGCGGAAATTCGGGCGGGCTCAGATTTCAGAGAACCGAGCCTGCTCATCTCTAATAAGAAGTGCTACAATGTAGCAGCCATCTTATTTCTCTATGCCAAGCTCCATTGTGCTTCATATACAGACTCAGTAGCACACAGATATACGAGTGTCATATACCAAATTAATTAGCACAGTCTCTCAGGGCATCATTGTCACATCGCACTGTGACTAAGAAGCATTTTTGGCAAAAAAAGACACCCAACGCAAACAAAGGACCTGTCAGCTTACTCATGCCAGGCACCAGGTAGCAAAAAACGCTAGATACAAACTTGTGTGTCTCACACTATGTTATGCACACCAGTGCCAGCAGGAATGTACTGGTGTCTGAACGGAGAGGGATGCAAAAACAAATGAACTCACAGACAGACTGGGGAATATGACATTACATACACAGAAGGTGATAGGGTAACAAAATAAAGACAAAGTGAACAGAGAAGCCCAAAGGCTAAGAAACTGGGTGTCTCCCTAGTATTAGGAATGCTCAGATGGAAAGAAGCGAGATGTTGTGATTTAATACGTAGAGAACCCGAAATGCTGTTGCTAAGGGCAACAGCAAAACCCTAAGGGTTACCAACGGGTGTGGCAGTAAACTCCTTGGTCAGAGATGGAATAATAGACACAAGGAGAGTCTCCACAATCCTAGTCTTCACTTGCAGTGCACTGGTTCAGCTTACTGCCACTAAACTGACACCTGAACACCTTGCACAGTGAGAAAGGATTTTGGCAGGCAAGTCTGAGAATACAGCCGCAAACCTGCTAGGTTCACAGAGTAGCAAAAGAACCCCAGCAGGTTAAACGACTGACTCCAGTCTTACTGCTAGGTCTGGATTGGCAGAGTGTAATACCAAATCCCAAGGCCTATTTGCAGTAAGCAACAAACAAATACAAAGTTTACACAGTACTAGCTAGCTTTCAGGAACTGACTAACCAACAAAGATTCAGCAGCATCTGCCTAACCTGAGAAGAGGGTTTATATAGCAGGTGCTGTCCACGCCCCACTCAGACCTCACAGACTGTGAGCACAAAAACCAGCACCGGATCCCCTGCCGTGCACAGAGCCTGTAACCACTGCACAGCAAAAGACCCGAACCGGAGTATCAGCTACGCTCAGGTTACTCCGCTAGCACTTGTCTCCCGGTTGCCATGACGACGTGGCAGCACAGGGCAGGAGACCCTAACACACATCAAGCTTCCAAGCCCCATTACCTGACACAGCACTGCCGCTTTCTGGCCTTAGGGGCTCCAGGGGCCATCAAATACATCACTGAGATTTGTATCTGCTAATCAGCCAGGTGGTTGGCATATCCTTTGGCTCGTCTCTCATATATGCGGTGCATTGGCGACGCCATCTTAACTCCTATCAGCTGACTCTCTGTTCAACAATCAGAAGCCTTTCTAGTATCAAGGAGCATATCAGGCTATAGGGTGCCCTATTTAATGCTGTTTAGGTGAGCAGACCAGTGCCAGAACAACTTCACTCCTGTGACCTGCTACTGCTACCCAGCCACTACTCCTTGGTGTGTCCCGGTTACTAGCTGTGTTCCTTGTCTGCTAATTCCAACTAGTACCAGTCTCTATTCTATGCAGTGCACTTCAGTCTGCAAATACCAGAATCCAAGCAGTGACGTTCAGTCCGTGTTCTGTGCTGTGCACTCATATGGGATCAGTATGTGATCATGGCGGACAGGATGCCAGCGGTCACAATATCAACACTGGCATCCGGGTGGTCACAATCCCGACAGGGGAGAGGTAAGTATTCCATTTCCCCCCTCCATAGCCCCCTAACCTTCCCCCTTAGTGCCTAACCCTATCCTCCCCCCTTAGTGCCTAACCCTAACCACCCCCCCTAGTGCATTACCCTAACCCTCCCCCTTAGTGACTAGACCTAAAACACCCACCTCTCTCCCCCAGTGGTCCCTAACCCCCCTCCCCGCAGCCTAGCCCCAATCCCGCCACCACCACAGGCTAACCCTAACGCCCCTGAGTGGCACCTAAACATCCCCCACACACACCACGCAGCCAAATCATAACCCTCTCGGCTACACTTGCCTTTGGGACCCTGAATGTCGGTGTACCGGTGTCGGGATGCTCACCTGGTCAGAATTCCACCATCTGTGTTCTGACGAGTGTCAGGATTCCGGCGTTGGGATTTCCGCTGTGAGTGTAATGCTCTTTCCTGCAAGTTTCTCCATCCATTCTACACAGGATCTCTAAACCAGTTCCAGCATCCATCCAGGACTGTGTTCAGGCCCTCTAGCACTTCCTCACTAATTACCAGACTATACACTGCACACCCTGGTCCTCAGCCATCTCCCCCCACATCTGCCCCCTCATCAGGCCTCCTGGTTTCCATCATTCTCCCAACACTCAAGCCAACCCACAGGTTCCTGATCTGCGTTAACAAAACCCCAGAGACCTGACAGCGTTTACTCAGGTCCCATGTCTCACACCCAAAGTCACTGACTGAATGAGTAAATCTACTGTACTACCAGGTTTGACTGGTTTTATTGGACATTATTATTTTACTTTTCACATGTACACATGTAATTTTCTAATTAAACACTGTTATTCATTTTGCAGATGGTAAATGTGTGTATCACTGTTCATGTTTGGTTGTAATGCAACACAACTGATCCGCAACATTTCGCTTAAATAACCGAGGTGGTTATTCAGAATTGGTTGCAAATTTTGCTATTTTAGCAAGATCTGCAACCACTAAAATAGCATGCTGGGAGCCAGCACAGGGCAAGGCCGTCCATCATGTGTAGCGCCACCCTGCAATGTGATCACAATTCAATTGCGATCACTGCGCAAAAACCTAAAAGAGGTTGGCCCATGCTGCGTAGGCAGACGCATCGCCGCCATGTTTACAATCTCAGGAAACGCAGGCAACATCATCGGCTGGCCATGAAAACAGCCATGACACTCCTGTGTTTCCTTGTCCACTCCCCCCCCAATGTTGCATTGCCGCTCCGTGACACCCACCACCTGTCATTCATGATGCGATCGCATCCTTCCAGGATGTGATTGCAAAATGGTTGGTCACGAGTGCAGTGTTCGAAAATCGCCTGTTTGATTTTCGGAACACTGCATTCATCTCTGAATAGCCCCCCTCATTCAGAGGTGGACAAGGTGGCAATGTCAGATACAAGTGGAAGATGTTGTGTATCTGCGAATTATAGATATGTGCGGACCCCCGTGTATTTAGGTTTTGGCAATACCACCCTCAAGTGTTTTGGTTCGGAATAGGTTTTTGGTGCGGTAAAAGAATTGATAAAAATGAATAACGTAGCTAAAATCGTGTACATTTTTGCAATCCAAAGCCAGAAACTTGGATTTAAAATCAGGTTTTAGTTCAGTTCGGATTCACAAAATTGGGGTGAAATTGGATTTCGGGAGAACCAAACCGCACATCTCTACTTTGAATATGCGTTCCAGTGCTTAGCATTCGGACGCGCAGAATTAATTTTGGCTGCAAGAGTTGTGGATTTCAAAGGGTGTTCCTGGAAGTTAACAGGAGCGTGGCTAGCCAGAGATTGGCGTGTTACGGGCCTCATCTGTTAAAATGGAGTAACTGCACCTGCCATTGGCTGGACCAAGAGTCCACATTGCGACCACTGGTGGCTCTAAAGGCGTGCGGAGACAGAATTGCGCAGCTGCAGGTGGGCATCTCAGAAGGCTCAAATTTGTGTCAGCATTACCATAAAGAAGAGGCCGCATGCTCAGATCGGGAATCAGGCACAAGATTCCCAGCAGATCAAATGATTCAGCGACAGAACAATTTAATGCATGCACCTGATATCTCCATGTATCTTCCTGTAAGTTAATGGCCCCCCATTTGCTTTTCTATACTATTACCTGTAGATCTGCAGAATCTTAGGAAAAGGGTAAGAGCCACTCAGAGAGCATGTTCCATATTGCCAACGAGCACACAATTAACATTTGCAGAATGTACCAGATTGAAGACATGGTGATTTGTATTGTATGTAATTTCTGCTACAGCAAAAACGACAAAAAAATCAGACACATCAGAGAGTGTTGTCGAATGTAAATGAGAACTCACAAATTACTGTCACCTTGTACCCGTTTCACACTGAGAATCACCGCATTGTAATGAATAGATTCAAATGAAAATTGCTGACTGTGGCCATGGCGAAATGACTTATAGCTGAACATTTCCTTTTATTTCCGAACTTTCCGTCTTCCTGAAAGGTGCAGTTTTTTGCAACAATAAAAGGAGAGATGAGATAAAATTAACATCAGTCTTTTCAAATATGTTTTTCATGATTTCAGGCTACAAATCAACCGTCTCGAATTGGGGCTGCGCCCATGGCTGAGTCTATTGACTGTCGGCCATCTGCGACTATATGCAAATGCATCTACAAAGCCCTCCCCTGGCGTCAATTTTTTTTTTTAAAGTGCTCTCAAAAAGAGTCTTTATTGTCTTTCTTCTCTCTCTAATACAATTGTAGTCTGGATCTACAAAAATCTTTGGGAGCACCACCAATAGTATACTGTTCTAAATTGAGAACAGCAGTGTCTATATTGGTACTCTATTATTATTCATATTACTACTGTCTTTCGGCCTCATTCAGACCCAATCGCTGCTGTGCATTTTCGCACAGCGGGCAATCGGGTCTTAACTGCGTATGCACCGGTGCCTCAGTGCCCTGGCGCATGGCAGGCAGCCAACGGCTGTCTCAGCCCTGCGATCGCCTCTGCCTGATTGTCAGGCAGAGGTGGTCACTGGGCGGGAGGGGGCGTGCCGGCAGCATCTTGCAGGCATGCCTGGACTGTTGGGGAGGGGGGCGGGCTACTTCAGCTGCGCTGGAGCGGTGCTGGCAGGGAGTTACTCCTACAGTACAAAAGCATCGCCGCTGTGCAATGCTTTTGTACTTCTGCAATGGGGTTGGGCTTGACCTGCGGGTCGGACTAGGCCTGTGCTGGGCCTCCCCCCGCATGTCAGTGTGCCTATTCGTAGCTTTGGTAAATTTAGCACAGCTACAATCAACTCTGAATCACCCCCTTTGTTTGTGTTTAGTTGGTGCGGAACTAAAAACCCTCTTGCCAGTCCTATATGTAAGTTTGCACATACAGTATCAGGATACAATTCAAAATGCAAACATGGAGATTCCTCTTCATCAGACTCTCACCCAGTCTCCAGGTTTTAAACGCACCCTTAAAACTGTGCCTCCTCTCCGTCAATGCCCATAGGCTGGCTAGAATGTAGGCTCCGGCGAAAATTATTCGCTATCATCGTGTTATTAACTTTAATTTAATTTCCACCCATGTGCAGTTTCAAAGTGAAAGTGAACACATTATTAGGGTGCAGCAGCATTGCAGGTTTTCCGGATCACCTCTATAGATGCTAGAGAAAGGGAGGGAACAGCCGTACTTCGCCGACAATGGCGCTAATAGAATACAGTAACTATGCAATTATATATGTACGTAAATTGTAAACTTGTCTTTAACCATCCATTGAGCTAACTGCATGTTCTCCTGCTCAATAACAATGTGAAAGCACAAATGCTGCATCTTTACAGTCAGCTCTCAATCAGGCCTTATGCGCATTGAGCTGCACAAGTAATTCAAATTAAGGCCATCTACAAACCTATAGAAAACACCCATGAGGTTTATATTCTGCACAGAATAGTCACTTACTGTACACAACGCCAGATTTGGACACAATGTTTACAAGATTCCCTAGAGGAAAGGGGGAGTATGGGATTATGGGGTCTATTTATTAAGCCTTGGGTGGGAGATAAAGTGACAGCCAATCAGCTAGTAACTGTCATTTTTCAAACACAGCCTGTAACATGGCAGTTTGGAAGCTGATTGGCTGGTACTTCATCTCCGCCCACTTTATCTCCATCCAAGCCTTAGTAAATAGATCCGTAAGTTTTTATCTACTATATCCCCCACCAAGCAGTAGAATGAATTACAGTATTTCAGATTTCTTCCTAGAGAGCAAATTAAAAGGAACTACAAATGTACATATACAGTGTGCAGCGGCCATTCCTTGTAGTGTGGATGCAAATGTGGAAGTTGAATATTGACACTTTACACCTAGGCCTAAAATCCTGTAACAGCATTTCCACAACTTTACTCACCTCTGTTCAGGACCTTGGAGAGCGGCTTAAGTTTTGTCTCCAGCAGTACAGATAGATGGGATTGGTATGAAATACCTCCAATCAAAATCCCGACGGTTGAAATCCCGACAGCAATTGACCTACGGTCCAAATCCCGACAAGGTCAAAATACCGACATGGACAAAATACCGACTTTTAAAATACAGACAAGGTCAAAATACTGACATGTAAAATGCTGACAGGTCAAAATACCGACATGCACTTTTCATTGTTTTTGTGTGTATGTTGACATAGGTAGACATGGACACCATATATGTGTACCGCGTCACCTCGCATGGCTCGCTACGCTCGCCATGCTCGGCACACTATTATATTCCCCCTCCAGGTCCACCGGGATGGTAAAGTATGAACAAGTCGGTTTCAATGAAAAAATCCTGAAAAACTCATGTCAGCATTTTACATGTCGGTATTTTGACCTGTCGGCATTTTACATGTCGGTATTTTGACCTTGTCGGTACCTTAACTGTTGGTATTTTGTCCATGTCGGGATTTTGACCTTGTCGGGATTTCGACCGTCGATCAATTGCTGTCGGGATTTTGATTGGAGGTAAATTGACTGCATCCACAGATGGATGTACTTGTGAACAGATATATGTGTGTCCTACTTGTTCCAAGTTGGAAATAAATGCAAAAATAAGTAATCTCAGATGAACAAAAACTTGAAGCACAAGATCATTGTCAAATAGTGTCAGTGTAGTATGGGACATTCAGTAAGCCTTAATAATAAAGATTCCTGCCCTGATTATTATCTCCTACAATAAAACAAAGCTTAGCTTGTCCAACCACAATTTAAAAGATTCTTTATGGGCAAATGTTAAACCTTGCAACCATTGGAACAACATGCGATCGGCGGTGGTTGGCAAACTGCACATAATAGTGCCCAAAAAGCCACCCGTTTCTCATACGTGGTCATCATTGGTAAGAATGGTCAAAACGTAGTGCTTGGAGCGAACAACAGTGATTTGCTAAAACTTGCACAAAGGTTGCACTTTGTTAAATCACTGCAAATTGGATACAATTTTATGCAAATGGTGTAAATGTTGTGGTTAGTATAGAAAACCACAACCTATCTATGCCAGTTTCAAAATAAATAAAGTAGTACAGTATATAATGTTGTAACAGTAATTGCTGCAAGTCACACCAAGAATTATGAATGTGCCACAGAGACACAACCCTGTGGCACAATTCCAGATGCACAGTGCAATTAGTGAACACCATTCACAACTCACAACCACAAATTCCAGATGCACAGTGCAATTAGTGAACGCCATTCACAACTCGCAACCACAAATTCCAGATGCACAGTGCAATTAGTGAACGCCATTCACAACTCACAACCACAAATTCCAGAAGCACAGTGCAATTAGTGAACGCCATTCACAACTCACAACCACAAATTCCAGATGCACAGTGCAATTAGTGAACGTCATTCACAACTCACAACCACAAATTCCAGATGCACAGTGCAATTAGTGAACGTCATTCACAACTCTAAAACTCTTCCTATTAGCACAGATTGTTGCACAATTGTTGCATCAAATTTATTTTTTCCAGGGTAACTTGCTACAGTACCTGGGAACTAGGAAGAATAAAGATTACATTACATTATGCTGTTAAAAAAAAAGATTTTATTTTCCATTTGTTGCGAATGCTAAATGCCTTAACCAAATTAACTATATCCTTTTTGTGTGATTTATTAGCAAAACTTACAGTAACTCAATTTCCTCCTAGATGGAGTTAAACATTTCCCAATTGTTAGTTTAATTGTGTAACGTTACATGGAAATAAAATAGACAATTGTTTATTTCTTTATAACTCCATCCTTTATAATACAGTCTATATGTTCCTAACATAGGGGGTCATTCTGACCCGTTCGCTCGCTACTGTTTTTTCGCAGCCGAGCGAACGGGTCTCTACTGCGCATGCACCGGCGCCGTAGTGTGCCGGCGCACGCCGGGCGGCCGAAGGCCATAGCAGGGCTGCGATCACCTCTGCCTGATTGACAGGCAGAGGCGATCGCTGGGCGGGAGGGGGCAGAATGGCGGCATTTGGCCGCCGTTTTGTAGGAGCGGTCCAGTCAATGCAGGTGTGGCCAGACCGAATGGGGGGGGGGGGCGGGCTGCAGTGGCTGCGTGATGTCACGCGCAGCCGCTGTGGGCCGGGGAGCGATGAGTAGCTCCTGGCCAGCACGCTAAAGCTGCGCTGGCCGGGAGCTACTGTTGAAGTGCAAAGGCATCGCCGCTGTGCAATGCCTTTGCACTTCTGCAGGGGGGCCGGCACTGACATGCGGGGAGGACTAGCCCTGTGCTGGGCGTCCCCCCCGCATGTCAGTGTGAATGATCGTAGCTGTGCGTAATTTAGCACAGCTACAATCAACTCGGAATGACCCCCATAGTATCTCAAAAAAAGTATGCATGAAATATTTAAGGAAGTAAAAGAAAAAAAAGTGCATGAAACAGCAGAGAATCCGGGTATTCCCAGGCACACCCTAATGACAGATGCCATCTTCAGGGGTGAATTTAGGGGTCAGTCCACCCCTAGGCACATTATTCTCTTCCACTAATCAGCTTCTTATTATATTTATACCTCAATCATCCCTGATTATAAATGGTTTACAAGGGGACCTTTTACCTATGTCTCAGGGCACTCATCAAGGGTGTCCTTTGTCACCCCTATTATTTAATTTGGCTATGGCTCCTCTCCTGCCGATCCTGCAAAATTGGACTCATTTCCAGGGAATTACAATAGGTGGGATGGAAGTAGAAATGACTGCCTGTGCTGTGCCTTTATACTTCACCAATCCTGTAGAATGTCTCAGCGATGCTCTAAAATCAGTGTAGAAAATCTATGGCAATCCAATCAGACTTGGAAGGGGGGGGGACCCTTCTGGGGGTGTTATCTATATATTCACTGGGCAAAAAATACATATTATATCTAGGTATTTATCTGCCAATGCTATATTAGCACAGTCCTCACTTCTTTATCTCACAATACTTTAATCAGTTGGACGTAATATTACAAAGCACACAGGTGATACCGAAGGCCACATCTTATTTTTATAATCTATTCCTCTATTATAAGGGCCATAGAAAATCTGATTTAACTCAGTAGTTTATACAATTCCCTTCTGTGTTTGAACAACAATTAATCCCTACACTGTTCTAGGACAATACATTTTTTCATCAACACTGTGCAAATAAATGCACTTTTAATTGTTTTACAGAAGGTATTTGTCTCCCTCCAGGCTTTACACTATTGGTTTGTCCTCCCAGTCATCTTGTCCTAAATGCTCTTGCCCGGATACCTCATTGTTCCATTGCTTCTGGGATTGTCTCCCAATCCAAAATTTTCATTTCAGGTTAAATCCTTTGCAATGGCACACCTCTTAAATTACCTTCTTCTTACATCTGAGTAGGCAGTTTAAGGGGTTTTGAATCCAACAGCAAGATTTACTAAAGGAAGTAAAAAAAAATATTTCTGCTGCTGGCAAAAAGTATATACAGTATTCAGTATCATACCAGCCCGCCAACAATTACTATGTTTGAAGATAAACTATTCTACCTCCTACGCATGGATTGGCTAGAAGGAAATAAGAGAGAGTGCCGGAGTACAGCTACAATTTCTCTTTATATTTTATACATCTGCATAGTATATGGTAGAAGGCAACCTAGCAAGTAGATTTCTTTCAAGTTGTTTTGAGTGCCAGATTACTGCTATTGATATATCCTCTATCTATCTATCTATCTATCTATCTATCTATCTATCTATCTATCTATCTATCTATCTATCTACACACTAGTATAGTAGTACTAGTGATCCTTAAGTGTGCAAACATCCTTATAAAAAAAAAGAGTAAGGAAATATTAATCCAGTGTCCACACATATAATATGGAAGTGGGGGGAAACTTTTCAGAGTACTGTATGTCACCAGTATGGCGGCCATCTTGAAGTTGGCCATCTTGAATGCACCTCTGATTTTTACATTTTTTAAGTAGATGCAGAATTTTATAGGAAAAACAATAGTGTTCTTCATTTTAACGTATCTTTATTCATTCTGGAGTTCTAACATAAAGTTTATGGGATATGTTCAAAGCGCTGTCCACCTTGTTGCAGTGCTAAGGCTCTTCACTTTTCCCATTCCTGATGAACCTTGACCAACACATCTGGTTGAATCTGAGCACAAGCATTAACAATTCGTTGTTGCAGATGAGTCCACTCTTATGGACCACCACTGTATTTCCACTCTTATGGACCACCACTGTATTTCCACTCTTATGGACCACCACTGTATTTCCACTCTTATGGACCACCACTGTATTTCCACTCTTATGGACCACCACTGTATTTCCACACTTATGGACCACCCTGTATTTCCACACTTATGGACCACCCTGTATTTCCACACTTATGGACCACCCTGTATTGGATCCTGTCCTCTGCCCCCACCACATTACACCCTCCACTCTGCTGTTCTGACCCACACTAAATGTACTGACAACAGCACTCTCATACCTACTCCATTCAGGCATCTGTGTCTTCTTCCTCTCAGCCAGCTTTTGCCATATATATATATATTTTTTTTTAATATTTATATATATATATATATATATAAATATGATCCCTTTATACCTCATATCTGTATCAAGATGATTGGACAGATAAGCTCATTTATGTTTTACTTTTTGTATGTTTGATACCTACCATTTGCCTGCTGATCTTAACTATCTTTTTTTACTTGTGTGTGCATTAAAATAACTTTTTAACCTTAAAACCTAAAAAGTATCTGTGCTTCTTGGTGTAAATGTGAAATTGGGGATAGTATCTCCTAATTATAACACCAAAACATATATATATATATATATATATACAGGTTGAGTATCCCTTATTCAAAATCCAACATTTTTGGTCCCCTACTGTTATAATGACATATATATTGTATATTATGTGTATATATAGATATATTATATAGATATATAATATAATATATATACATGTGTGTGTCATTATATTAGTAAGGGAGCCAAAAATGTGTGATTTTGAATTTTGGATAAGGGATACTCAACCTGTATATAAAAGCAAGGTACCGGTTTGATAAGAAATATGCACAATGTTCTATTAATTGTTTTGTTTTCTTATCCTGCTATCTGATATATCACATGATATTGGGCCCAAAGAATGGTCCAAAGATGGAGTTTTAAAAGATATGCTTGGGTTTTTTTTATGTCCTTCTATTCACTATTGTAGCACTAAGTGCACGAACTTCACCCTATGAACTGTATAGGCGCTGATCACTATTGTTTATATATATATATATATATATATACAGTATACAGGGAACCACCACGCTCGCCATACCCAGAAATGGGGTGCACACATGCACTCACCACCCCCAGGCTGTGATGCAATGGCCTGTGATAACATTGCTTAAATAATATTACACCGAGAGCCCAGCCCTCACCTTACTAAGTCCACTCACCTCTATACATCAAAACATAAATAAATAATGGGGTTTTAGTTCATAGATTGTACAATGCATTTAAGCTTGCAGGCCAACTTCACGGGACCCCATCTCACTGCAGGATCTACTCTATAGTATACCCTTGTCTTTAAAACCTGGCCATTGCTATCACATCAAAGACAAATTAAAATTGTGCTTCCAGGTTTAAAGATCACCTGCCAACTAACTTATGGCTTTTAAAGGTGAGTCAGTCGCCCACACAGCTTACAAATTACCACTCGGGAAGCAGCTGACACAGGTTTAGAAAAATGAGCTTAGAAGGGGTGCATGAGAAAGATATGATCACAGAAAAGGTAAATTAAACACATATATACATATATAGGGAACCACCGCACTCGCAAGACTCAGAAATGGGGTGCACACCTGCACGCACCACCCCTAGGCTGCGGTGCAATGGCCTGTGATCACATTGCTTAAATAATATTACACCGAGAGCTCAGCACTCACCTTACTAAGTTCATTCACTTCTATACATCAGAATATAAATAAACAATGGGGTTGTTTTCTATTTCTGGGTAAAGTCAAGGTTATAGAGTAGAACTTGCGGTGAGATGGGGTCCTGTGACGTTGGGCTGCAAGCTTAAATGCATTGTACAATCCATGAACTAAAACCCCATTATTTATTTATGTTCTGATGTATAGAGGTTAATGAACTTAGTAAGGTGAGTGCTGGGCTCTCGGTGTAAAATAATATATATATATATATATATATATATATATATATATATATATGACCAATGCAGTGTCCCTAGGGTTGATGGAAATTATTGGTTAAAGTTGTTACTTTACTCTCTGTTACAGGTGGCCTCACGGAGAGTTCCTTTTTTGGAAGCGAAGAGTTGCACAGCTTTAAGTGATATCTATGAACTACTTGAGTACGCAAAATATCTGATTCTAGTTTGTTGATTCTTCCTTATCCAAACCTTGATCTCCCCCTTTTAGGTGTTCAGCTTGTGCATGGGAATTGTAGTATACAGGTCCTGTTGTCTGTGGACCTCCTTCATTCTTTGCCTTATGATGGCTTAAGCTTCCACAATCCTATTTTGATGCTCATTTACCCAAATGACCTCTCCAACCAGAAAATGAAATTGGAGGTCTGCTGGCAACTTTCCTTGTCACCAAACAGTAAATAATATGTCAGAGTCAAAAATATTACATACACACAACATACAAACTCCAGAGTGGCCTCTGTTCGTGCGCGTTACCGCCGTGCGTACGCATACACGAAAGTTACGTACACAGGTTCACGCGCCTTGCGTATTAACGCATGGCAAGAGTATATACTTTAGCATACGCATTCGCACAGAAAAGCCACAAAGACCTATATAAAATCTTATTCATACAGTGCATAATTTACACATAGTCTCCATATACATTGTCAGCTACTTGCATACACTTTAAAAGGTAAAGCAACGGAGCTAGTCAGCTCTACATGGTGTGAGGGGATGGAACAGTATTAGGACTTAGTGTTTGGTACTCAGATGTGCAGTATTTTATGATCTACATTCCCGTGGCTATTTCCAGTATATCACATATTCCTGCATATAGATATGCACAGAAATGTAATATTAGCAAACTGCTACTGTACAGTACTTATGATATTCGGTGGGAACCTAGTGGCGAACATCTGCAAGTGCACCCTGGACCAAGCATCGCCCACTGGTTCAAACCAACCTACATTTACTGTAAATGACTTGCCCCTTGACCCCTATTGTACTGTAAATGACTTGCCCCTTGACCTATGAAAGAGGAGCTTACATTCCCCATTGTACTGTATTTGGACTAACTGTATAAAGGAGTATTGTATTTGGACTAACTGTATCCAAGTTTCAGTCCCTACACTCTGAGGTCATCTTGCCAAGACCGACTGAGGCCTGGATCCAGGAGCGCTTGCGTAAACGTATGTATTATTGGTTGTAGCTCTTCTCTGTATATTGTTGTACCTTTTACCTGTATATTTTAAAGTAAATACTGTTGATGCGTTGAACCACAACATTACATTTAACTACTGGTGTCGCATTCCATTACTGTGTGGGGTAAAGGGTATTCATCCACACGTATCACTATATAGTGCGCATAACGTGTCGGCGTGTATACGCAACGTATATACACAACTTAGCGGTTATATGTATATGATTAGCGGCCGTAACGGCTAAGACCACATTGTGCGTATGTATTGCTTTTCCGTGTAAGTTAAACGAACTTAACAATAATATGATGGAAATCCCATAGAACACTGCTCATTGTTGTTGTACAGGAACACCAATTCCGTCAAAGAGGAAGGCCAATCCCATCTTTGCAGTAAGGGTACAGTCTCAGCATCTGTTTCAGAGTCTTATTCATTTTTTTGTAAAGTCCATTATTCTTAGGATGACAGGTACGGTAGTTGTGTTTTTTTGTTTTTTTGCATTTATAGACCTTGCAAAAGGATGGGATTCGAAAACTATCCCTTGGTAAGTCAGGGTATGTTCAGGATATTTGTAAGTTGAATAAAGGTCTTCCATAAAGTCTTGGCTGTAGTTTAGGCTGAAAGATCCTGCACAGTCACCGCCGCAGCAAATTTTGAATAATAATCATTAATGGTTAGCACATATTGATATCCTGTTCTTCTATTTGGTAATTTGACATGATCTAACGATACCAAAGCCAGTGGACATTTGGTGAGGCAAGGCTCTTTGATCTGGATAAGCATCTTTCCTAATGTTGCAAACCACCCATTCCTCACACCACCTTTTTAGGTCTCATGTTAACCCAATAAAATCGTCATCCGAGGGTCTTTTCTGTTTTGTACCATCCAGTGTCCTGAGTGGTCATGATAGGCTCTCAGTAGCTGTAGTATATGTTGTTGCGGAACAATTACTTGCCTACACTGTTGATCCGTCTTAGGGTGGATAGAATAGCTGACCGCTATACTGTCCTCAACATTTAATTGACATCTCTGTTGCTAGAGCTTGACCAGTTCCGGCTCTGACACACAACACTGGGATTTAGTTAAATCTGCCTCTGTGACTATCAGTGTCCCCCAACAATAATTTTTCCAAACTACCAGGGGTAGTGTCAGAATCCGGAACAAATGGTACCACCACTCTATTCTACTGTACCGGTGAAGTTTGAAAGTACGGCAATTTCATTATTTCCCATGCTATTCTCCGCTATTTCTTGCGTCATCATCGTTCAGCCATGCCTTGCCTGCTACTTGATGGAGAACTGAAATTTGGCTAACTTAGATGACTATCACTGTTCTAAGGCTCCAAGGCAGGAGATGCTACAGCAATGCTCATGCAGGTCCTCCCTCCCTTCTTCAACTCCCTATTCAATGCAGTGTCCCTTTTACAGTAGGCCGCCCTTCCATATAGTAATGCTCCAATTTTTGTGGTACAACGCCAGTAAATATAGTAGCTTAGGGGGTCATTCCGAGTTGTTCGCTCACTAGCTGTTTTTAGCAGCTGTGCAAACGCCTAGCCGCCGCCCACTGGGAGTGTATTTTAGCTTAGCAGAAGTGCAAACGAAAGGATCGCAGAGCGGTGGCAAACTTTTTTTGAGCAGTTTTAGAGTAGCTCAATACCTACTCAGCGCTTGCAATCACTTCAGACTATTCAGTTCCTGTTTTTTCGTCACTAACACGCCCTGCATTCGTCCAGCCACGCCTGCGTTTTTCCTGGCACGCCTGCGTTTTTCAGAACACTATCGGAAAACGGTCAGTTGACACGCAGCAACGCCCACTTCCTGTCAATCACTCTGCGGCCAGCAGTGCGACTGAAAAGCTTCACTAGACCTTGTGTGAAACTGCTTCGTTCGTTGCAGTTGTACGACGCGCGTGCGCAGTGCGCCGCATATGCATGCGCAGAAGTGCCGTTTTTTGCCTCATCGCAGCACAGCGAACGAATGCAGTTAGCGATCAACTCCGAATGACCCCCTTAGAGAACTGTCACTTTAGTCTGTATATTACGATATATATTTGCCAGTATCTATTCTACTGTTTTCATGTATGCAGTAAATGACAAAACACTGGCACACAAATGCTTACAAGAGACAGTGTTTGTTATGACATTTGGTATTTCAGTTGGTAAATGTCTGCAGTTTGTCTGCTGAAACGATAATGACAGAATGAAAATGTTTTCGCTTATCAACAAATGGCTGGAATTTATATTTAAACAGATCAGGAGTTAGCAATCGTCAAGCGGCAGACGCTTCACCCGGCTCCATTCCTCAGATCAGACCAGCAACGCTTTCACAGCTGCGGCTGCTAGGTGTCAGGCAATACAATGCGTCCGCGGGACAGCGCTAAATACTATGACAACAGACCTTAATGCAGTCAATTTGTAAATTTCTTTGTATTATCATGTAGGAAAGAAGTGATAAGTAAACAAAACACCACACGGCGGGTAAATGCTGAACCCGCTGCCTCCTTAGTCAGTAATAGCTCACATACGGGAAATAAGTTATTGATGTGACACTGAATGAGGTATTAATAGAAAATAGGCTTTCTTTCATGTACTGACTGTCTTACTGTATTGCGCTATGACTAAACCGATGCTAATTCACAGATATAACACTGAGGCTAGTCTGTCTTTGTGTTTTATTGATTAGAATATCACTGAGATGCTAAACCTGTAACACAGAGTATCAGATAATCAGATGACATCGAACAATTATATGTATTTGAGTTAAAAATAGTCCCATTTAGTACATACAGATGTGTCCATCCGTACTGTTAAGACCCGTACACGCTAGGCGATATAGTCAAAGATGTTGCTCGTTTTGACCCTTCTTGAGCGATATCATTTACTATATTGTCTTGTGTATACGCAGTAAACAATGAACGATGCACAGTCCCACGCCTCATTAACAAGGATCTCTGTAGCCTGGCCAGCCAGCTCAATTTGGACTCATCATCCAAAGTTGCATGCCCGGTCTGGCGTGACGTCAATGAGCGATATTGCAAAGTGTGTATACCCACATTAGATGGTCCAGGAGGGGGACACACTAGGGGCGATGTCACTCATGGAACACATCGCCTAGTGTGTACTCACCTTTACTTTAGTTGCACTGGATGAAGGGCCTCATGGGTCTGGGGCTGAAAATATTCAAAGGCCTATACCAAGAAGGGAAGGGGTTGTGACCAGTGCAGTGTGGGTGTGGCCTGTACCATGTGGGTGTGAGGACAGTGCCATGTGGGTGTATACCCCTCCTATACCCCCCTACACTATCAGCCCAAGTGTCTTTCTAAATACATAAAAGTAGAAATATTGGCTACATAAAATTTTAATACTTTATGGCAGCTGGCCATCATCATGCTACCGTTATGTGTAAGGGGCCCTACTACTGTGGGCGTTGTGTAAGGGGCACTATTTTTGTGGGCATTGTGTGTAAGGGGCACTATTTTTGTGGGCATTGTGTGTAAGGGGGACTATTTTGTGGGCATTGTGTGTAAGGGGCACTGCTACATTCGGACAGATACATTTAAGTTATATTTTGATGGTGATTCCTCATCAATATAGCACACTGTATAAGTTAAGTGTATGGGCAATGGGGGTAATGCTGAGTTGATCGCAGCAGAAAGTTTGTTAGCAATTGAGGAAAACCGTGTGCACTGCAGGGGAGGCAGATATAACATGTGCAGAGAGAGTTAGATTTGGGTGGGTTATTTTGTTTCTGTGCACGGTAAATACTGGCTGCATTATTTTTACACTGCAATTTAGACTTCAGTTTGAACACACCCCACCCAATCTAACTCTCTCTGCACATGTTATATCTGTCCCCCCTGCAGTGCACATGGTTTTACCCAACTGCTAACAAAGTTGCTGCTGCGATCGACTCAGAATTAGGCCCCATGTACAGTAGCTTTATCTCACTGGTAAAATATTTGTTGTGTTTCAAAAACAAGGACTTTAATGACATCAAATGTTCTGCAGTTTGCACAACACGTGAGTAGTGCACAATTCTCAACTGCAGTACACAAAATAAAAAATAAACTGCAAAGTATATACACCAAGAAGAAGAATGCCAGGAGCAACTACAGTACACTTAAAGTTAATTAAACAGAGCTCCCCACACTGATGGAAACACACAATTATCTTGCACTCCGCACATCTGAGGTAAGCACGTAATCTGAGGCGGGCGCAGCAATGCATTAATGCAATGGGGCTCATTCAGAGATGCAATAAAGTAGATACTTTGTCGCTGTGTGCAGGCTCCGTAGCCAAAGGCATGCATCTATGACTCTACAGTGAGCAATATGCAGCTCAGTGACGAAGGAGAGTAACTGGGTGGTAATCGGACGTGCGCACTTGAGCTAAGTTTAGTAAGGGCACATTGAGGGCCGGTAGAGGGAACCGTGGGCTATGCTGTATTGTGCGTGCCCAGGGATCAACCTGATTTCATATGGATTTCTTGCACCAAAGCTAGGGCTTGTGCAGGTGACCACTGACAATGATGGCCCCCTTCTCTCTTGAGTTGTAGACTCTGGGCCCTAGGGTCACTGGGGAACCCTAACGCTGTCCCAGCGTCTAGTCCATGTGCAGGTCTCTGGGAAAATGGCGAAACGGACATTTTCCCAGATATCTTCTTACTGTGCACGCGCAAAACACTGGGAAAATGTCCTGCGCCATTTTCCTGGTGATTCCTGCAGCGCTGCTGACGCGGGACTCCAGAGGGTACATATTGGATAAAATGGGTGTGCGGGGTGTGCACCGCACACATTGCACCCACTATAATTACACCACTGGTATGAAGACCTGCCCAGAATGCTCAAATGGGCGTGCCACTAGGCCACGCCTCTGTGAGTCACAGCATGCCCCGCGATGTGCAGCCACGCCCCAATGACCACACCCTGACATGTGGCCAATCTTTTTTTCCGGGTGCACACAGTGGTTTAAGATAGAAAGAGCTCTGACGCCTTTGAAAATCCTCATCCCTTTATATACCGTATAATATTAAATTTTAGTTATATGTATTTTAGAATTACATTTATTTTTTTTAAAGTCTAAATCAGACAAGCTCAGTATGTTTTTAGATAATTTACATTATTTTATTAATGCGTTTGAAATGTATCTTATCTGTACCGTCTATTATACAAATATATTCTTGGCACTAAATAAAATGACAGTTGGATCCTGAGTGTTGTTGGTATCCGAGACTCCAATTAAATACTAGCAATGGCCTCGCCGCACATATCATTTAACCCTTTGCTGAGAGTGCCAGGCGGAAAACTTTGCTTAGGAGCAGGGTTTTCTCCAGGATTCCCCGAAGGGTCCTCACATATTCATTTGCAATTTGATATTAAATTGACACCCTAATGCAAATTTTAAGATATTATAAGACAATTACTTATTTTTTTTAACAAAATAAAACTTTTATAATTTATTATAAGGACGTAACAGACGTGATTGTTTCTACATGACAGTACCATATATAATGGAATAAACTATAAAACCAAACACACGTGGGAGATTTATCAAACCTGAAGAGAGAGAGTGGAGTTGTTGCATCAGTTTCTATCTCTCATTTTAGAATGTACTTGATAAGCGATAGCTACAGTAGGAGCTGATTGGTCGCTATGGGAAACCTCTCCACCTGTCCTATTTAGACGATTAAATATATTTCCCTGTAAATAATAAATGATTTATTAAACCATAATAAAAACTGCATAGAACGAAACTATACAGGGGGCTCAGAGAGGGAAGATACAGTAAGTGAGGGAAGAGACAGCAGATGTGAGCGCAAGTTATGGTCTGAGAGGGAACGCAATATGTGGGGAATATGTTCCGGCATACAATGGGAGCACAATATGGAGGCACATTCAGTAAAGGTAGCAATTAATTATTGGCAGATTCCTACAAGTTGTTAGGTGCATAACAGATGTGAGCGAGGACATAAGTCCACATTCTGACCCAAGCCAGAGTATGTTTTGTTGACGATAACAGGATACAGGTGATAGAAGACAAACAGCAGTCAATATGATAAGGTTTCAAATACTCCTGGGCTAAGTACTGTGCAGTCATACAGCACTGTGACACTCCAATAACACAGTGAGAGGCTTGGGCGCAGGCAGACCATTTCACAGAGGCAAGTAAACAAAATGCACCTACCATCTAGACCGTTTGACCTTTACATTTGGTGAATAATATTTACTGAGACATGTGATGTCATTGCGGTTAATTAGTCATGCACAATAACACAGACATATGATGTTCTTGTGGCAGATTAGCCATGCGCAATTTAACTCAGACAGCTTGCAGTGTTTAACAATTTAACTACATGTCAACATTAATGGGGGTCTATGTATTGCCCGGAGCACCTACAGGTACACTACTGTGGATCTGTAGATGCTGAGGGCAATACTGTGGGGCATTTTAGGAACTGGTGGCACTGCTCAGTGGCATACTATGAACTTGAGTGTTCATGGCACTTGGCCATATTATGAAATTGTATCTGATAAAAGTGTATAAATTACCGAGTATAGTTACTAAAGTGTGGGTTTATAGAAGTGAAGATGTTGCCAATAGCAACCAATCAGAGTCTACTTATCATTTATTTACCACCTTCTAGAAGATAATAGCAATAATCTGGTTTCTATGAGCAACATCTCCACTTCTATAATCCTGCGCTTTAGTAAATATACCCCTGCATGCTTTTACACAGAGAGGATGTCAGCAGAGGACGGGAACATTGGTTGAGAGGAGGTCGGGTGGGCAGGGCTGCCAACAGGGGGGGACCGCCGGTACTGGAGTCCTGTGCCTGGTCAGATAGGGGAACCCAGCAGGAAAAAAAGTTTTTATAGCAACCTGGTGTGGACATTGCTGCGTGCCACTGAAAGACAGAGGAGATGCAGCCAGAAGAAGGTTAGTGTCCCGTGGTGGCTGGCTGGGGCTGGAGAAACAAAGTGGGGCCTGGCCAGAGGACAGAAGGGGCAAGCTGGGGCTAGAGAGACATTGCAGTGCAGGACAGACATAAGGGGCTGGCTGGGGCTAGAGAGACACTGCAGTGCAGGACAGACATAAGGGGCTGGCTGGGGCTAGAGAGATTTGTAGGGATAAGGTACTGGAGGGGGGGGGGATGCCTATTTTGTCAGTCCCGGGCCCCACAATTTCTGCTGGCAGTCCGGCAGGTGGGTGAGGATGAGGGGAAGGTGGTGAGGCTTGGAGACACGCTGGGAGATGTCACTGAGTTCTATGAGGAAAGCATACAAACTCCACACAGATGAGACCAGAAATTTAGCTCATGACCTCAGTGCTATGAGGTGGCAATGATAACCACTACACCAATGGTGCTGCCCCATATATCAGAATCACTTGTGTATTATGTATTTATAGTTATAGTGCATGTTTTAGCTACACTATTTAGGGTAAATGCATATTTTAGGATGGAGGAACATCATTTTCTAATATAAAAAAGGGGGGTGAATGGCGCTCGTGTGTCTGGATATTTTGTGTGGGCTGCAACCTATGGATGAAGCACCTCCAAGAATACTTCACGTAGACAATAATGATAACGGGTTTTCACAGGTGCGCCTGATGTCTATGGTGTGTGTAACGAGGTGTATAATGGTTTGAATCCTAAAACAATATGCAGTTTGATACCCTTAATACAATGAGTAACGTGATACTGATAATGAAAGATACACTAAACAGTAATATATTGAAAGATTCTGTTTTTATTCTATAATGAATAATAAATGCTAGGAGTGTGATAAAAAGAAAAAAGAAAAAAGAAAAAAAGAAAAAAAGGGGGGTGGGGGAGGGGGGGGGGTTTGGGAAAAGTGTGTATGAGGATATTCCTCTGCTGTCAGAAACAGCGATGGAGTTCCTTGTTGTAGAGGTGGAAATTTTTCTAAAATTGCAGGTCACTTCAGAATGGTGGCGTCCCACCTCTGAGTGAATTGTGCAAGGCGAATGTCCAGAGCTTCAGGTGAAGTATTCTAATGTCTTTGGATCCGGAAAAAAAAGGGGGAAGGAAAAAAGAGAAAAAGGACCAAGAAAAATATATGGGGTACCCCTGGGTTGCCGCTGGCGATGAGGGGTCAGGATATGGTGAGTACTAAGGTAGTTAGGACTCCGGACAGGCTGTGCCCCTCTAAGCCCTGGGTCACCCTGATGTCGCTCTAATGAACGCAACACGGTGCCCTGGACAGAAGGGAAACAGTCATGAGTCTTGGAGAGAGAGGTAGGGGCTGCTTCTAGCACAGTTAGTGCTGTATGCCGCGCCTTCTCCTCTCCTACAGAGTCCCTTACCTTTTAGCTTCTGCTCCGTCTCCTTGTCCCTCCGCCAGCGGTCTTCTCCGTGTCGGTCGCGGCCCGGCGTTCTCCTGCACTTCCGGGTTGGTCTAACCACGTGACCAGTCTCGGGTCGATTTACCTACTGACCATCTAACTAACAGAACGCCAGAACCAGAGACCATAAGGACGGAGGACGGAGAAGACGACGAAAGATAGACTAACTACCTTAGTACTCACCATATCCTGACCCCTCATCGCCAGCGGCAACCCAGGGGTACCCCATATATTTTTCTTGGTCCTTTTTCTCTTTTTTCCTTCCCCCTTTTTTTTTCCGGATCCAAAGACATTAGAATACTTCACCTGAAGCTCTGGACATTCGCCTTGCACAATTCACTCAGAGGTGGGACGCCACCATTCTGAAGTGACCTGCAATTTTAGAAAAATTTCCACCTCTACAACAAGGAACTCCATCGCTGTTTCTGACAGCAGAGGAATATCCTCATACACACTTTTCCCAAACCCCCCCCCCCCTCCCCCACCCCCCTTTTTTTCTTTTTTCTTTTTATCACACTCCTAGCATCTATTATTCATTATAGAATAAAAACAGAATCTTTCAATATATTACTGTTTAGTGTATCTTTCATTATCAGTATCACGTTACTCATTGTATTAAGGCAGGGGTTCTCAAACTCGGTCCTCAGGACCCCACACAGTGCATGTTTTGCAGGTAACCCAGCAGGTGCACAGGTGTATTAATTACTCACTGACACATTTTAAAAGGTCCACAGGTGGATAAAATTATTTCACTTGTGATTCTGTGAGGAGACCTGCAAAACATGCACTGTGTGGGGTCCTGAGGACCGAGTTTGAGAACCTATGTATTAAGGGTATCAAACTGCATATTGTTTTAGGATTCAAACCATTATACACCTCGTTACACACACCATAGACATCAGGCGCACCTGTGAAAACCCGTTATCATAATTTTCTAATAGATTGTCAGATCCGGATTTTATAATTTTTTTATTTTAGACAGGGGGAAATGTATCAAATCTTGGTGAGAAATAAAGTGGAGTAGCTGCACAAAGCACCCAGTCACCGTCTAAGTCTCATTTATCAGCTCAGCATTTGAAATGACAATTATACACTGATTGGTTGCTCTGAGCAACTACCCCACATTATCTCTTTCCATGGCTTGATACCAGAGGCGTATCTACTTATTGGCCTGGATGGCACTTGCCAGGGGCACCAGTCGAGGAGGGGCACCACCCGACGGTGCCAACCCGCAGCCAGGAGGTACATACACTTCGTACCTTGGTTGTTGCCTGTTGCCGGGGCAGGTGAGGAACTGCCAGGGGAAGGGGGAAAAAAGGTGCTGCCTCTTCACATCCCTCCAATGCCCGGCATGAATATATATATATATATACATATATATCTTAGCAGATAAATATTCAATGCATGAAATGACCGGTGCCCTCGACAGGTGACCAAATGGTTACCAGACATATAATATAGCAGTCGGCGGGACTCACGGCTCCATCAGAAGGATGACACAGATGCGGTCTGAACAGTCTGTTCAGACCGCATCTGTGTCATCCTTCTGATGGAGCCGGGAGTGCCACCGACTGCTATATTATATATATATATATATCTTACCAAATAAGAATTTTTGGCATTGAAGAAACTCAGTGAAAGCAAATCATTGGTCATTAGACCCGCGGATAAGGGCGGGGCTATTGCCCTCCTTGATCTTGACTACTACAAGGAGGAAGAATATAGCCAATTGGATGACCTTAATGTTTACAAGCGTTTGGATAGTGAACCAACAATTATGTACAAGAAAGAAGTGGATTATATTCTGTCTCGAGCCCTGGAAGATAAAATTATTGATAAAAAGACCTTAGATATATTATCATGTGAATATCCAGTAGTGCCTAATTTTTATACCCTCCCCAAGGTGCACAAACATCCATCACGCTCCCCAGGGTGACCAATTATTGCGGCATAAGATTATCTTCTTCAAAATATATCTAAGTACCTAGATTTCTATCTTCAGCCTGTTATACAAAGTCGGTCATCCTATCTTAAAGACACTATGGATCTTCTTTTGAAGTTGCAAACATTACAGAATTTGCCGGCTAAATTTCTGCTGTGTGTGGTTGACGTGATCAGTCTGTATACCAGTATACTGCACCAACAAGGTATAGAGTTGGTCAGAAATCTTTTACACAATAACAACCATTTTGCAGGCCCAGATGGTGATTTTTTTTTTCTTGGAGTTGCTTGAAAAAACATTGACTTTGAATTATTTTTATTGTAATGGCATTTTTTTTCTGCAGCACAGGGGATGTGCCATGGGCTCAAATGTGGCCCCCGCTTACACGAACGCTTTCATGTTTGCAGTTGAAGAAAAGTTGTTTTTGAATAATAGACATTTTCCTGACATTGCTTTTTTTTTTACTCGTTATATAGACGATAGCCTCATGCTCTGGGGAGGAAGTGAATTGGAATTTAATGAGTATATGTCGATTATTAACAGCATAGATGCACATATAAAGTTTACTTTTGAATGTAGTGAGAGCAGTGTACACTACCTAGATGTGAATATATCTGACATTGAAGGTAACATACACACTAGTGTTTATGTTAAGTCTACAGATAAAAACTGGCTGCTCTACAGTAGGAGTAATCATCCCGTTTCTATGAAAAAGGGCCTGCCATTCTCGCAATTTCTCCGAGTTAGGAGAATAGCGAGTGATGACAGAACAGCTGAAATTCAAATGGATGATATGCTGCATAAATTTGAGAGCAGGGGTTATGATTTGTGTGAACTTAGGAAGGCCAAGCTTAAAGCTCTGGGCTTGCCCCGAGAATTTTGTCTAGTTCCGAAGCTTAAAAACAACAGAAAAATGCATCCATGAGTGAGCACTTTTTCTACGCAAAGTAAAGTGATCAGCAAAGCATCAAAGAAGTTCTGGCCCCTAATCAAGACAGATAAGTCACTACCTTTTAGAGATACAGATGTATTAAATTGTTTTAGGAGGGGTAGGAATCTTAGGGACTTTTTGGTCCATAATGATATTACTGAACAATCTGCCCATCGTCCTGAACATTTTATGTCTAAACCAGCAGGCTGTTAAAAATGTATAGGATGTGCCACATGCACTCACATAGAGACAGGTTCTTATATTACTCATCCACATTCTGGGAAGAAAAGCCCAATTAAACATGTACTCACTTGCACAAGCAAGTATGTAATCTATGTCATCAAATGTCCCTGTGGACTGGCATATGTAGGCAAGACTATCTGTTCCTTTAGAGAAAGGGCTACTCAGCACAGGTCGGCCATTAGGTTAGGCCTCCAAGGTAAAGATATTGATCAGCCAATTGCTAGGCACTTTTAGAATGCTAGACACTCTTTGGCAACACTTAGATATAAACTAGTGGATCGTGTTCCATTTTCTGTTAATGGTGGAGATCGTGACAAGAAATTATTGCAGAGGGAATCCCAGTTTTAGGTTAAATACCGTGTCCCCAGGTGGATTTAATGCAGGGGTGGGGAACCTTTGGCCCTCCAGCTGTTGTTGAACTACACATACCAGCATGCCTTGCTACAGTTTTGCTATTTGGCCATGCTAAAACGCAGCTATTTTGAAACTATTTGCTGACCAAGAGTGACATTACATATCAGTGCCATCCAGCACTCCTCTTGACAATATTTAGTTAGTGATTTAGTTAAATACAATAAATTGTTACATTGTTACCGAATTTGTATGATCATCATTGATTTCAATACATTTCAATCTGAAACATAGGACCACCAAGCACCCAATTGATACATCATTTATTATATTTATTATTTATTATATATATACCATTTGAGTTTTATTTTATATTCGTTTCTCATTCAAATCCATATGCATTGATCATTTTATCACATACGCACCAGTACTTGCTGAATTTAAGGGTTTATATTCAATTAACCATTAACCATTCATCAATCGAATTGATTATTCATTTATTTATTTATTTAATATCCTTATCCATACTTGAAGAAATCAAGGGCTCATATCTTATTAACCAACTAATTGGATAAACAGACCAATTATCCGGATTGAGCGCAACACCATTCCCAATTATCTATCATGCTAAAACAGTTGCAGGGCATGCTGGGATGTGTAGTTCAACAACAGCTGGAGGGCCAAAGGTTCCCCAGCCCTGATTTAATGAAACCTTGAGTTTTATTCCGTTTTTGTAAATGTGTTTATAAATTACATATAACTATTTTTGCGCTTGTGTGAATGATACAAGGACGTTTAATGCAGCGTATTGCTGATTCTGTGTTTGGGTATTATTGTTATATGTGGTTGCTAGGTAACGGCACAACCCCCCGTGCTGACCGTGTGGATTACGTCATCTTGTCCAGATCCGGAAGCCGGGCGGGGAATGTCGTGTGGTGTTTGGTGGCGGGGCCTGTATAGGTAAGCACGTTTATGTTATCTGTATCCTTGAAAAAATATGTATTAACACACGTTGGAGTGCTTACTGTTTCGGGTGGTTTATTCAAATCCATGGAGTGCCACTGATATGCTGTTATATACACATATATATATATATATATATATATATATATATTAGTGCTCAAAGTGGGCCGTTGCAATTTTTTACAAGTTGGCGCTATTCACGCGCCAATTGAAGCTCTTGAACCGGCAGCCATTCAGGAGCGGCTGCGCGGCAGCTCCTGATTGGCTGCCGGTCCACGTAAGATTTGATAATGGTGGTGGTCATAGGAGCAGCGCCGAAGGTCGCCGACCAGTGCCTCTGCACCGCCGACCACAGCCTCCTCCATGCCGCAGACGCCCACAGCCGCCTCCATTGCCCAGTCTCCTCTTCCTCCGCACCAATGACCACAGCCTCCTCCGCACCACCGCTGCTCATTAGGTACAGTGCCGTTTCTTGCGGCGGGCGAGCCGTGCAACCGCAGAGGTGTAATTAGGCACTAAATCAAATTTTCCTTTTAGACATATAAATATTTCTTATAGAATCATCTTTGTTATATAACGAATAAGGAATATCTGAACTCTAATAAGAAGATTACCCTCGAATTTCCTATATGTAAGTGACTAATGGTCTAAATAATATGTTAAGATCTACAACTAGTTTATAAAATGTAATAAGTCTATTTCTTCCATCAGACACGTCCACTATATAATATCATCTTCTACAGTGAGACTATTCTTGTGTCCCTCACTTAAAGTATCTTCGCAGTAAGTAGCCATACTAAGATTCCATTCATAAAATTGGGCGGTATTAAACCAATATTTAGACAGTGGAGAATATTCTTCTCTCAATATCTCCTTTTTTATTGTTTCGTAAAATGTAAGAGAATATAGCTTTTCTCCTTAGTATGATTATGAAATGTAACAGTTTCCCCTCTTCTTCTTTGGATTCCAACGATTTTTTGATATATATGATTATCTTAATTTAAAAAGAAATGTCTAAGAGATATGTGATACCAATTGATGTTTCTTTTGCTCTTTTGTTCTCTTCCTGTTCTTCCTCCATCCACACCACCAGCAACGACCTGTACCCCTGATGAAGTCCATAGCGGACGAAACGCGTTGGGTTTTATACATACATGTGTATTAGTACTATGTTTTGGAACAAATGAGCATTGTACTTATGAAATATTTTATTATTGAACGATAATTTTAATGTCGTTTTATTAAAACTATTGTCCTTCGGGTCACGCTGGTTTGATTGTCATTTTATAATATCAGCTATTGTTGTGCGCCCTCCGAATACTGTACTTTATTCTATTTTTATCTCCCACTAGCAGGGAGATTGTTCTTGAGGTGCTGCCCGATTTATTACAGCGCGAGTAAAGGGTATTGTTGTTGTTTTATATATATATATATATATATATATTAGTGCTCAAAGTGGGCCGTTGCAATTTTTTCCAATTTGGCGCTATTCACGCGCCAATTGAAGCTCTTGAACCGGCAGCCATTCAGGAGCGGCTGCACGGCAGCTCCTGATTGGCTGCCGGTCCACGGAAGATTTGATAATGGTGGCGGTCATAGGAGTAGCGCCGAAGGTCGCCGACCAGTGCCTCTGCACTGCCGACCACAGCCTCCTCCATGCCGCAGACGCCCACAGCCGAATCCATTGCCCAGTGTCCTCTTCCTCCGCACCAATGACCACAGCCTCCTCCGCACCACCGCTGCTCATTAGGTACAGTGCTGTTTCTTGCGGCGGGCGCCCGCCACGGCACTTTACGGGTCTCAGATTCCCCCCTCCTCCCTTTTCCCGAGTACTCCTGCTCGGGGGGCGGAGTTTCGCGGTATGACGCGGTTGCGTCATGACGTCACGACGCAACAGCGTCAATCTGCGAAACTCTGCCCCCCGAGCAGGAGTACTCAGGAAAAGGGAGGAGGGGGAGCCAAGCAAGCTGTTAAGAGGAGGCGCCGGCGGCCGGCGCAAGGAGCGGGAGATCTTCTTCACATGTAAGTTGTTCAACTCTCTCCCCCCCTCCCTCTCCCTTCCTCCCCCCCCCCACTTGACACTTGCTAGCCGTACTACATAGAATAGGGACACTTTCCTGCCGTACTGTGTAAAATAGGAACACTTTCCTGCCTTACTGTGTAAAATAGGGACACTTTCCTGCCTTACTGTGTAAAATAGGGACACTTTCCTGCCGTACTGTGTAAAATAGGGACACTTTCCTGCCACAATGTGTAAAATGGGGACTCTTGCCTGCCGCAATGTTTAAAATGGGGACTCTTGCCTGCCGCAATGTTTAAAATGGGGACACGTACCTGCCGCAATGTGTAAAATGGGGACACGTGCCTGCCGCAATGTGTAAAATGGGGACACGTGCCTGCCGCAATGTGTAAAATGGGGACACGTGCCTGCCGCATTGTGTAAAATGGGGACACGTGCCTGCCGCAATGTGTAAAATGGGGGCACGTGCCTGTCGCAATGTGTAAAATGGGGACATGTGCCTGCCGCAATGTGTAAAATGGGGACATGTGCCTGCCGCAATGTGTAAAATGGGGGCACGTGCCTGCCGTACTGTGTAAAATGGGGACACTTGCCTGCCGTGCTGTGTAAAATGGGGACACTTGCCTGTTGTACTGTGTAAAATGGGGGCACGTGCCTGTCGCAATGTGTAAAATGGGGGCATGTGCCTGCCGCAATGTGTAAAATGGGGGCACGTGCCTGCTGTGCTGTGTAAAATGAGGACTTTTTTTTATCCTGTGGTGGCTGTGATGATGAGATCAGATGAGGACACGCCCACCTTAACAAAGCCACGCCCATTTTTAATGAGGCCACACACCCTTGTCGGGAGCGCGCGCGTGCCTTCAGCGCACGCATGCTTTTCCTCTTTATATCTATGGGGGGGCGCATTTTTTTTATGTGAATGGGGGGGCGCATTTTTAAATCTCGCATTGGGAGCCAAATTGGCTAGAAACAGCCCTGATTAGGTAATCTCTTACCCTACTGCCTTTCTCCCTAGTCCATACTGTATGTCCTTAATGTCCCTCTTTTTGTCACTCTCGCTGTCCCTATGTCCCTGCTGTCACTCTCCCTGTCCCTGCTGTCACTCTCCCCCCTGCTGTCACTTTCCCTGTCCCTGCTGTCACTCTCCTGTCCCTATGTCACTGTCCCTGCTGTCACTTTCCCTGTCTCTATGTCATTGCTCTCACTCTCCCTGTCCCCGAAATTTCAGTGCGGTATAATGTGAATTTTGTCTCAGTCAGTGTGAATTGTGAATCATAGTGTGTGGCATAATGTGACTTGTGGCTCCTACTGTGTGGTATAATGTGAATTTCGGCTCATTCCGTGTGGCATAATGTGAATTTTGTCTCATTCAGTGTGAATTTCAGCTTATACTGTGTGGCTTAATGTGAATTTTGGCTCATACTGTGTGAAACAATGTAAATTTTGGCTCATACTGTGTGATATAATGTGAATTTGGCTCATACCGTGTACTATAATGTGAATTTCGGCTCATACTGTGTGATATAATGTGAATTTCGGCTCATAGTGTGTGATATAATGTGAATTTTGGCTCATACTGTGTGATATAATGTGAATTTCGGCTCATACTGTGTGATTGATATAATGTGAATTTCGGCTCATACTGTGTGATTGATATAATGTGAATTTTGGCTCATACTGTGTGATTGATATAATGTGAATTTCGGGTCATACTGTGTGATATAATGTGAATTTCGGCTCATACTGTGTGATATAATGTGAATTTTGGCTCATACTGTGTGATATAATGTGAATTTCGGCTCATACTGTGTGATTGATATAATGTGAATTTCGGCTCATACCGTGTGGTATAATGTGAATTTGGCTCATACCGTGTGGTATAATGTGAATTTGGCTCATACCGTGTGGTATAATGTGAATTTTGCTCTCACCGTGAGATATAATGTAAATTTCGGCTCATACCGTGTGATATAATGTAAATTTCGGCTTATACCATGTGGTATAATGTGAATTTGGCTCATACCGTGTGATATGATGTGAATTTCGGCTCATACCATGTGGCATACTGTGTGGCATACTGTATGTGAATTTCGGCTCATACTATGTCTCGTTATGTGAACTTTGGCTCATTCCATGAGGCATAATGTGAAAGTTGCACCAATACTAGATAGTATAAGGGCCCTACTATTGTGGTGAATAATGTGTAAAAGGGACATGCTCCCTTTTGAGTGGCCACGGCCCCTTTTCCGGGGCGTGCGCATATTACAGAATTTACTTTTCCATACCCCACTTCAAAATTTCCACTTCGACCACTATAATGTGTGTGTGTGTGTGTGTATATATATATATATATATATATATGTGTATGTGTGTGTGTTTGTATATATATATATATATATATATATATAATATATATAATATACATATATGATATAGACACACACAAACATACATACACACATTTTCCCTATATCAAATAGGAGGGGGGGGGAAGGGGGCGCCAGTCCCTTGCTTTGCCAGCGGTGCTCGGACCCCTAGATACACTCCTGCTTGATACAGCTCCCCCTCATTGAGTATGACATTTAATCTCATGTTTTGTACTTGGTGTGTACATTTAGTTTACACACATCATTTTAAATGCCCTGATTTTGACATGTCTGGGTACACGCTTATAGTATCATGTGAAAACTGCAGATCCGAAAATCTGCAATTTAAATCTCCTGCTTCTTTCTCTAGCTCTGGTTCAAAAAACAAATCCATTTGTGCTACTAAACCTAGGGGCAGATGGAAATATAATACATGTTACAGTTTCTTAGATATCTTCTCAGCCAGGAATGAATGAGAACGATTCAGCGGCGTCTGAAGATAAAATAGAGTTTTATTCCACTCTAGTTCAATAAATCTCGAGTCACAATGGGTCTGACCTTTCGTCGTGAACTAAAAGTGGAGCTTCATGGGGGATCGGCCTCCTCTCAGCTCCACTGCCAAGATACCCTTGTATAAATTATGCCCTCACATTTTTGAGGTATGGGAACGACCTAGCCGTTGTGACTGGTTATATGAGATCAAAGCTTTTGCGCTGGAAAGGAAATCTATGGGCCTGCAGTAATTCAGACCTGACTGCAGCAGCAAAATCGTTCTCTAGTGGGCAAAACCATGTGCACTGCAGGGGGGGGGGGGGCAGATGTAACATGAGCAGATATAGTTAGCTTTAGGTGGATTATTTTGTTTCTGTGCAGGGTAAATACTGGCTGCTTTAATTTTACACTGTAATTTAGATTTCAAGTTGAACACACCCCACCCAAATCTATCTCTCTCTGCACATGTTATATCTGCCCCACCTGCACTGCGCAAGGTTTTGCCCATTAGAGAAAAAGTTTGCTATTGCGATCAGGTCTGAATTAAGCCCATTGTACCTAGCAGCTGGTCACGAGCTGTGCGGTGGCACAAGCCATACCACCCTAGTTACAGCCCTGTTTGTCTGAGCCCGCTGGCACCCTATAAACATGCATTTGGCCCCTGTATGGCTCATTTCCCACTGTGTAACCTTTGTAGTGCGCCCAACATGGCTGCTTTATCTGGTGCGCTTGTGGATGGGATGAAAAATGCGTGGACCTGATGTTTTTATTGGAACCCTACTCTGAATTTAAGGACTCTGCAATCTCCCCATTTTGTGTTCTCTTCTAGGGGTGGACTATTCCACCCTGGGTAATTCTACGCAGTGCGCCTAAGATGGCTGCCGCACCTGGTGCCTTGTGAGGGTGGAATACACAACCCCTGGAGGTTATTACTTAAAATGCCTACACCAATCATGCATTATTCTTTCTGTGTCTTTGTCTGTGTGGTTTATCTTTTGATGTAATACTTAAATCTTCTGTATTATGTGCATTGTGTGAGTTCTAGTTGGCGCCGCGGATGGCTGCCTCGGTGCTGCTCTGCCAAGCAGCCTTAGTTTTTAGTCTTAAATGTATAATATGTCTACTGTACAGTTGCATATGTGCAGTATGAACTCATATGTGTAATGTTTGTAATGTATGCTACATTTTTCCTCCTTCATGTTGCTGCTTGGCGATGCATTGTACCACAAAGAATTCCTAGTGTACGTGAGTACACCTGGCCAATAAAGCTGATTCTGATTCTGATTCTGATACATCACGGGTGAATGTTGCTGAAAAAGTAAATGTCTGACATTGCAAAAGGGGGTGATATATCAAGCCTCAAACAGTGAAAAGAATGGAGAAGTAGACAAGTGGAGATATGTCAACCAATCATCTTTGAGGAGAGCATTGATCGAGAACATTCTATAAATTGATAGGCTACTATCTGATTGGTTGATGCCCTTGTGATGCCTCTGCTCAGCCCCAATAGTACCAATGCTGAATATCTGAAATGAAATAGCTGAGGGCGATGATAAGAAAGGTGAGGGTCTTTATTGTAGGGGTCAAGTGCCGGGTTCTGGATCATTATCTGGTGCTGCTGACGCCTGCATTGCTCAGGTGGTGAAACAATGAGACCATGCGGAATATCATTTTCATTCTGAAATTCATTAGCAATAGTATGACTGTTCTACAATGCATCCGGAATATTTCATCCTACAGGGATAGGTTCTCCAGAAGGCTGGTGACCTCTGGCTGTCTGGATAGGAGATTTCCTTATGTTGGAGTTAAATGCCTGAATCACCTATATTAGAATAAAATGATGGCCACTTCCAATCTGCGCGTTGTCCCTGGCACAGGTGACCTCATTAAATTGCTTAATAGTGGTCCACAGAGTGTACGTACAATGAGACACCTGATGTCCGTAACCCTGTGCATGATTTATCCCTGAGGAACAGCCATTATTTCCTATACTCATGTTTCTTATGTTCAGGATAATAGGATTTGGGATGTAAAAAAAACATCACATGTCTGTATTTTCTTAAGATGCTTTTCAGTACACTAAAGGCCTAATTCACTATCAATTGCCAATGTGAGAACGCACGCACTGAGCAATTAACAGAAGACTGCGCATGTTCTGCAAACGCATTGCGCATGCGCAAAGGTGAAAATGCTCTGCGTATGCAGGCTGATTGTAAAGAGAACGCAATTTGATTGACAGGAAGTGACTGTTCGTGGTTGGTAACATGGTGCTTGTGCAGAGTGGTTGGGCTCGCCACCGGGCCCGAAGAGTGGTGCGTGCAGCGAGACGGTATTTATGGCTGGCGGGATCCTGACAGCTGGCAACCCGTCAGTTAGGTTATCATACTGAACCCGATTTGAGATTGCTGGGGTCAGCAGCAGCTGTTGATTGTGCTATTTTTTTGCGTATGCATTGCGATTCTGCTAATGTATACTCAGATTTGCGAACGCGTCGATGGCGTCTTTTATCCTTTCTGGGCGGCTCTTCACGTGCAATTTTTAGCAGTAGCAAGTTTGAGAAAATTACTATTTCAGCCTCAATAGCGATCCATAGGCCCTACATACATATCTATTACGTGGGCTTCTGTACGGTATGTTAAATTGGGGTTTACAAGTGTAAACAGATATGATGGGGATATCAGCGACCAATGATGTCGTTACAGTACTAATAATCAAGAAAGAATATATTCAATTCAAAATTAACATGAGCACTTTATTTAGGACAAAGAATATAAAAAGCATAAAATTCAACGGACTGTAGGTGGAGCTATACTAAGACAAAAAATCAGCCTATTAAAAGTATGTTAAAAAGCGGTATATGAAAAAGTAAAAAAATATATAAAAGGTTGTATAAGAGAAAAAATAACTTAAAACATGTATCAAAAGATAGGAGGTATGTCTTATCTTTTTAGAAGTCCCTTGATGAAGTCATAGGATGAAACGCGTTGGACCTCCCTCACTGTGACCTCCTGCCTTTTCTAAAAAGATAAGACATACCTCCTATCTTTAGATATATATTTAGGGGGAAAAAAGGGGTGGGGATTTTCTCTTATACAACCTTTTACATAAGTCGCTCAGTCTGCAAACACTCGGATCTCCAGGAAAATCTTTCCATATTCTTTGCGCCACTCAATGTAGCAGCACACGCACTCACTGACTCTTTCCTAACTTACGTAACTAATGCTTTTGCCAAGATACATGACTCAGAATGGAGCCTCTCTAGCGCTATTCACTTAGCACGCTGGTCACATGACCCACGGCAGCCTGCGTTATAATACTTACATGATGTATTATTTGGGAAACAGAGATGTGCAGCCATTGAAAGAATACAAAGCCAACTGTCTTAGAACATTGCTACAGGAATACAAAAACAGTTTAAAAAGCTCATGTCATTCACTCTGCGAATGGAGGAGTACACAGGGATGACTAAAGCTGCGCCGGGGATGAGTGAAACGATTTGCAGGTCATGTTTCAAAAGTTCAGCCGAAAAAAAATAAATTCTCTCTTAAAACGTCATTATTGAAAGTTATGTCGGTATTATTAAATAGCACAAAACAGAACAGGCAAATTTTCATAGCAATTGTTTTTAACGCCCACTTAACATATTTTTGAAGATTTTCAATTGATTTTTGACTGTTCAGAGATGGGAGCAAGCCGATGATGTTGTACGTTGCGGTGCAATATATTTGCCGATGCACGTGCATATAATTCCCACTGCTAATGTGCCGCTAAAACCTTGCAGTGGCGGTCGCAGTGTGGACTTCTTCACAAAGTGATAACAGGATGTAATACGGGAGTGGAATCTCAAATACAGGTGTGTCGTGACCGTATCGGAGCGTGTCACAGGTTGCACACCACTTCCGGCAGCCATGCTGCATGGCCTTAAGGATACTCACAAAGTCCGATGTCGACGTCTTCGTACACAAGTGCTGGATTTGGCTGCGATGTCTGCAGATTTTTGTGTAGTTCTCTGATTCCAGCCCCTAATTCACTAACTATAGGGTTATTGGCACACTATAGTATATTATACAGCAGACTGAATTAATGAATATGTCTTTGTTTGTTATTATCACTAATAATGCCTTCCCTTCCCACAGTGAGCTCTATTTGTTCTACCACTGCCACTAGTGCCCTCTACTGTTCATTGCCGCACTGGGTCTCTTTGTAGATGCACTCCTCCAAATTTCAATGCATAGCTCACAAACTAGTTAACGAGAAGACTCAGGAGTGTAGATTTAAAATGACACACCATTCACTTTAATCTTAATTGAGAGGAAAAAAACGTGTGGAAAACATTGGTCTTGTAGGCTTTCTTCTTCACCCAAACATGCTTTCTACAGCAGGAGAACACAGAGGCAGAGCTACCAAACTCTCTCTATAGCTTTCACCACTAATCAGGAGTATTCTTAAACTTTATATCCAGGAAAGAAATAAAGAGTTTATAAGATAAGATTTAGATGTTTGGATAAAATAGCCCTTGTTGGCCCTAAGGAGCAAATTTATCACCATCCGCAACGAGGATGCAGATGGGATGTGATAAAATTGACGCAATCCGCACTGCGATTATTGACTACATCACACAGATGTATCAATTATCCCAGGCAGGGACACAGCTTGTGAGAATGCTCTGTCCCTGCTATGCCTCTCTGCAGCGTTATTGGGGTATTATTTGTAAAAAATACCCCAAATATATGCTGCATCAGCGCCACCGTCAACATCACCATTACCACTGCCGCCAGGGCAACACCCGTCCATGTCACAACTATCCCCCACACGCCGTGACCCCTCCTTCACTGCTGACTCATACTCACCAACACCAAGGGATCCTGGACATCTACTGGTCATCGGGGCTCCCTGCTTGCTGTGACCTCCAGTGCTATAAAATGAGCTGCCACTTTGCTGCATCACTTTACTGCACCGGAGGTCACAGGAGGAGCAGGGATCCCCGATGACCGACTGCTCGCACCGGAGCACCAATCACCGGTCCCTGGGTAGGTAAGTATGAATTATTATTTTTTACTTTATTATTTTCTTTTTTACACTGTGATCAGCGCGTGTCCATCACGGGAATCACTGCAATGGTTTTTTACATTTTTTTTATTTTTTAGTATATCTGGTCAGATCGCATTTCCCATTAAAAGTATGGGGAATGCGATCTGGTTATTATTTCATGAAAACTGCTCCAAAAGCCCTTTAATACATTCAGGTGATACTAAAAAAGTTTGAAAAGGATGTGAAAACAAAAAACCCCCAGAGAATTGGTTCGCTCGTTGCCGATTTTCACTATGCTGCGATTTGTTGCTAATTGCGCATGCGCAAGGCACACAGGGTGCATGCGCTTAGTTATTAGCAGATTTGCTGTGGATCCTGCAACGCTTTTCAGTCGCTCTGCTGATCGGTGAATGATTGACAGGAAAGGGGCGTTTCTGGGTGCTAACTGAGCGTTTTCCGGGAGTGTGCTAAAAAACGCAGGCGTGTCAGGCAAAAACGCGGGAGTGTCTGCAGAAATGGGGGAGTGGCTGGCCGAACGCAGGGCGTGTTTGTGACGTCAAACCAGGAACTAAACGGACTGAGCTGATCGCAATCTGTGAGTAGGTCTGGAGCTACTCAGAAACTGCAAAGAATTATTTATTAGCAGTTCTGCTAATCTTTCGTTCGCTATTCTGCTAAGCTAAGATACACTCCCAGAGGGCGGTGGCCTAGCGTGTGCAATGCTGCTAAAAGCAGCTAGCGAGCGAACAGCTCATTAACCCCTGATTTACCGCATGGAGAAAATGCTATTTAATTGTGTACCTTTTCCCAACTGCAAAGTGGATACCCACCTTAGTGTGAATTGGTAATTCTGTGAAATGGAGAAGTAAAAGTAGAATTTAAACATTTTATCACCAGAAAACTTTTTACCAAACATTTTCTCAGATTTTCTCGTATATAGTTACATGTGTCTATTGCCAATCTTTGATGGTTATTTACTAACCTTTTCTAAAAGGTGCCCTATAATTTGCACAAACATCCTATAGCACAACATGGTTTTGCCAAAGTGTAAAATTGTACTTTCTAGTTGTATTTACATCTAACCCTAAATAACGCCTTTTACAGACCCAAATGTAATAGGTGCAAAATACTGAAACTGACAAGACTTCAGCATGTAAGCAGTCAAATTTAAAGCAGTAATGTTTAGTAAGGCAAAAAAAATTGGATTTAGGGACCTGATTCAGGGTGGATTGCAAATTCTTCGAAGTAGCAGAATTTTTTTATTTGCGCAAATTGTGTTTTATTAGTAAAGAAATAACAGTATACAGCTCGAAAAAATTGCATACAGTACAAGAATTATCGTAGCATAAGCTAACAAAATAGTCGTAGACTAAGCATACAGAGAACAAAAGCAATGTATAATATCATCAGCCTACTTAACTTGAGGCAGTAAACTGTATTATCTTCAAGTAATCATAACAAGAAAAACAGAACATACAAGAAACAGATAAAACAGACAGAAAAAAGGGAAAGAAAGAGAAAAAAGAGAAAGCCGGTTAGACCGCCATTACTATCACAACCCTAAGATGTCGTAGGGGGGGAAAGTAGCAAAAAAGTTTTGTATTCCTTCGTCCCTTTGAATTCCAGCCAATCAAAGCAGACGGCTGTGAATCATGACGCAGATTGTTTGGAAGAAGACGTCAAGTCCTCCATTGCCATGTAGTAATCGATTCTTTGAAACCACTTGGCAATGGGGGGCTGTACCGGAGATCTCCAGAAGCACGGAATGGTCGCCCTAGCAGCATTCATCAGATGTCGCAGTAGTGAATTTTTAAGCTGGGATAGCGGGAGATCAATTAAATTAAGCAACCAAAACTCAGGTGTCTCTGGTATTGGGAGTCCCGTGATATGCCTGGTAATCGAATGAACCTGTTGCCAAAAGGAAGCCAGACCCGGGCATCGCCACCAGATATGGCAGGGAGTGCCACGAGACCGGCCACACCTCCAGCAGATGTCTGGAACACTCGGAAACATGTGGTGGACCCGATCCGGGCATCTATACCATCTCGAGACCACTTTGTATTGTGTCTCCAGAACTTGAAGTGAGGGTGAACTAGCAAATGTGAACTGAAAAATGCAAGACCACTGGTCAGTGGTCAACTCTTTACCCAGGTCTTCATGCCAAGCCGTAACAAATGCCAGATGACGGGTGGGAGAGCTCGCAAGGCATTGTCTGTACAGTAAAGATATCAGGAGTCGTGGCAAATTCTCGGAGAGACACAAGGACTCAAAAATCGTCAGTTTCCATCCCACCGCACGAGCCGGCATTGCAGTAACATAATGCCGAATTTGTAGGTAAGCCTAGAAAGAATTAGTCGGTAGACTAAAGGATCGTTTCAGGTCCTCGAAGGGATGGAAACCCATCGAACTAATCAGTTGACTCAAACGAGAAATGCCAGCTTCAGCCCATACTGATGACGGAGACAGGGAAAGGGGATTTGCAGGTAGGTCTGGATTAAACAATAGAGGTGTCGGCAGTGAAGGGCTTGAGCTAAAAGAGTCTAAAAGCCAAAATTTCTTCAATATCTTAAGGGTCGGGCCTAAGGTGGGATGTGGTATGCGTGGAATTTTTTTGAGCCAGGGGAGAATACAGGAAGGAGCACCCGCATTTACTTCCGCTATGAGTGGCCATTGCTTAGGACAAGGGGATCTAGACATATCAATAACTCTGGCCAAATGCACAGCATAATAATAGCTAATAAAAATGAGGTAATTGTAAACCGCCTTCTCTACGGGAACGGGTCAGTGTGAATTGGGAGAGTCGGTGCCCTTTCCGCCCCCAAACAAAACGACCAACCGTGTTAATCCTACCCAGCCAAGTAAGTTGGAGTGAAGACCATTTATTAAGATCTGTAGTAATCTTCAGCAGTGTAGGAACATTTTTTACCCGGTATAAATCAGTGAGGTCTTTAGTCAAGAGAACTCCCAAATACTTTAGCTGAGCAGGATGCCATTGAAACGGGAATGAAACCCGAATTCCATCAAGTATTCGTGTGGGCGTTAAAATATTCAAGGCAACAGACTTAGTGAAATTTATCTTGAAGTTAGAAAGCAAATTTAACCTATCAAATTCCTGCATAAGAGCTGGAAGGGAAGTCACCGGGTCCGACAAAATAGCCAAAAGATCGTCCGCATACAGTGCCAATTTGTGCTAACGCTCTCCTGCCCATACACCGTGAATATTCGGATTGGACCGAATCGCTCTCGCAAGTGCCTCCATGCAGAGAACATATATGAGCGGGGACAGGGGGCAGCCTTGCCTTGTCCTGTTTCGTATCAGAAAGGGAGCAGAAAGGGCACCATTCACTCGAACCCTGGCTGATGGCAGCTTATAAAGAGTTAATATATACGACTAAAGCAAGTGGGACCCAAACCCAAGTGCCCGAGAAGACCTTCCATAAACTGCCAATCTATCCTGTCAAAGGCCTTCTCCGCGTCAGTGGACAGGAGGACCGTATGGGAGGATCCTTTTTGAGCAAGGTTGATAAGATCAATAACTTTGGAAGTGTTATCCTTAGCCTCCCGTCCAAGTATAAATCCCACTTGGTCCCCATGCACCACCGACGGAAGAAGGCGGCACAAACGACCCGCAAGCAGTTTAGCAAAGAGTTTAATGTCACAGTTCAGAAGGGAAATAGGTCGGTAACTCGAGCACTGAGTGGGGTCCTTACCCTCCTTTGGGATCACTGTTATGTGTGCTTCCAGTGTCTGCGGAGAAAAGCTGTTCTCGGCAGAGATGGAATTGCATGCCTTCTAGAACAGTGGCAATAAGGATTGTTTAAAGGTTTTGTAGTATCCGACTGGGAAGCTGCCCGGGCCTGGGCTCTTCCCAACTGGTGTAGCCATAGATCTTCTATGGTAAAGGGACGGTCTAAAGCATCCAGGTCTGATGCAGGGAGTCTTTGAAAATTAACTTCCGCAAGAAATCTTCGTATCAGCACCTTCAAATCAGAGGTGGCTTGGGAAGTGTGGTCCTTTCTAAGATTATAGAGAGACTCATAATAATTCTGGAAGGAGCGAGCAATCTGAGGCAATGTATATGCAGCACGTCCCGCCGACTCATTGATAGAGTGAACGTAAGACTGCAGTCTCCGGGGCCCGTAACGCCCTAGCGAGCATAGCACCAGGTTTGTTGCCCCATAAATAAAATTTATGGCGACATTTAGTCATTCCTAATTTAGTTTTATCCCATAAAAATTTGTTAAGGGCCTGGTGGGCCTCAGTCAATTCCAGAAAAACCCCTGCATCAAGGGAGGACTGGTGTGCGGCCTCCAAAGACGCTATTCGTTCAATGAGCTGCAGCCTATGTGCCACTCGCTCCTTCTTGAGTTGAGAGCCAAGCTATATACATCTACCTCGAATTACACATTTATGTGCCTCCCAAATTGTAACTGCTATAACATCTGGAGTGTCATTTGTCGCAATATAATCCGATACGGCGGAGGCGAGCTTAGCCCTCAAACAGGGATCTCGAGTCAATGAATCATTAAACCTCCATGACCATGGCGTGGTGGGGGCTGATGAAAGCGCAACAGAGATATATACCAGGGCATGATCTGACCATGTAATGTACCCAATCGTGCTTGAAGGAAATAAGTGTAGAAATCTATGCTCCACTAAGAAATAGTCTGGGCGTGAATACATAGTGTGGGGAGAAGAAAAGAAAGTATAGTCCCTCCCCGTCGGGTGTTGAGTTCTCCATAAGTACATCAACTGGAACTTGCGCAGAAGTCGGCTCACCCGACGGTGATCATGTGTCAGCCATCTATTCAGGGAAGGAGAACAATCTATCCCAGGATCCAAGGACCAGTTAAAGTCGCCCCCCATAATCAGTTGCCCTTCTTTAATAGGTTCTAACTGTCGCAGTATTTTGGAAAAAAACTGTCTTTGACGTCGATTAGGAGTGTAGATAGTAACAAGAGTATAAACCTGATTATATATTGTGCACTTAACAACCTGGCACCGACCTTCTTCCAAAATTAGGTGAGAGACATCCGTAATCAGGACCCGACGTGTCAATAAGACCGCGACCCCTAAAGACGTATTGACAGAGTTATTATTACAAAAAACATGCGGGCAATGATAATTTCCTAACCTAAGGGAGGCTTGACTTTTAAAATGGGTCTCTTGGAGAAAAGCAATGTCTATGCGCTCTGCCCATAGCTCCCGCAACAAGGTGGACCTCTTTTCGGGGATATTAAGTCCCTTCACATTGAAGGAACATAGCCTAAGGTCAGAGGGCATTAAGAAGGCTGTATTTGCTCCCTACAATGAGTAATAAAGGTAACATGGACTTACCAGAGATGCGAGGAAGACACAGGGTCCAGTCGCAGTGGGTACATCGGGCTGCAACGGTGATAAGCAGAGAAACCAAGGAGAAGGAAGAAAGAAAGAGCAAGAAAAAGAAGGACACAAGAAGAAAAACCAATACAGAGAACATAGAACTAAATGACAATAGCAATAAGTCTCGAAAAATAATAAGTATACCGCCGTTAAGTCATAGCAAGGTCATACCCACGACTTAAGAGCCAAAACAGGCAGACGGCCTGACCCAACTGGGGCATTGTAGCGACAACACAACCTAGGAACACTAATAGACCAGTACACAACTAAGGAGACTCAAGAGTAAATCAGCTGACTTCAATATTATACATAAAGCAGTCTCCCCATTTTGCAGTGGGCGCAACGGGAACAAATATCTCTACATAAACAATTGAAAAATAAAAAAGACTTGTAGAAGGCCATAAAATGCAACAAATCCAAACAGCAAGAACGTCAGGAGAAGGGAAGGGGTGTAAACAAAAAAGGCAACATCACGGAGTGATTAAATTTTAAAGCAGAATATCTGGTGTGTAGGAGGAGCAATGGCTTAGCAGTAAGGTCCAGAATTGGCTCAACTAGACATCCAAGGACCGGGCAGAGCCAATCAAAACTAGCCTGTATCCGACCACTTTATATCAAAGAAAAAGAAATTGTTATAAATCAGGTCCCAGCCTTGCCATGATTTGGAGGTGACCGAGTCGAACCCCATTTCCTGTTGCTGACCGGAGTCCAGGATGGCCATGGGGCTGGAGGCGTCGGAGGATCAAATCGGTGATAAGATTGAGTCCAATCCGTTAAGGCAGGCTTAGGTATCGACAGCGCGGAGCAAAAGTTGTCTAAGTCGTCCATGTGTAAGACAACCTGTCTTCCCTCAAAGGTGGCTTGTATACTAAAGAGAAAGCCCCATCGGAATCTTATGCCCTTCTCTTTAAGAGCCATTGTCAGGGGCTTGAGAGACCTGCGTTGCTGAAGTGTATACCAGGACAAGTCCGGGAAGATCTGGATCACATTGTTATCGAATTCCAAACAATCTAATTTGTGGGCTTTATTAAGTATCTCCTCCTTTATATGATAATAGTGAAGATGACATATAACGTCTCTGGGAGACTCAGAAGAAAGACCTTTCGGACGGAGCGCCCTATGAGCCCTATCAAACAGTATGGTATTGTCCGGTTTCACATCCATGATCTCATTGAATATCTTAGTGAGGGCGTCCGCTATCCCCGGCCCTTGTACATCTTCCGGCAACCCCCTGACACTTAAATTGTTTCTCCGGTCTCTGTTGTGAAGGTCGTCCTGTCGGCGCCATGGCGCCTTCAGTTCCTGAGCCTGAAGTGCAATAGTATCACAAAGTTTCCGCTGAAATGAAGAGACTTCGTCGACATGGTCTTCCATATCCAAAACTCGGTGGGATATTTGGGAGATATCAGATTTAACCGTGTCACGTATCCTTTGTTCCAAATCCAGGAAGTCTCTTTTGGTAGGCAGATCTTTCTTCATAGGAAGTGAATGCAAATAGGTCAAAACATCAGCCATAGAGGCCTCAGGCTATTTGTCCAGCAGTGAAGGGTTGGCACCCGCCATTGCTCCAGTGTTGACGGGGGAGCCAGAAACAGAGGATGATGAACGAGTGTCCTCACTCTCTATGTCCGGTTGGAGATAATGAAACCAATTAGATTGCAGAGACTTGTCACCAGATTTCTTAGCTGCCGATGATTGCCCCCCTTTCTTAGTTTTCCCCATCTGCAGACGTTATTCATAAGAACATACAGTGAAACAAAGAAAAGCCATGTAGGTGGATCAGAAGCATTCCACGGCCGACTTGTAGAGCTCCCGCTGCGATAAGATCGTCCCAGGCAACGCCATCAGCCACCAAGCCCCATAGTATGCGGGTGATTCAGGGGATCATGGCATGGAGCAGGAACAAAATTCAAGGTATTAGTGCTGCAGTGAGGAGGGTCGAGTAGGCTGTGAGATGAGCGTGCAGTTATCAATCAGGGGGTGCACATAAACAGCAGGCAGAAAGTAACTAAGGATAGGTGCAGCCAGGGTATTACAGCAGCACTGGATGTGCAGGTAATGTAATGGTGTGAGGTAGTACAAGCCAGGCTGCTGTGTGTAATCCTAACCTCAGTACATATAATATGTGCTGCTGGGTGCAGGGTAAAATGGCCGCCGCTATGAGGACAGGCAGGGAGCCCCTGAGATGTAACTGGGGACTGCAGGTCCCTGTGAGGATCCCCATCTGATATGTGACACCTGGAAGACTGTGGCAAAAACTCTTTAGTGTGGGGGGGTGCAAGGAACCAGGACTCCGATTCCCCACAGCCCCGTTACCTGCAGTGTGGGCGTGTAGCCCTCAGCCAAAATGGCGCCGCCAGCTCTCCAAGCAGGGCCTCGGCGGTCGGGACACCGGGAGCCCCCGGAGGGAGCTGGATCATTGGTGGAGAGAATGAGTAGTACTGCAGCCGAGGTAGCGACTCACGGCCCGGGAGGAGAGAGGGGCTTAGCGTGCGGCTTCCCGGCTTCAGGCGCACCACAAACACGTCCATGCCAAGCAGCGGGTCCCCACTCCGGGCAGTGCAGGTGCAGGGAAGCCCTCATAGTAGGCCAGGCAAGTGTAGGACAGGCGTGGGTACGGTCGATAGGCGATTTCCTTCCCAAGCTCCGCCTCCGATCGGCTCGCACAGCCGCACTTCCGGTCGGGGGGAGATCGCACCAAAGTCCCCGGCTTTCTATGGAGGGGAGGGCCGCAACCTGCAGGAACCCTTAAAAGGGCTCCCCAACCCAGACCTTCCGATCCCAGACGATAGAGGGAGGTAACAATAAATGTTCGGGGGATTAAGGACCCCCTAAAGTGCTTTTAATGCAGTAAAAGGAACAGGGCAAGTAGGATCTCTCTGGGATCACCTCCTCACAGCTCACAGGCTTGGCCACTCTCCCTGAAGTAGCAGAATTTTCAATCCTTGTGAACGCATGCTGTCCGCCGCAACCACTCGATCAAGCAGAAATTGTGATTGCATCGCAATTTCTGCTTGATCATACAATTTAGGATTGCCTCCTGCCGGCTCAGCTCTTTCAGATCGCGGCGGCTGCGTGCGACGTCATGCAGTAGTCGAGATCACGCCTCCATCATGCCCCCATTCGCACTGCCACGCCCCCCGTTTTGATGCCATGCCTCAGCAATGCTTCATCTCCACCTAGGAAATGGAGCGTTGCTTCCCCCCCTCCCCCCCCCGCGCTAACACCTCCGACTGATTGACAGGCAGAGGCGTTTTACATTTTCTGCGGGCGCTAGCAGAAAATGCAGGCGCATGTGCAGGATGGGTGCTGTGCATGAGCCTGCTTCCTTTTTATAATTTTTTCAGTTGGATCGCTTGTTGTGATCCAACCTGACTCAGGCCCTTTAGTAAACATCACAGTGCTTTAAATTAAGCTGCTAACTTGCCAAAATCTCATCAGTTTCAGAATCCCACACCCAGAGTGTTATTCAGAGTTGTTAGCAATTGGGCAAATCTATGCTGCACTGCAGGGGGGGCAGATGTAACATGTGCAGAGAGAGTTAGATTTGGGTGGGTTATATTGTTTCTGTGCAGGGTAAATACTGGCTGCATTATATATATATATATATATATATATATATATATCACTATATATTGAGGATTAAAATTTACCTTCCACTTTCATGAATCTCAATTACTGTAATTTTAGTCAGTCTTAATTTTGAGAGATTCTGTTGAAATGTTCAGATTTTTCTAGCAAAATCAAGAAGTACTGTAGTCTGCAGTCAGCTTTAAGCATCTCTAGACCGACCAAACATGTGCCTGGAAGTTATTGTAGGATCTTGGCAAGCATTCAGCCCTTGCAAAGAGAATTGCTACACAATTGCATGCCAAAGTCAGCGTAGAATACAAGTACCATTTTTAAATACACTCTATTATATTTTAGACATTGTGCCCCAAATTACGGCAAGCCCCTCACCTGGAAAATCCCAGGCCACAAGTGTCTGTGATAACAGACCTCATACCCGCTCCTTCTACAATAACAATGTTTAGGAGCCAGCAGTGAACACTTATCTATAACTGAGCCGAACTCTCCACTTGTGGCTGTATGTTAGATTTATACCAAATACACCTTATTAAATGTCATCGAGCACAGTTAAAACTGCACGGATATTAGACAGTAACAACATAAAGAGAATTTGATTAAAGGGGAAAAAAAAAAAAAAAGGTCAGATATTTGCAATAAGTACACACTCCGGGAAAGAGGAAGCCTGGCGAATTCTATTCACTGAACGGATATTTCATTTCAGAGCCTCCTATTCATGCGTAGATATTTCATTTCTAAGTTTACTTTACATTCCTTCCAAGATAATCATGTTTCTTGTTTATCAAGAGCAGAGAATACACCAGGTGCTGTTTACAGGCAGTTGATAATGTCAGTGCAGAGACAGTATGCCTAGGACTGAATAATAGAGCTGGTAAGGCTCCAAGGGGGTCCTTTCAATAACTGCAGAGAGTCAGACGCGGCTGAGGATCTGCAGGAAAATATAAATGCAGCAATAAATGAGGATCAAACAAGGTTGATCAAATAAGTAATCCAGTGGCAAAGTGGGGATATAGGATAAAAGAAATACGGGGTGAAGGGGGATTGTTAGACGTTATGTTGCTTAGTATAGAGGCAGGTGTATTGGGATTCAATTGATATAATTAATATAAAAAGGGCTTTCCTTTGTAACAATTTGTTTAAAAAAAATGACGTTCTCTTACGTAAGAAATCAAACATCTCTGTTTATTACGTTGAGAAAGATGGCATAGAAACACGCACACGTTTTTGCAAACTTTCCATAGAAATGGGCAGATGGAGCAGCCTTTATTGCCGCTGCTGGGGCATTATAAAGACAGAGCTGTTAATATTACTAATTGTGGGCAGCCAATTAAAGCACCAATGAATTTAAGAAACATTTGATTTATTGCAATCCTGCTGTAATAATGTTAAGCTCTGTCCATGGTGCTGATGTAGTACAGAGCTGTACAGCTTTCTAAATGAACAAAGGCCCTCATTCCGACCGGATCGCTAGCAGGCTGCTTTTAGCACTGCTGCGATCAGGTAGTCGCCGCCTACAGGGGAGGGGGGATTCGCTATGCAGGGCTGCGCTCGCTTGTGCAGAGAACTGAACAAACCAAAGTTTGTGCAGTTTCTGCACAGCTCAGGAATTACTCACCCGCTGCGATCATCCAGGATGGAGTTGACGTCAGGATCCCTTCCTCGAAACGGCTGGGCACACCTGCGTACGGACACTCCCTGAAGTTGACACCTACGGCCGGCCTCTTCCTGTCAATCCTCTTGTGGTCGCGGGTGCGATCCTTCCTTTGTTAGTTCTGTCGCTCCCTGGCGACGGCCGTTGTCAGGGAACGACGCGCCTGCACATTACGGTCACGGCGCATGCACAGTTCAGACCTGATCGCAGTGCTGTGAAAAATTGCAGCGTGCGATCGGGATGGAATGACCCCCAATGATACAAGAGTAAAGTTGGCCCATTTGGTCTCATACACTTGACCCCTCTCTCTCTCTCTCTCTCTCTCTCTCTCTCTCTTTCTCTCTCTCTCTCTCTCTCTCTCTCTCTCTCTCTCTCTCTCTCTCTCTCTCTGTGACTGTATCTACCAAATTATTACATTTTGGGGGAAAAATTGTTTTTAAAATTGACCCTCTAAGGCAGGGGTGGCCAAATGCGACCAGTCGATCACGATCCGCCGCCCATCCACCCGAGGGGAGGCGAGAAGAGCGCAGTGCGTGCTTCTCCTGCCTGCCGCCTTGCCCCTCAGTTTGGTCTCTGGCAGTGACAGGGAGTGTATAGCTCAAATCAGGCGCCGGTTCGTTAGCCAATGAGAGCTCACGGACCCGGCACCTGATTTGAGATATACACGCTGCTGTCACCGCCGGAGACCAGACTGAGAGGCAGGGCGGCAGGCATGAGAAGCGCACGCTGCGCTCTCTACACAGCGGTGAGCAGCACTGTTCGGGCATATCTGGCACTGTGGGGTCATATCTGTATTTGGCACTGTGGGGGCAAATCTAGCACTGTGGGCACATGGCACTGTGGGATCATATCTGTATCTGGACTGTGGGGTCATAGCTGTATCTGGACTGTGGGGGCATATCTGGCACTGTGGGGGCACATGTGGCACTGTGGGGCATATGTGGCACTGTGGGGGCATATCTGTATCTGGCACTGTGGGGGCATACCTGTATCTGGCACTGTGGGGGGATATCTAGCACTGTGGGCACATGGCACTGTGGGGGCATATCTGTATCTGGCACTGTGGGGTCATATCTGGCACTGTGGGGGCATATCTGGCACTGTGGGCACATGGCACTGTGGGGGCATATCTGTATCTGGCACTGTAGGGTCATATCTGGCACTGTGGGGGCATATTTGGCACTGTGGGGGCATATTTGGCACTGTGGGGCATATGTGTATCTGGCACTGTGGGGGCATATGTGTAACTGGCACTGTGGGGGCATATGTGTTTGAGGTTTTTACCTGTGGGGTCCAATGTGTTATTTCGTGCGAGACAGTCATTACACTCTGTGCAGCAAGGCTACGTCCCTTTTTTTGTTATACCACGCCCACTTTTGTTATGCTACGCCCCCTTTTTGGGGGGCGCACGCTATTATCCCACCTAGGTAGATCACAAAAGCTTTTCAGCTTTCAAAGTAGATCGCCGACTCCAAAAGTCTGGCCACCCCTGCTCTAAGGGGAGGGAGTCTTTAGTCAATTACTGTGTCATTTTGGTTGGTCCATTTAGATTGCACTTAAAATAATATCAGGGTTGTTCAACTTTGTTTTGTTTTTTTAAATAATAATGTTATTTTCTACAGTAATTTACTAACCAGTACTGTAAATGTTCGTAAACATAATAATGATATTCAGATCTGCAATATATTAAACTAGGTGGCTCATCGTGCCCTACGGGTGCTCTTGACACCGCCGCAAGGGGCTACGCCCCCTTAACCAATGGCCTTGGGCATGCAATATTTTGATTATATGGAGTATTACCTCCAAACATAATTTTGTGATTGGTTAAATATTGTGTAGACAAAGGGCGTGCGATAGTTAAGAGGCCGTAGCCCCTTGCGATGGTGTGAACAGCGAACGCAGGGCACGATGAATCACCTAGTAGGTGCTGTGGTTGGGGGAGTGGCGGGTGCGAAGGAGACGCAGATGGTGGAGGGGGTCCGAGAAGTGCCACGGCTGGGAGAGGGACGGTTGTGCGGGGGTGCTTTGGGTGGGGGAGTGGCAGGTGCAGGGGGTACTGTGGATGGGGCAGGGTGTCTGCAGATGCTGTGGGTGGAGGGGGGCAGATGGGGGAGGGGGCCGGAGGTGCCACGGGTGGGGCAGGGGGCGAGTGCAGGGGTGCCATGGGTGGGGTAGAGGTGGTTGCGGAGGTGCCGTGGGTGGGGGAGGGGCATGTGCAGGGGTGCCACAGGTGGGGGTCCGGAGCCACCGTGGGTGGGGGACGAGCAGTTGTAAGGGTGCTGCGGGGGGGAGGGTGCAGTGGTGCTGCGTTTGGGGGAGGTGCGGATGCAGGATTGCGTGAGGTGCATCCAGCTGGGGCACCACAGAGGTGACAGTATAGGTGACACATGGCTCTACAAGGTCATGAATGTGGAAGTGGATGGGGCGTGGCTTAGCTGGCTATCGGAGCAGAAGTTTTGCAGAGGAGCTCCGGTCTAATCTCCCTTTTTAGGTGCTTATTTGGCCTTATTTTACCCAGCTGCACTCTTATCAGTATCCCCCCTGCCCTATACCAGTGGCTGGTTCCAATGATTGTTGTCCGCTGGGCCGGGAGCCCGTTCTCCACACCTCCGAAACCTGCGGCCGTGAACCCCAGTTACATGCTGCCTGCGGGGACGGAGGACCATTACAAGGTCCCTTCTCCAAGCAGCAACTGGTCCCCCTGCTGCGGCCATGGTGGTGATCGGATGGACGCTCGCCCACCCTCCAATGCAGCGAAGAGACGCCACTGTAGCTGTACGCGGCGGGGTGTGTGCCAGTGGGAACAATGCAGGGGGAGAGTTTGAGTGGACCACAGGTTGACCGCCTTTGTCGCCCCTAGTTGGATCCGGCCATGAGCGCGGCATGCAGCTGAGCCAGCCGCGGTGACACGCTACGGCGCTCCCTGCATGGCACAGTTCTGGGCAGCAGCAGCAGCTCGGCAGAGGCAAAACAGTGGGCCGGTGCGCCACAGCACGTGCATGTTACTCTGGCGGCGGAGGCGCAGGCCCTACACACAGCCGCAGCAGCGCTATCCGACACTGCCGCTAAGACCAAGTTGGTGACGTGACCTCTGACATCACCAGGGGGAGGATCTACCCTGGCGCTAATCCAATGAGAGCTCCTAGCCACGCCTAACATTAGCCACACAGTCACTCTAGGCTATTATATAGGAGATAGAAATCAAATGTAATGCTCACCAAATATGTACCCAAAGTACCCACCAAATCTAAAGCAGAGGAAACACCTAAACTCTCAGATCCCTGCAATCTGATCATCTACCTGTGTGGCCACATCGCCCTTGTTGCTTTGCGTTTGTGCTAAATGGGACAACCTCCACATGTGCTGTTCTCAGACTAAAGAGATGTGAGAAGGTGGGAAAAGCCCCTCCTCAAAGATATGTAATCAAAGTGACTATAAATCAATAACCAAAGAATAAGACCCAAACCAGATCAACCAAATGTATGTTCCACTTTTAGTGATAACTCAAGTTGCGACGTGTACTAGGTCACTTGCCTGGTATCCGTTCACATGGTCGACCATGTTATGGTCGACAGTCATTAGGTCGACCACTATTAATCGACAGTGACATGGTCGACATGGACACATGGTCGACACATGAAATGGTCGACACATGAAAGGTCGACACATGGAAAGGTCGACATGAGTCTTTTAACTTTTTTTCTTTTGGGGAACTTTTCCATACTTTACGATCCACATGGACTACGATTGGAACGGTAAAGTGTGCCGAGCGAAGCGGTAGCGGAGCGAAGGAACCATGCCCGAAGCATTGCGAGCGAAGCGAGCCATGCGAGGGGACGCGGTGCACTAATTGGGGTTCCCAGTCACTTTACGCAAAAAACAACACCAAAAAAAGTTAAAAAACTCATGTCGACCTTTTCATATGTCGACCTTTCATGTGCCGACCATTTTCATGTGTCGACCATGTGTCCATGTCGACCATGTCAATGTCGACCAATAGTGGTCGACCTAATGACTGTCGACCATAACATGGTCGACCATTCATACCGGAACCCACTTGCCTGCCTTGGTCATGTACTTTCACAGGTCACCATTTTAATATTTTCACATTAGAAACTTTGGGGGTCATTCCGAGTTGTTCGCTCGTTATTTTTTTCTCGCAACGGAGCGATTAGTCGCTAATGCGCATGCGCAATGTCCGCAGTGCGACTGCGCCAAGTAAATTTGCTATGCAGTTAGGTATTTAACTCACAGCATTACGAGGTTTTTTCTTTGTTCTGGTGATCGTAATGTGATTGACAGGAAGTGGGTGTTTCTGGGCGGAAACAGGCCGTTTTATGGGTGTTTGCGAAAAAACGCTACCGTTTCTGGGAAAAACGTGGGAGTGGCTGGAGAAACGGAGGAGTGTCTGGCCGAACGCTGGGTGTGTTTGTGACTTCAAACCAGGAACGACAAGCACTGAACTGATCGCAGATGCCGAGTAAGTGTGGAGCTACTCAGAAACTGCTAAGAAGTGTCTATTCGCAATTTTGCTAATCTTTCGATCGCAATTTTGATAAGCTAAGATACACTCCCAGTAGGCGGCGGCTTAGCGTGTGCAAAGCTGCTAAAAGCAGCTTGCGAGCGAACAACTCGGAATGACCCCCATTGTGCTTCCCCTCTGCAAAAACAAAGCAACTTCTATACAGAACAAGTGCAATTCAAATGTGTAATGAGTAAATAAATTACAGCATTCAATTATTTTTCTGCAACATTAAAACAAAGTGTCCAGCCTATTCACCATCATCTGAATATTAGATTTGTTGACCCAACTATAATTGCAATCAAGCACAAATACATCAGACACATCTACAAAGAAAACAGAAAACTGGTAATTGCTGACACTGCAGCCTGGTATTGTACTGTTGTTGTTTTTTTCTTAATCATCATTAATTTTGTCTTTAATAATTTCATCTGGAGCGCAGTAAATCTCACACTTCATGTCAAATGTCTAATTTGTTTACAAACTGAGCCCCTCGTGAGGCCACTATTCTTACTGGTGGGATTTTCATTTACCAGCCTTTACTTTTTACAATTTGGCATTGTCTTATTGTTATGTATAATAGGCAGACATTCTATTCTTTTCTATTCTATTCTTTTATATATTATATCTGTTGTTGTTAGGTGTGAAATGGAATCTCAAGACTTTGATGCACCTGGACTATGGGAAATAACCTCTTACAGTATAAGTGAAATTCAAATATACAGATAGATTTACTTTAGCTGAACTAGTATCATCAGCAACAAATACCCAATTTCCATTGTTAGGCACAGTAAGAAGTGAATGCAAAGTTAAAGAATATCTAGCAATAGAGGTCGAAGGCTAATTTCCCTTTTGGCAATTTTTTTTTTAACAAAAAAGTTCTTACTGTCATGAGATAGGGCTGTATTGGACCTTGAAAACGGTATCCGGACTCCAGGTCGACAGCACAAAGGTCGACACACCTTAGGTCGACGCCAATTGGTCGGCACACCTTAGGTCGACATGGACAAAATGTCGACGTGGTCAAATGGTCCACAGGAACAAGGTCGACATGGAAAAAGGTCGACATGAGTTTTTCACGATTTTTTTTCTTTTTTGAACCTTTTCATACTTAACGATCCACGTGGACTACGATTGGAACGGTAAAGTGTGCCGAGCGAAGGCACCATGCCCGAAGCATGGCGAGCGAAGCGAGCCATGCGAGGGGACGCGGTGCACTAATTGGGGTTCCCGGTCACTCTACGAAGAAAACGACACCAAAAAAACATTAAAAACTCATGTCGACCTTGTTCCATGTCGACCTTGTTCCTGTTGACCTTTTATCCATGTCGACCTAAGGTGTGTCGACCAATTGGCATCGACCTAAGGTGTGTCGACCTTTGTGCTGTCGACCCTCAGTCCCAGACCCCTTGAAAACAGGGGTCAAGACACTTCAGCTTTGTTGATCATAAATGCATGTATTTTGGCCCTCATTCCGAGTTGATCGGTCGCAAGGCGAATTTAGCAGAGTTGCTCACGCTAAGCCGCCGCCTACTGGGAGTGAATCTTAGCTTCTTAAAATTGCGACCGATGTATTCGCAATATTGCGATTACTAACTACTTAGCAGTTTCAGAGTAGCTCCAGACTTACTCTGCCTGTGCGATCATTTCAGTGCTTGTCGTTCCTGGTTGACGTCACAAACACACCCAGCGTTCGCCCAGGCACTCCCACCGTTTCCCCGGCCACTCCTGCGTTTTTTCCGGAAACGGTAGCGTTTTCAGCCACACGCCCCTGAAACGCCGTGTTTCCGCCCAGTAACACCCATTTCCTGTCAATCACATTACGATCGCCGGAGCGAAGAAAAAGCCGTGAGTAAAATTACTTTCATCATAGTAAAGTTACTTGGCGCAGTCGCAGTGCGAACATTGCGCATGCGTACTAAGCGGATTTTCACTGCGATGCGATGAAAAATACCGAGCGAACAACTCGGAATGAGGGCCTTTATGCATACTGTACAATTTGAAAATGTTGCCAGGTGGGGATCTACACATTGCTATTATTGTGGGAAAGCATCTTCTGTTTGTGCACTGTAATATATCTCCTCGTCATTGTCTATATGCAGGCAGCAAGCATCCTACTGGACCTCGTACTACTTTAGCAGTAATGCTGGAGCCACCACCGCTGTGTGCTGGCAAGTGAGTTGAGGGTTGTGGGCGGTACATGGGCAGACCCCAGAGTTAGTGTGAAAGTGAGAGAGCTTAGAAAATATGTTTAAGAGGTTTCTCTCCTGGGCAGTGGTGAAGATGGGTTATGGCTGTATTTGGACTGATCACAGGAAGGCATAAATTCAACCTCAAGTGGATCGTGAAACCTTCATGGACTTTGCTATGGTGAGCACTCACCAAAAAGCAGGAAAACATTGAGCATTCCTAAAAAGTTGCATCCTGCTTTAGCAGACATGCTGCGGCCGCATACTGCAGGGTGCCTACAGGAGGACTTGGGGAGGTCCCCTGGTAAGTGAGAACCGTGAAGTCTCCATGAACTGTGCCAAGGGGGTCACTCTTCAATCCTTAATTGCCATAGATACACAAGTATCTTGTTCCACGGAACATGTGTGACTCATTTCACATGAAAATGTCCCTCATTTATATTTTCTAGGATAAATGGATTTCTTCTAAACTGTTTAAAGCACCAAGCCAGCAGCTGTGTCCCTATCAGTATGATTGCCTAAATGTTAGACAATGACTCGTGTTTTTACCATTCTCTTTTTCTGCTTCAGTATAGTAATTTAATATTATAATGTTATAACTAAAGCAAACAAAAGGATATATAGGAAGAGGACGCAGAAAAAGTGAACAGTGATGTGCAATACTGTATCACGCAATCACTCATTAGAAAATAGTAATAATTGTTAAATATTGCTGAACAATTACACAACAATTCTCATTGTGATTGATTGTTGTATTAGTCAAGAGACAGCAGGAAGCACAATGAATAACAAGCACAGTAGATCTCCGCTACACCTAATCGAGACCAAATGTATTGGATTTCAGTGGCTATACAGCTGGGCCTGGTAAAGTATTACGCTGTCCTGCTCTGGAACAGAATTAACATGCACAGTAAGTTGCACACATGCCACACACACGGGCTGATAAGGTGACAGTGAGAAATGAGGCGTCTGAACACTGGTAACGAACAAGTGAAACGGAACACAGATACCTCTTTATATGTTTGTGCAAGACAATTGCTAAATGCAACAGTGCAGAGCAATTTCCTCAGAGAGATCATAATATTAGCAGAAGAGCTTTAGTCAGTCGGGCCCTAAAATATGTATACGCTGAGTAGTAATATTAATTGTAATACATATATAGATAAAAAAATAAATAAATAAATTCACTGTATGTTATGAACCACAAGCAGTGGTTCATTCCTGTTTGCTTCCTGTTCAGGAATTTTATGTTATATTTCTGTTTGCATGCTAGGATTTCTTTTGTACCTGTTTAGAAGACCCTTGTTGGCCGCCTGTGGTGAGTCTGTGTAACTGGAGCCTGTTTTCTATGTGTTAAGCCTCACCTGTCAGATAATTTGGTCATTATGTGGTGAGTCTGTGTACTGCAGTCTGGCTCTTGTCTGTGTAGCCTCACCTACCGGTATTTTGGCCATTACCTTGTGCCTGGCTTCCAGCCATCCTGATTGGAGCGTGCTTCCCTTATTACGCAGCTAGCCCTGCAGTCCAGCGCCGATGATAGAAGTTTGTTGTTGTACCTGTATGTTCCAGCTCTTGGTTAGCTTCTTGCAAGCTTGTTCCTGGTCCCTGTCAGCAGCTTCCAGTGGAGCCTGTCTCCCTGCCTCTGGTGTGTTCCTGCATCCAGCTTGTGTACTCCAGTGTCCTGTGTCCAGTTTCCAGAGTATGGTCTGAGGGATCGTTTCCTGCTGTCCTCCGAGTTTGTCTTCCAGTGGAGTGGTCTGGTGTCCGAAGCCTCGGGGTTCCGGTCGTTTCCTGCGCACACCTTCCATGGTGCCATGAGTAGCGGCTCTGGCGCACCTTACGGCTGAAGCCGTGTTCTCGTTATCTATTTTTGGTTGAGTCACTTTGGCGGAGTCTTCCGCATAGCTGTCCTCGCCTTATTACGACGGGTTCATATTTGGCAGTTGGTGGCATTACTTTGATTTGCTGTTGTTCCTGGCAGCTGCGCCGCACATAAACTATTTTGATATTTTTGGTATCCTTTTTCTTTGGTATCTTGTTGTTCTTAGTTAGTTTTCCCCTTGTTCTCTCTCTGTCTCGGTTGACGCCTTGTCACCTAGTAAGACTGGGGGGCATCGGAGTCTGGGCAGACCTAATCCACCCATCCAAATGTGGCTGCCATGGGCACAAGAAAGCATAGTCTTGCAGGCGTTAATCGACCACAGGGAAGGACAACATAGTCAGGGATTTCGTTATTGCTGCGTACCCCAGTTCTGTCACAGCTTCACACATCTGTACTTGGAACTCTTCTGCTGCCACCCTATCTCTTGGGTTCCAAGTACAGAGAACATAACACTGTATACACCTGGGCTGCAGCTGTAGCTAGCCTGCTGTCCTGTACTGGCTCGGTACTAAACTGCAGAACACTATACACACTTCACATACACTATCAGAGTTAGACTGTGGTGAATGAGGAGTTTGACCGGTATACGTTCCACTTCCTGGCTGTCGGGATTCCGGCAGCCAAAATACCGAAGGTAAGTATAGCCAGGAGGGTTAGGGGTTAGGGTTAGGCTGCGGAGGAAGGGGGGTCAGGGTTAGACTGCGGCGAGAAAGGGTTAGGGATTACCTGGGAGGGTTAAGTTTAGGCACTAAGGGATGGGGTAAGAAAACGCACAGCACCGATCAGGTCTGATTTAAGTCCTACATTGCATTGCAAATGATGTGGGCACAAGTAATGTAAATGGACACCCGGGGGGGAAATGTCTGAGAACCACTTGTATAATACAATCCAGGTATAATGGGTGACCGAGGGATTGTAATCTCCATATACTGTATAAGGACGTAACATTTCTTGATTATTGTTGATTGGGTTTATTTATATATCACTCACTGTGACTGACCAAATTATCCAGGGGTCATAAATTATTTGTCATTTATTAAATAACAATAATCTAAATTACCTGCTGCTAAGACTCATTCACACTGGGTTTTTTCAAATCTGTTTAACAATTAGTGCAAACAAGTTCTTACAATACTATAATGCGTCCTGTAATGACACATTAAAGTAAAGGGAAAACACTCATCCGTGTTACATGTTCTAGTGACAGAGCATGAAATAGCAGCAAGTCAGGTGCAAAATGAGGCCCAAACAAGGAAGAATTTTACAGAGCTTGCAGAGCATACACACATTATAGGATGCATCCAGTGCTGCAAGGGGAACATACTGTACGCTTCAATAGAACTCTATGATAAAAGAATGGTGTGTGCCTGCTTAATGCCAGGAGGTGGTGTTGACAGTGTTAGTAGTATATGCCAGAGTTAGGGCTAAAACACACTACCCGGCTTCTGCCGGCCGGGAAAAAGCCGGACGGCTTTTTCCCGTGCCGGCATTGTAGTTAACAGTGTGAGGGCTAGGGTCCCTTCACACTGCACGGCCCCGGCCCGGCTGCCGGGTTGCAGCCGGGTCTCACCACTGGAAGGTCCGGCTGCCGGGCGGGCGCCGGGCCGTCTTTACAGCCAGTGAACCGTGTGTGTGAAGGGGAGCTTTCACACACAACGGTTTTTTTCCAAGCCGTGTCTGATGCTGCGCATGCGCACAGCATCACACACGGCTCAAAGCCGTCCTGTGTGCGAGACTCTGCCGGTTTCTCCCGGATGGCAAAAAGCCGGACAAAGTTTGTCCGGCTTTTTGCCATCCGGGAGAAACCGGACAGTGTGTTACAGCCCTTACACTACCCAATGTGTGCACAATATAATATATGAATGAAGTGTCCCATACATAAGACAGTCTGACATTTATTAGTAAATACCAATGTTGCATTTACCATCTCTAATATAATTAAAACCAGACACAAATACATAATAAAAGCACTAAGTTTCATTAAATTCTCTTCTCCTTTAAATAAAAAAGCAGCTGCCGGCTGACAGGAAATATCACATCAATAATGCATATAACCCACATCAGCCACACATCATAGGAATACTATCAGTGGGAAGGACCAAGACGCATTCAGCCAATCAGAAGTAGATGCTGATCATCAGAACCGCAAGTATGTACTGTATGTTGTTCTAGGTGTTGAGCGCCTGCAGTTGTTATGTCTCCTGAGAGGCACATATGTGTCTAAAGCTGGGTACACACCTGACCGAAATGTTAGCGGACCTACCATCATACTGACCGAGCAGCCGATACAGGTAAGTATACATAGTTTGATTTGCTAAAGTGGAAAAATTGTTTTGAAAAACCTACAGATCATTTTGATATACTAATTATTTTTAATATACAGTACTTAACATACTATCTTAACATACTATAACACATGTAACTGTGACAGGGAAGGTGGCCCCTCTCAGCTCTGGGCCCCATAGCAGCTGCACTCCCTGCACCTATGGTAGCTACACCCCTGTATATAACACATGTAACTGTGACAGGGAAGGTGGCACATCTCAGCTTTGGGCCCCATAGCAGCTGCAATCCCTGCACCTATGGTAGCTACACCCCTGTATATAAAACATGTAACTGTGACAGGGAAGGTGGCCCCTCTCAGCTCTGGGCCCCATAGCATCTGCACTCCCTGCACCTATGGTAGCTGCAACCTGTATATAACACATGTTACTGTGACAGGGAAGGTGGCCTCTCTCAGCTCTGGGCCCCATAGCAGCTGCACTCCCTGCACCTATAGTAGCTACGCCCTGTATATAACACATGTAACTGTGACAGGGAAGGTGGCCCCTCTCAGCTCTGGGCTCCATAGCAGCTGCACTCCCTGCACCTATGGTAGCTACACCCTGTATATAACACATGTAACTGTGACAGGGAAGGTGGCCCCTCTCAGCTCTGGGCCCCATAGCAGCTGCACTCCCTGCACCTATGGTAGCTGCACCCTGTATATAACACATGTTACTGTGACAGGGAAGGTGGCCCCTCTGAGCTCTGGGCCCCAAAGCCATACCTCCCAACTGTCCCGATTTTCGCGGTACAGTCCCGTTTTTTGGGGACTGTCCCGCTGTCCCACCCGCGGGCCACAGTGTCCCGCGGTGGGGGGGGTCAGTTGGGAGGCTCTGTCAATCGCTGCTCTGCTTAGCAGAGCAGCGGTGAATAGACGCTGTGCGCATGCGCACAGCGTCTATTCAGTGGAGTCAGAGGGAGAGGGAGCATGCCAGCGGCTCACAGAGCGCTGGGCATGCCCCCTCCGTGCACCTATGGTAACTACACCCTGTGTATAACACATGTAACTGTGACAGGGAAGGTGGCCCCTCTCAGTTCTGCACCCCATAGTAGCTGCATTCCCTGCACTTGTGGTAGCTACACCCTGTATATAACTAGTGATGTGCACCGGAAATTTTTCGGGTTTTGTGTTTTGGTTTTGGATTCGGTTCCGCGGCCGTGTTTTGGATTCGGACGCGTTTTGGCAAAACCTCCCTGAAAATGTTTTGCCGGATTCGGGTGTGTTTTGGATTCGGGTGTTTTTTACAAAAAACCCTCAAAAACAGCTTAAATCATAGAATTTGGGGGTCATTTTGATCCCATAGTATTATTAACCTCAATAACCATAATTTCCACTAATTTTCAGTCTATTCTGAACACCTCACACCTCACAATATTATTTTTAGTCCTAAAATTTGCACTGAGGTCACTGGATGGCTAAGCTAAGCGACACAAGTGGCTGACACAAACACCTGGCCCATCTAGGAGTGGCACTGCAGTGTCAGGCAGGATGGCACTTCAAAAAAATTGTCCCCAAACAGCACATGATGCAAAGAAAAATGAAAGAAAAAAGAGGTGCAAGATGGAATTGTCCTTGGGCCCTCCCACCCACCCTTATGTTGTATAAACAGGACATGCACACTTTAACGAACCCATCATTTCAGCGACAGGGTCTGCCACACGACTGTGACTGAAATGACTGGTTGGTTTGGGCCCCCACCAAAAAAGAAGCAATCAATCTCTCTTTGCACAAATTGGCTCTACAGAGGCAAGATGTCCACCTCATCATCATCCTCCGATTCCTCACCCCTTTCACTGTGTACATCCCCCTCCTCACAGATTATTAATTCGTCCCCACTGGAATCCACCATCTCAGGTCCCTGTGTACTTTCTGGAGGCAATTGCTGGTGAATGTCTCCACGGAGGAATTGATTATTATTCATTTTGATGAACATCATCTTCTCCACATTTTCTGGAAGTAACCTCGTACGCCGATTGCTGACAAGGTGAGCGGCTGCACTAAACACTCTTTCGGAGTACACACTGGAGGGAGGGCAACTTAGGTAGAATAAAGCCAGTTTGTGCAAGGGCCTCCAAATTGCCTCTTTTTCCTGCCAGTATACGTACGGACTGTCTGACGTGCCTACTTGGATGTGGTCACTCATATAATCCTCCACCATTCTTTCAATGGTGAGAGAAACATATGCAGTGACAGTAGACAACATGTCAGTAATCGTTGGCAGGTCCTTCAGTCCGGTCCAGATGTCAGCACTCGCTCCAGACTGCCCTGCATCACTGCCAGCGGGTGGGCTCGGAATTCTTAGCCTTTTCCTCGCACCTCCAGTTGCGGGAGAATGTGAAGGAGGAGCTGTTGACGAGTCACGTTCCGCTTGACTTGACAATTTTCTCACCAGCATGTCTTTGAACCTCTGCAGACTTGTGTCTGCCGGAAAGAGAGATACAACGTAGGTTTTAAATCTAGGATCGAGCACGGTGGCCAAAATGTAGTGCTCTGATTTCAACAGATTGACCACCCGTGAATCCTGGTTAAGCGAATTAAGGGCTCCATCCACAAGTCCCACATGCCTAGCGGAATCGCTCTGTTTTAGCTCCTCCTTCAATGTCTCCAGCTTCTTCTGCAAAAGCCTGATGAGGGGAATGACCTGACTCAGGCTGGCAGTGTCTGAACTGACTTCACGTGTGGCAAGTTCAAAGGGTTGCAGAACCTTGCACAACGTTGAAATCATTCTCCACTGCGCTTGAGTTAGGTGCATTCCCCCTCCTTTGCCTATATCATGGGCAGATGTATAGGCTTGAATGGCCTTTTGCTGCTCCTCCATCCTCTGAAGCATATAGAGGGTTGAATTCCACCTCCTTACCACCTCTTGCTTCAGATGATGGCAGGGCAGGTTCAGGACTGTTTGCTGGTGCTCCAGTCTTCGGCACGCGGTGGTTGAATGCCGAAAGTGGCCTGCAATTCTTCGGGCCACCGACAGCATCTCTTGCATGCCCCTGTCGTTTTTTAAATAATTCTGCACCACCAAATTCAATGTATGTGCAAAACATGGGACGTGCTGGAATATGCCCAGATGTAATGCACCCACAATATTGGTGGCGTTGTCCGATGTCACAAATCCCCAGGAGAGTCCAATTGGGGTAAGCCATTCTGCGATGATGTTCCTCAGTTTCCGTAAGAGGTTGTCAGCTGTGCGCCTCTTATGGAAAGCGGTGATACAAAGCGTAGCCTGCCTAGGAACGAGTTGGCGTTTGCGAGATGCTGCTACTGGTGCCACCGCTGCTGTTCTTGCTGCGGGAGGCAATACATCTACCCAGTGGGCTGTCACAGTCATATAGTCCTGAGTCTACCCTGCTCCACTTGTCCACATGTCCGTGGTTAAGTGGACATTGGGTACAACTGCATTTTTTAGGACACTGGTGACTCTTTTTCTGAGGTCTGTGTACATTTTCGGTATCGCCTGCCTAGAGAAATGGAACCTAGATGGTATTTGGTACCGGGGACACAGTACCTCAATCAAGTCTCTAGTTGCCTGTGAATTAACGTTTCTCACCACCCAGGCTGACAAGACCTGAGTTATCCGCTTTGCAGCAGGATGACTGCTGTGATATTTCATCTTCCTCGCAAAGGACTGTTGGACAGTCAATTGCTTACTGGAAGTAGTACAAGTGGTCTTCCGACTTCCCCTCTGGGATGCCGATCGACTCCCAGCAGCAACAACAGCAGCACCAGCAGCAGTAGGCGTTACACTCAAGGATGCATTGGAGGAATCCCAGGCAGGAGAGGACTCATCAGACTTGCCAGTGACATGGCCTGCAGGACTATTGGCTTTCCTGTGTAAGGTGGAAATTGACACTGAGGGAGTTGGTGGTGTGGTTTGCAGGAGCTTGGTTACAAGAGGAAGGGATTTAGTGGTCAGTGGACTGCTTCTGCTGTCATCCAAAGTTTTTGAACTTGTCACTGACTTCTGATGAATGCGGACCAGGTGACGTATAAGGGAGGATGTTCCTAGGTGGTTAACGTCCTTACCCCTACTTATTACAGCTTGACAAAGGCAACACACGGCTTGACACCTGTTGTCCGCATTTGTGTTGAAATAATTCCACACCGAAGAGCTGATTTTTTTTGTATTTTGACCAGGCATGTCAATGGCCATATTCGTCCCACGGACAACAGGTGTCTCCCCGGGTGCCTGACTTAAACAAACCACCTCACCATCAGAATCCTCCTTGTCAATTTCCTCCCCAGCGCCAGCAACACTCATATCCTCATCCTGGTGTACTTCAACAGTGACATCTTCAATTTGACTATCAGGAACTGGACTGCGGGTGCTCCTTCCAGCACTTGCAGGGGGCGTGCAAATGGTGGAAGGCGCAAGCTCTTCCCGTCCAGTGTTGGGAAGGTCAGGCATCGCAACCGACACAATTGGACTCTCCTTGGGGATTTGTGATTTAGAAGAATGCACAGTTCTTTGCTGTGCTTTTGCCAGCTTAAGTCTTTTCATTTTTCTAGCGAGAGGATGAGTGCTTCCATCCTCATGTGAATCTGAACCACTAGCCATGAACATAGGCCAGGGCCTTAGCCGTTCCTTGCCACTCCGTGTCGTAAATGACATATTGGCAAGTTTACGCTTCTCATCCATCGCTTTCAATTTTGATTTTTGGGTCATTTTACTGAACTTTTGTTTTTTGGATTTTACATGCTCTCTACTATGACATTGGGCATCGGCCTTGGCAGACGACGTTGATGGCATTTCATCGTCTCGGCCATGACTAGTGGCAGCAGCTTCAGCACGAGGTGGAAGTGGATCTTGATCTTTCCCTATTTTTACCTCCACATTTTTGTTCTCCATTTTTTAATGTGTGGAATTATATGCCAGTATCAATAGCAATGGCCTACTACTATATATACTGCGCACAACTGAAATGCACCACAGGTATGGATGGATAGTATACTTGACGACACAGAGGTAGGTAGAGCAGTGGCCTTCCGTACCGTTCTGCTATATATACTGGTGGTCACTGTCAGCAAACTGCAAAACTAAAATGCACCACAGGTATAGAATCTAGATGGATAGTATACTTGACGACACAGAGGTAGGTAGAGCAGAGGCCTTCCGAACCGTACTGCTATATATACTGGTGGTCACTGTCAGCAAAACTCTGCACTGTACTCCTACTATATAATACTGCTGGTCCCCAGTCCCCACAATAAAGCAGTGTGAGCACAGATATATGCAGCACACTGAGCACAGATATGGAGTGTTTTTCAGGCAGACAACGTATACTGGTGGTCACTGGTCAGCAAAACTCTGCACTGTACTCCTCCTATATAATATACTGGTGGTCCCCAGTCCCCACAATAAAGCAGTGTGAGCACAGATATATGCAGCACACTGAGCACAGATATGGAGTGTTTTTCAGGCAGACAACGTATACTGGTGGTCACTGTCAGCAAAACTCTGCACTGTACTCCTCCTATATAGTACTGCTGGTCCCCAGTCCCCACAATAAAGCAGTGTGAGCACAGACATATGCAGCGCACTGAGCACAGATATGGAGTGTTTTTCAGGCAGACAACGTATACTGGTGGTCACTGTCAGCAAAACTCTGCACTGTACTCCTCCTATATAATATACTGGTGGTCCCCAGTCCCCACAATAAAGCAGTGTGAGCACAGATATATGCAGCACACTGAGCACAGATATGGAGTGTTTTTCAGGCAGACAACGTATACTGGTGGTCACTGTCAGCAAAACTCTGCACTGTACTCCTCCTTTATAATACAGCTGCTCTCCAGTCCCCACAATTAAGCAGTGTGAGCACAGATATATGCAGCACACTGAGCACAGATATGGAGTGTGTTTCAGGCAGACAACGTATACTGGTGGTCACTGTCAGCAAAACTCTGCACTGTACTCCTCCTATATAATATACTGGTGGTCCCCAGTCCCCACAATAAAACAGTGTGAGCACAGATGTATGCAGCACACTGAGCACAGATATGGAGTGTTTTTCAGGCAGACAACGTATACTGGTGGTCACTGTCAGCAAAACTCTGCACTGTACTCCTCCTATATAATACAGCTGCTCTCCAGTCCCCACAATTAAGCAGTGTGAGCACAGATATATGCAGCACACTGAGCACAGATATGGAGTATTTTTCAGGCAGACAACGTACACTGGTGGTCAATGTCAGCAAAACTCTGCACTGTACTCCTCCTATATAATACAGCTGCTCCCCAGTCCCCACAATTAAGGAATAAGCACAAATATTTTTGCATCAAGATTAATAAACGGAGAGGACGCCAGCCATGTCCTCTCCCTAACATTTCCAATGCACGAGTGAAAATGGCAGCGACGCGCGGCTGCTTATATAGAATCCGAATCTCGCGAGAATCCGACAGCGGGATGATGACGTTCGGGCGCTCTCGGGTTAACCGAGCCATACGGGAGAATCCGAGTATGCCTCAGACCCGTGTAAAATGGGTGAAGTTCGGGGGGGGGGGTTCGGTTTCCGAGGAACCGAACCCGCTCATCACTATATATAACACATGTAACTGTGGCAGGAAAGGTGGCCCCTCTCAGCTCTGGGCCCCATTGCAGCTGTACTCCCTGAACCTATGGTAACTACACCCTGTATATAACACATGTAACTGTGACAGGGAAGGTGGACCCTCTCAGCTCCGGGCCCCATAGCAGCTGCACTCCCTGCACCTATGGTTGCTACACCCGTGTATATAACACATGTAACTGTGACAGGGAAGGTGGCCCCTCTCAGCTCCGGGCCCCATAGCAGCTGCACTCCCTGCACCTATGGTTGCTACACCCGTGTATATAACACATGTAACTGTGACAGGGAAGGTGGACCCTCTCAGCTCTGGATCCCATAGCAGCTGCACTGCCTGCACCTATGGTAGCTATACCCTTGATTCCTACAAACATTAGAAGCCATTGGATAAATGTAGCAATATACTGCTTGGTTAAAACCGATAAGGTAAATTTACTGAGCGGGAATGTTCACTTTTTCCCTTTTAATTACAAATAAAAAACATGTTTATCCTGATATGCTGTTAAAACAAATAAATAAATAAATAAATAAATAAATAAAAAGGTTGAATTGCACAAAAATGTAAATGGATAGACTATGAAATAAATAAGTTATTCCCGATGAAATTAATTTATGGAGAAAGCGTGATTATTGCTTTTTGTGTGTATGGGGTGGTCCTGTTGGGATTCATTACCACTAGCTATGGAATACGTTATCCCATCTTTCCCATTAAAATTAGTATCTGAAACTGGGACAATTTGTGTCATCGGCACCGTGGTGCACCGCACACTTCAAAGTCCACTCAGTCTGCGCATTTCTCTGCAAAAAGTATATCTATATTTTATTTGTCTGCCCCTTAAATAAACACAACACAGATTGTCACTTGACACATCAATACATTTAAATTGGTCAAATGCCTACAAATCACTTTGTTCATCTATATTGTGTAAGTAAATTCCAAGCACCAGTTGTTTTATTTACACAGGGTTTGTTTTGCTGGGGACACTGCGTGGTGGGAATAGTTATATATAAATTCTCGTATCACTAATCTCCAGGTAAACCCCTGAGCAGAGGATGTGGCAGAGAGAGAGAGAGAGAGTTTGACAAGCAAAGAGATGATAATAGGAAGAGTGTGGAAAAAAATAACAGGATAATAGATTGTTTGACAGGTAGAGAAAGCCTAAGCATGACAGGAATGCAGCGGAGACTGAGCGTGTCACAGGCGGGATGAATACAACTTTGAGGGACAGAGTGCGATAAAGGGAATGAGAGGAAGGGAGAAAGAGTGACAGTTGGAGGTGGGGGATGATGGAGAAACAGCACAGATTCCAACCTTTAATAATTGATAACTTTCACGGTTGCAAATGGGACAATGTTTAACGGCCTTGGGGATGCAATTTTAAATCCATAGTGGTGTAACAAGAGGAATGCATGCAAATAGATCCGCAGAGTAAAATCTAATGAGTAATGATTATGTAGAAACAAATGTTTTTGGTTTTTTAAAGGGAATTGTATTACTTACACTGACAGGAGCAGTGGCCCTCATTCCGAGTTGATCGGTCGCAAGGCGAATTTAGCAGAGTTACACACGCTAAGCCGCCGCCTACTGGGAGTGAATCTTAGCTTCTTAAAATTGCGACCGATGTATTCGCAATAATGCGATTACTAACTACTTAGCAGTTTCAGAGTAGCTCCAGACTTACTCTGCCTGTGCGATCATTTCAGTGCTTGTCGTTCCTGGTTGACGTCACAAACACACCCAGCGTTCGCCCAGGCACTCCCACCGTTTCTCCGGCCACTCCTGCGTTTTTTCCGGAAACGGTAGCGTTTTCAGCCACACGCCCCTGAAACGCCGTGTTTCCGCCCAGTAACACCCATTTCCTGTCAATCACATTACGTTCGCCGGAGCGAAGAAAAAGCCGTGAGTAAAAATACTTTCTTCATAGTAAAGTTACTTGGCGCAGTCGCAGTGCGAACATTGCGCATGCGTACTAAGCGGATTTTCACTGCGATGCGATGAAAAATACCGAGCGAACAACTCGGAATGAGGGCCAGTATCCGGTGTTGGGGCCCTTTGTTCTGAGCAATATCCACTGGAAGGTGAAAAAATGGTGTCATTAATGATCCAGCTATATACAGTAGCGTGTGTTTATAACACTGTGAGCCAACACATAGAAGCCCTAAAATGTGGGGTCCATGTATATTGGGGGTGATTCCGAGTTGTTCGCTCGCTAGATGCTTTTAGCAGCATTGCACACGCTAGGCCGCCGCCCTCTGGGAGTGTATCTTAGCATAGCAGAATTGCGAACGAAAGATTAGCTGAATTGCGAATAGAAATTTCTTAGCAGTTTCTGAGTATCTCCAGACCTACTCACAAATAGCGATCAGTTCAGTCAGTTTCGTTCCTGGTTTGACGTCACACACACGCCCAGCGTTCGCCTAGCCACTCCCCCGTTTCTCCAGACACTCCTGCGTTTTATCCTGGCACGCCTGCGTTTTTCCGCACACTCCCAGAAAACGGCCAGTTTCCGCCCAGAAACACCCACTTCCTGTCAATCACACTCCGATCACTTCAACGATGAAAAATCTTCGTTCGGGCGTGAGTAAATCTACTAAGTTTTGTGCTAAAAATACTAACCGCATGCGCATTTTTGCATTAATCGCTCCGTTGTGAAAATCGGCAACGAACGAACAACTCGGAATGACCCCCATTGTGTATTGTATCTCATCACAAGCTACATCTTAGTTCTCTACCTCTGTCCTACGCCTTCCTCCCCTCTTTTTACCTTTTCTCACAACCAACAACCAATTGTCAGACTTTCAAATAGTCCCACAAAACCCACTTTTTTCTTCTTGCCTCCGCTTCTACTGATCACGCCCAAATACACCCTCTACCTTTTCCACTTGCATGTCAATCTGCGTATCCCATTTCTCCTATTGGGGCAGATGTATTAAGCCTGGAGACGGCATAAGGAAGTGATAAACCAGTGATAAGTGCATAAACGCACCAGCCAATCAGCTCCTAACTGTTAATTTACATATTGGAGCTGATTGGCTGGTGCGTTTATCACCTTGCACTTATCACTGGTTTATCACTTCCTTATGCCTTCTCCAGGTTAATACATCTGCCCCAATATGTTTCCACCTGTCCCATGTATCTAGATTGTAAATCCTTACGAGCAGGGCCCTCACTCTCATGTCTGCTTTCTCTGTCTAATATGTTATATATTACTAGTGAGTGTTATTTTGCTGCCTTCAACTCAAGGTGGGTACACACTGATAGATATATCTGCAGATCAATTGATCTGCAGATATATCTATGGACGGATTGGGCAGTGGCCCGCATTCCGAGTTGATCGCTCGCTAGCTACTTTTAGCAGCCGTGCAAACGCATAGTCGCCGCCCACGGGGGGAGTGTATTTTCGCTTTGCAGGAGTGCGAACGCCTGTGCAGCAGAGCGGCTGCAAACACATTTTGTGCAGAACAAGACCAGCCCTGTAGTTACTTATCCTGTGCGATGATTGCTGCGACGAATGACACGGTAATGACGTCAGATACCCGCCCAGCAAACGCCCCGGCCACGCCTGCGTTTTTCCAAACACTCCCAGAAAACGGTCAGTTGCCACCTACAAACGCCCTCTTCCTGTCAATCTCCTTGTCATCGGCTGTGCGACTGAAAGCGTCGCTTGAACCTGTGCAAAACCACAATGCTCTTTGTACCCGTACGACACGTGTGCGCATTGCGGTGCATACGCATGAGCAGTTTTGACATTTTTTTAACTGATCGCTACGCAGCGAACAACGGCAGCTAGCGATCAACTCGGAATAAGGGCCCATGTGCTGTGCATACACACTGCCCGATCCGTCGGGGACTGACGTCATGAACTGCGTGGGCGTGTACACACGGCCGCCCACTTCAGCTGTCAATCACCGCCGGCCGCCGCAGCATGTGTACGGGCGGCCGGCTAGTCGCCCGTACACACACAGCGATGCGCCAATATATCAGTAGATATATTGCCCATCGGCTGTGCTGCAGGGCCGACGTGATATGTCTGTGAACAACGGAGTTCACAGACATATCGTCCATACACACTGGTCGACGGACCCACGATATATTGGCCGTTTCATAGAACGGCCGATATATCGGCCAGTGGGGGTAATTCTGAGTTGATCGCAGCAGCAAATTCGTTAGCAATTGGGAAAAACCATGTGCACTGCAGGGGGGGGCAGATATAACATTTGCAGAGAGATTTAGATTTGGGTGGGTTATTTTGTTTCTGTGCAGGGTAAATACTGGCTGCTTTATTTTTACACTGCAATTTATATTTCAGTTTGAACACACCCCACCCAAATCTAACTCTCTCTGCACGTTACATCTGCCCCACCTGCAGTGCACATGGGCCCTCATTCCGAGTTGTTCGCTCGGTAAAAATCTTCGCATCGCAGCGATTTTCCGCTTAATGCGCATGCGCAATGTCCGCACTGCGACTGCGCCAAGTAAATTTGCTATGCAGTTAGGATTTTTACTCACGGCTTTTTCATTGTTCTGGCGATCGTAATGTGATTGACAGGAAATGGGTGTTACTGGGCGGAAACAGGCCGTTTTATGGGCGTGTGTGAAAAAACGCTACCGTTTCCGGAAAAAACGCAGGAGTGGCCGGAGAAACGGAGGAGTGTCTGGGCGAACGCTGGGTGTGTTTGTGACGTCAAACCAGGGACGACAAGCACTGAACTGATCGCAGATGCCGAGTAAGTCTGAAGCTACTCAGAAACTGCTACGAGGTGTGTAATCGCAATATTGCGAATACATCGTTCGCATTTTTAAGATGCTAAGATTCACTCCCAGTAGGCGGCGGCTTTGCATGAGCAAATCTGCTAAAATCCGCTTGCGAGCGAACAACTCGGAATGAGGGCCATGGTTTTGCCCAACTGCTAACAAATTTGCTGCTGCGATCAACTCAGAATTACCCCCACTGGCCGATATATCGGCCGTTCTATTAAACGGCCAATATATCGGCCCAGTGTGTACCCACCTACACACATGAAATCTGTACTTGTTTTGTGCTACTTGTCATTACACTTGTACAACTCTTTCTCGGGTTTAGACCTCATATCATGCTATTTATCTTCATTTGCGCTCATATTTTTGTATGTCGCGTATCCAGTGGAACTTGTGACTCTATACAAATAAACAATAATGATGATAATTGTGATTTTTTTGGAGACTTTCGGGGGATGAGCAGATTTATGTATATTACTTACATAGCGCCAGCATATTCCATTTGTGCTTTACATTTCAGAATAAAAGAGTAATAATAAAACAAGGCCGGGTAATAACGTACAGTGCAGACAAAGAGCAAATGCTTGCTCTGCTTTGTGTGTAACCCAGCAGTATCTGCAGAATGTATAGAATGATGCGTCTGATTATTTGTGATTGCGCAAAAAACATTATTTTGCTAACAAATGTATTAACACGATATCCAAGGGGTTAAGTCTGTGTTTGTCTAAAGGTTTTCCCAAGGCTTTATGGGTCTCTTCCGCGCTTTGTAGGTCAAATATTTATAGGATATTGGAAGAGACATAAATCACTTGTTCAGACTAAACACCCTATATATAAACCCTGGCATGATATATGTATATTACATCACCAAGGTGTTATTCACTTTGCATGTCTAGCATTGCTGGCAAGGTACAATGGGGGTCATTCCGAGTTGTTCGCTCGCTAGCAGTTTTTAGCAGCTGTGCAAACGCTATGCCGCCGCCCACTGGGAGTGTATTTTAGCTTAGCAGAAGTGCGAACGAAAGGATCGCAGAGCGGCTACAAAATAATTGTGTGCAGTTTCAGAGTAGCTTCAGACCTACTCAGCGCTTGCGATCACTTCAGACTGTTCAGTTCCTGTTTTGACGTCACGAACACGCCCTGCGTTCACCCAGCCACGCCTGCATTTTTGCTGGCACGCCTGCATTTTTTCGAACACTCCCTGAAAACGGTCAGTTGACACCCAGAAACGCCCTCTTCCTGTCAATCACTCTGCGGCCAGCAGTGCGACTGAAAAGCTTTGCTAGACCTTGTGTGAAACTACATCGTTCATTGTAGTAGTATGACGTGCGTGCGCATTGCGCCGCATACGCATGTGCAAAAGTGACGTTTTTTGGCCTGATCACTGCGCAGCAACCGAAAGCAGCTAGCGATCAACTCGGAATGACCCCCAAAGTGCATTACAGTGGTCTGACCCGGCCTCTCCAGCTTTGCATGCCCCCCCATTGTGCGTTACAGGAAACACCATCAGAGGACCTAGCATGACAAATTGCACAGACACCACAGTCGTCATACTGTATCTGGCTATAATGCTGTAATCTAGGAATATACAGGGACCAGAAGACAAATCAGTGGTTTATCTGCGGTATCCCAGTTTCTCAATACGAGGAACGGTGATAACCCCAGTGAAAGGGGTTACCACTGTTTCATAAAAAGTTGTAATATTGAAACACATTTCAAATTAAAAATGTCATGTTGACTGGGGCACGGCACCTCTGTGTGCAGTTCTACAGAAACATGTGCAACACTCTTTATAAAGATTATAGGGCTGATTCTGAGTGGGCGCAAAGTGGCCTCCAGTGCCGCCGGGCACCCACTCCCATCGTTGTACATTCAGAAGAGTAGGGTGATTGCCAGGGAAGGTCGTCACTGATCTGTTGTGCATGGGTTGCTGGCAGTCAGTCCCAGTATCACCATGCAACCAGAGACGCATTACCAGTTCATATCACTTCTCATCAAGGGGCCCTTTAAAGCTAGTTAATGGTGCTCCAGCCAATCAGATCCCAACTGTCATTTTTTAAACACATGATTGGTTGGAGTGCGATTTATCATATGCTAAACTTTCAAAAACTTTCAAATGATCCCATCCAGTGATGGCAGTTGAGAGTGAAGAAGTTCAGGGAGGGTATCGGGTCTTTAGGTCGACCTCACTTAGGTCAACAGTCATTAGGTTGACCACTATTGGTCAACATGCATTAGGTCAACATGGTCAATAGGTCAGCATGGCAAATGTCGACACATAAAAAGGTCGACATGGTTTTTCAATGTTTCAATTTTTTTACTTTTTCTTACTTTACTGTCCACGTGGACTACGAATGGGAATAGTAAGCTGTGCCAAGTGCAGCGGTAGCAGAATGAGGTGCCTTGCCCGAAGTTCGTTCGCCATGCGAGGGGACACAGAGCACTAATTGGGGTTCCCGGTCAGTTTACGAAGAAAACAACACCAAAAAAGGTCAAAACCTCAAAACCTCACAACCTTTTTCCATATCAACCTTTTCTGGGTTGACCTCATGACCGTGTTGACCTAATCCAGGTGTCGGCCTAGTTACTGTCGACCAATAGTGGTCAACCTAATGACTGTCGACCTAGTTAAGGTCCACCCAATTATCCACACCCTTGAGGTAGAACCATCAACGTTTCTGATGGGATGCTGGTGGAAATGGTTGGGTATCTTTCAGGCTCGGTTGCGAGGTCTTTGTACCCCAAACTAGCCAATCACTGTGCTAGAGCTGAGGCCAGTGTTTTATTCTTTAATAAGTGTAAATCATCTCTTGCTATAAAGCTATAAGAATCCAGTTATATAATGCCGCTTCTGTGAGAATACTCAGTCAACAGGGAGGCCTTCCCGGTTCCACAGAGGGACTGTTGCGATTGAGATGCATGTCATCAGAGATGGTGCATGGTCCATTTTATGGGCGTGTTATGGTAGGGTTCCAGAAGTGCAAATGCAAGCAGGTGTGTTCACAGGTGCACAGACGCAGGCATAGGAGGCCGCAGACAGTCCGAGAGACTACACCTGCCATAGGGCTGGAGTAAGTTCCAAATGTGCAACCGTATGGATTCTAAAGGTGGGCAACTCACAGCTTGCACAGTCAGGCCAACGCATGTACACAAGGTAAGGCGTTTGTAGCGACATTTGCATAACCTCGCAGACGCGCAACTGCCAATAGACGCTGCTGCCAGCCTTTTGTGTACGATGCAGAATCAGGCCCATGAAGTCCATTGTTTTTCAAAGTATGTGAAATAACTTCCCAGATCCGTCTTGCAATCGCGTGTCTCTGGATGGAGCTTGCCCTTGACACGGACATTCACAAAGTACAAAGAGATTAACTGTTTTCCTGAATTCCTTTGTTCTCACGAGATATACAGTAATTGCTCTGAGCAGGTCCAGAGTGTGTAATTGTAGTCTTCACCTGCTGTATGATGAGTTGACAGAGATCTCAGATTAATTCTCGGCACACGTCATGATGGCTGACCCTTCTGTCATCGTTGTTCTGGTCTTGGTGCCTCCTTGCTGGTTTGCAGTATGAATGAGATGTTTGTGCTGCCATTGAGGTGGTTCCGAGATGTGTGTATACAGTAATTGCGTTCCATGTGCCTTGTACTATCTCTGTCCTCAGATAAGTTTGTCTGCTTTTGCAGATTGAATCAACACAACCATTCTGGCTCTGCGAGTAGTGTTCCCCCATCTTTTAATTCTGAATCTTGCCAACAGTTGAAGGATTTCCCAGTTCTGTTTATAATTCTTATCAGATGGTCCAAAGATTCTGGGATGTGATCCCACTGATTGATGATCTCTAATGGAGACTCTGCTTATGCAACCTCGCCGATGACAGAATTCCAAACAGCCTGAGATACTGCCTTATCGAGGTCTGTGTCTAGAAGCATTCCCAAAACCTGCAGCAGTTGGGCCGGTACCAGTAACTCTTGTCTCTGTTTAGCCTCTAACCATGGTCCAGTAGGAAAGAGATTACTTTGAGTATGTGCCTTTGGGAACTTTTGCTGATGTGTAAGGTATTGCTCAGCTGCAGGGAAGCGGCTGTACAATACAATGAAATCCAAATACAGCAGGAGGTATCTGTATGAAATAGAGGTCTCCTGCATGCATCTGCCAGATTTTGAGTGCTGCGTGCGATGACGCAGCATCGGATCACCATCGCGATCATCGGTCATGACTCACGATGGTAGGAGACCCTAGCCAGTCTGAACCGGTCAGCTGGGTCCAGGAAGTACATACAAAATGGGGGCGATATGCTCTGCCTCTGCTCTGCCCCCCAAATGTCATTCATCCTGCAGCTAAAGGGGGGGGGGGGCTGCGAGCGATATTGCAGGACCCGTTCTGCATAAGCGCATGATCCAAAACCATCAGATTTCTGATTTTCCTATCTGCAGGTCATCAACAAGATATGGCCAAACCACAGTGAGCTGTTTCCCAGGTGCACCTTTCAGAACCACTAGGCTAAGTACATCTAAGATCTTGTTCTTTCAACCCTTGACTTGCTTACAGCTCTTCCTTAGGTACAAAATACTTTATCATTCAGTTAATCAAATCCTTGAATTGTGCTGGGATTGTACTGAGCTTCTTTATATTCATGACCAAAATCCTTATGACATGCTCTACAAATGCGATTATGGGTCTTCCCAGTCCTTTTCCATCCTCTGGAAGTGCTCTGAGAGGGGGATTGGAAATACACAAGTGACTAGTCTGAATGTACAAAAGATACGTCTCCCCTAGTTTGGGCTTCCCTAGAACAGCTGCACATGGGGAGTGTGGGTTATTGAGTGGTGAGCGTTTACTACCTAAGGTATCAGGAAACAGTCAATCCTGCAGTACTTGCCTGATAGCGTGACTCTGGAACCCTCTAGACTTCACCGTAAAACATAAGTAAATCTACTGATACAAAACAATAACACCTACCCCCACTCGCAGCTGCCTAGTGCATCTATGAACAGACTGGAGGAAAACAACAAAGGAGCGGGAAGTTACAGTATAACCTTCCAGGGGAGTCCTCAGCCGAGCAAGGTGCAAACGGTGATACCATGGAGACTGAGAAGGAACTTGGCTGTAGTCCATACTTGCCTACTATTTGTGTCTCCTGGCTGTCTACGTTATTACAGTTGTGGTGAGGCTACTTTATCGCCTTCAAATAAAAAATATATATAAATATATTTATTTATTTTTTGTAGTTGTAATTCTAGGAAAACCACTATTTGTGTTTTTTTCGTTTGGTTTTAAAATGTTAACACTTTAAGCAGATAAATGCTTTGTGCAAGAATGAAATACTCTTTCTGGTGACACTAATCTGTAACTGATATGGCAGAAATAGAAACAGAACTAGTATCACAGCGAAACTTTGTAAATAGGCTGCCCGGTGCAAGCATTTAGAACCACCGTATAGAAATCCTGCATTCGACCCTGCAGTGGGCAATGTAATGCCCTTCAGGTCTGAACTGCGCATGCCAGACAACCGATGGCCATCTCAGCCCAGCAATCGCCTCTGCCTGATTGACAGGCAGAGGTGGTCGCTGGGTGGGAAGGGGGCGGGCCGGCGGCGTTTGGTCACCGTTTTGGGGGCACGGTCTGGGCAACGCAGGCGTGCCTGAACCGTGCAAGGGGAGGGCCGCGGCGGCTGCGTGACGTCACATGCAGCCACTGCAATCCCGAACAGCGACGGGTAGCTCCCTGCGCTGGTAGGGCGCTAGTCTTCAAGTACAAAAGCATCGCCGCTGGGCGATGCTTTTGTACTTGTGCGGGGGGGACGGGGGGGCTGACATGTCGGCGGACTAGCCCTGTGCTGGGCGTCCCCCCGCAAGTCTGAGTAACTAATTGTAGCCGTGCAAAATTTTGCACGGCTACGGTCAGGTCTCAATTAGGCCCAAAGTACAGTACATGGCACGTAACATGAAAACAGAGGGAAAATAAAAATAAACTGTAATAATCACATAAATAAATCTAATCAACTGTATGTAAACTCTTGGATCCTCTGTATGTATTAATAAAATATCTATAAATAAATGCAATGCACATTGTATGTATATATACTGTATATTGGTTGTCCTATTATGAATCAAGGTCAGTCCATGAGAAAATTGACACATACATTGGTGTATGTATCATGTGAGCCTGTTACAGCATAATTAGATAGGTTATTCAAGTTTAAACGATGCTTGATAGTAATTGTGTTCTTATAACATAAAATAAATGGTTTATTGAACATTAATTGTCAAAGAGGAATTTCTATAGTAAACCAGAGGCATGCGCTCCTCAATCAGAACTAAATGGAATTGATATAGTTGATTATAATGAGACATGGAGTATAATATAAAAGTGGATTCATATTATTGGGCGGAGAAATAGACCTTACAGGGTACAAAGGTACAAGGAACACAGAAGGTAATTCACACCTGATAGCTGCTGTGCGTTTTCGCACAGTGGGGGATCAGGTCTGAACTGCGCATGCGTCGGACAACTGCACCGGGCATCGGTGCATAGCGACGGGATGGTGCGAGAAAAGCGATCCCACGGGCGATCACAAGGTGAATGACAGGAAGAGGGCGTTTGTGGGTGGCAACTGGCCGTTTTAAAGGAGTGTCCGGGAAAACGCAGGAGGGACCAGGCGTTTGGAGGGAGGGGGTCTGACGTCAGCTCCGGCCCCGATCAACGCAGCGGCTGAGTAAGTCCTGATCAGTGCAGAGATTGCACAAACTGATGTTTGTGCAGGTCTCCAACAAAAGCGATCGCACCCCTGCACACAGCATATACCCTCCCCCTGTAGGCGGCGACTACCTGATCGCAGGCATGCAAAAAACGCACCCTAGCAATCAGGTCTGAATCACTCCCACAGTCAGCAGATCAAAGGGAGCAGTTATACATCCTACACCCTGCTACAAGTATGGGATACGGTTAAGATGCCAGCTGTTGGGATCACAGCAGTCCGAATGCCGACGCTGGAATACCGACGGCCATCAGAATGCCGACTCGGGAATCCTGACGGGGGGGGGGGTATTTCAGATCTGATCGCTGGACTGCTAATTTTGCTGTCCTGTGTTCAGATAGTCGCCGCCTCCATGGGGAGTGTATATTCACCGAACAAGTGTGCGTTCCTATGTGTACACTGCTAAATATCCAGTGTGTGCAGTGTGTGCGCAGCCCAGGACTTACTCCTCCAGTGCGATCACGTCAGGCTGATCGGGGCCGGAGCTGACGTCACACACCCTCCCTGAAAATGCTTGAGTCCGCCTGCGTTTTTCTGGATACGCCCAGTAAACGGTCAGTTGCCACCCACAAACGGTCTCTTCCTGTCAATCACCTTGCCAACGCCCGTGTGATTGGATTTTTCGCACTTTCCCGTCACTGACCAGCGTTGCCCTTTTTGCTGACCAATGCGCGTGTGCATTGTGGTGCATACGCATGCGCAGTTAGTACCTGATCGCCCGCTGTGCGAAAACACACAGCAGCGATCAGATATGAATCACCCCCAGTGTCAGGAGACCAACGACGGAATCCCAACAGCCGGTGTTCCAACCGTAAGGAGCAGGGGGGGTTAGAATTAGGTTGTAGGGAGTGGGGGGGGTTAGGTTTAGGCACCACCGGTGGGAGGTTAGGGTTAGGCTGTAAGGGGGGAGGTTAGGGATAGGCACTAATGGGAGAGGTTAGGGTAAGGCACTAAGCGGGGAGGTTAGGGTTAGGCTGCGGGGTGGGGGGTAAGGGTTAGGCACCACCATTGGAAGGTTAGGTTTAGGCACTAAGGGGGGAGGTTAGGGTTAGGGGGGGGGGGGTTAGGTTTAAGCACCGCCAGTCAGGGCCGTCTTAACAGCAGTGTAGGCCCCTGGGCACAGCACTGCACTGGGCCCCCTACGCATCCTCCAGCAGTAGGGGGCGCTATCAGCGGCAGATTTGATGTCCCGTGGGCGGTAGGGGGTGTTCTATCTTCCGCTCAGCATGTAGGACCTGGAGCAGTCATTTCTGCTAATTACTCCTTTACTGCACAGATGGGGCTAAACTGTAGAAGGGGCATTAGGCTGAATGAAGAAGCCCCGGTACATGACTTCCAGGGTGCCAGGGGGTGTTTAATACGTAGGGGAGGGGTGGATAGTGGAGTGGGCTTAATATTTATCATTTTCTGGTGGGAGGGCAGCTTGCTTGACTGCAGATATCTCAAGTTCCTGAAAATATATTTCTGAATGGGATAAAAATCTAGAGAGTCTGACCTGTCAGGAGGTACTGGGGATTTGGGGATCAGAGTTCAGGAGCCAGAGCAATTCACCAACGAAAATCTAAAACTGCATATTGGGCGTGTGGAGCTGGAGCAGAGACCAGCTGATGGAAGGCTGATATCTCTGGTTCTGGTCACAGTAGAGACAAGCTGTTAGTGTCCACCAAAAGGGGAGAGTCACAGCTTTAGGGTTATACCCTCAGAAAAACTCTAAGTCAGACAGAACCTGAGATATCTGGCTGGGAATAGCAATTAACAGGCTTGGATGGGGACCACTGCTTTCAAGTCGGATATTTCCAGTTCCCCAGGTCCGATTTTCAAAAATCTGGTACCCCTGGAAAGAGGGGACCCTCAGCTATCAGGCTAGGGCCCTTATACTCCTGGGGCCCTTGGGCAAGAGCCCATTGAGCCCATACGAAAAGACGGCCCTGCCGCCAGTGGATGGTTAGAGGCACTTAGGGGGGAGGTTAGGTTTAGGCTGTGGGAAGGGAGTGTTAGGGGGTAGGGGAGTGGGGTGAACATACTTACTGCGCCCTGACGGGATTTTACAGATCGGGATGCCGGCCTCCGTATTGTGACCACCGGCATCCTGTCCCGCGGTCAGTCATACTTAACCCCGGAGTTAGTTAGGTGCATGCCGTAAGAGGATTTACAGTAACTGACCAGTAAGTGTAGCAGCTACACTAATGACACAAGACCTGATTCCAGGATGTACGGTATTGTGTGGCCGCAAGGAAGTGGCTGTGAAATACACTACAATGCAAATGAACCAGAAGGCGAAGACATCTGATCTCCATCGCAACCAATGGGCAGTCTGCATAAGTCGAACCTTACTCAGACTGGCCATCGGAACTGGTCAGCCGGGTACAGAAAGTCTGCATCTAACAACGTATACCCTGGGGGGGTTTGGCGCGTTTGGCACACCTATAAAACTGGAAAGACACGCTGTAGCTAAGGGGGCCATCAGCTTTCTAGACCATCACATACCTAGGCGCAGAATGGCGAGTGCGACTGTTGAAGTCAAAAATATTACATAAAGAGAACATACAAACTCTACATACATATAAGTCGCTATACTTGCAAATATGCGCAGCGAGCACAGCAATATATGGTAACACACGCATTTACACGGACATGCCACAGAGATTGATTCGACACTATTTCATGCAGTACATAATTGTGGTGGTATCAAGCGCCAGACATCATGATGATTTAGAATTGTATATGATGGAGTGGTGTCATGTATGTGTATTATTTGAAAGAAACAAGACATGTTTACTATTGAAGCAACCAGATTGATGTGTAGATTCATTTGATGCTTGTTGTGAAGTTGTGGGACATTGCAGCGGATAATTATGATTAAATGTATAAAAGCTAAAATCACTCTCATTAGGACAGTGGACAGGAAACTCAGGCCAGCCCTTTGGATGTCTTCAAGGCTGAACCTGATTAGCATATACAAAGGGACTGGTGACTCATCGTGAATCCCTCCCCCAGAAACTAGATAACACATTGATCACACAGGAGCTCAGTTGCTGTAAGGTCTGAGACGATGATGGAGTTATTGCCAGCTCAGTTCCTGTTTTGGTCTCAGCATAAGATGGAGTCCCGGCATGATTTTAGAGAAAGAAAGAGACATAAGCATTTAGGGAATGGTATTGTATCGCTGGCCTGTAACTGTAATTGTATGTAACTGTATGTTTTAACTGCTTACTGTATGAGTTGTAACTATAGGTATACTGTACTTTGTAATATATATATTGAATCCATATCCTTTTAATAACAAATATATACATCAATGAGCTTTGGAACTCAGAGAATGTGTGGGTGTATTGTTTTCTCTTATGGGATGCAGTGTTTTGTGACATATAGCGCACATTCATGGGATATGGTAATAAGAGGTGCAGGCATTTACAATATATATTAGAGCGGGCATTTTAAATATTTGTGAGAAATCAATTTGGCATTCTTAGATGGGGGCTGGTCCGCGATATCACGTTCTTAATGATGCACTGTACATTATAAACGCAACGCTGTGGTCGATCAGCTTGTGATGGACGCATCCTAAAGCTGAGAAAATCATATCTGTGTGTATTGTTGTGTTATTAGTAAGACGCTGATATGAAATTCAAGGGACAATGCGTTTCTCATAATATTTAACATGCTAAAATGTATTTTTATTGTTGCAAAACAAAGTTCAGTCATATTGTGTTTGATTCAGATTGGATTGTTTATCTGTTTAAGTAGGTTTAAAAGTATATTTAAAAGTTGCTGCATAGCCTTGATATAGTTTTTTTTAAAACTCAGGCCTAAAATAACTTCTGGTGCTTGTATGATGTGTGATTTCTTTGTGACAAAGGAAGCCGCATGGTCTGTCCTCCATTTTGGACTAACCACATGGCCTGTCCACCATTTTGTGTAATCCTCATGGATGTGGAAGGGGGAGGAGCAGTGGCCATTTTGGGAGGGTCATTTTCTAAATAGCTGATTTTCAGTCTGCTCAGAATAATCAGCTTTCCTTGGTCACATCAAGCACAATTCATGAGTTACCAATGCATTTATTTAACCCATGCCATAGTCAATTACAAATAGTTTCAATTGGGCCTAGTGAAAGTTAATAGTGAGATGAATACTTGATGTAAGAATTACACACAGATATAAACAAAGTTTTATTTTTATTTTTCCTCCAGGATTTAGTTAAATCTGCTTGCTAGTTTAGGATAGCCATTGAAATGTTAATTAACCTGTCCCACTACCCTCTTGAACAGGCATATGAACCTCTGTTGATATGGAAATCAGAGACTTTGAAGGAAATGCATTCATTCAGTAGGTGTGTACTGTGTGGGGGTTCTATGAGAGTCAAGTGGTATATATATAAATATATATATATATATATATATATATATATATATATATATATAAAATTATAATTATGTGTGTGTTTATATCAGTGTATGTTCTGCAGGATAGCTATCCAATCTGAATCATATCATTTAAATTATTGACTATTGCTAGAGTCATTATAGATCTGTGTGAAATAGGATACATTTGTTGCTATATAGGTAAATTTGAAATAACAGTATTTTAAGGAAGTAAGTGAAAAGACACAAACGCAGTCTGGCCTAGTTGTAAAGGTTTATACAGAAAAAAACTGGGTGTTGTGTTAAGTGAGCGATTATAGCTAATATTGCTCACATTTATAGAAGTTGTGGGATTTGTTTTATTGCAGATGCATGGTTTTGTACACGTGTCTCAGACAAAGTAAAGGACTGCGCACGCAGCGTAAGAGACACGCACGGTCGCGTGTTTACGCAAAGTGCATAAGAATGCAGGCGCTAAGTACAAATTACACAATAGTGTCGTTTAGTTCAAAGGTGGGATAGTAGACATTTAATACAATAGCACAAAACTATCAGATTTCAAAAGCAGGTTACTCTAAATTTAGTTTAAAAACTGTATTGCCTCTGGGGTAAAGCTGCCTATCTGAATGAATTAACATATTCTGTACAGAAAAACAAAGTGTATTTGAGTGAGCGAACGTAGGAGTGAGTGGATATTGAACCCAGGAACTGAAGTGGTCTGAAGTGGTCTAAAGTGGTAACACTGGGTTAGTAGAGGCCCCGTGGTGTAGGGTTCGCTACCCTGCGTGATTAGGAACTGAAGTGTTCTGAAGTGATCCCATACAACTAAAGTGGTCTGTAGTGGTCTAGGCTAAGTGGTCTACAGCAATCATAGGGCATATAGATAACTAGTATCTATAGGCTGTGCTATTGCATCGCATGTCCGTTTGTTCTACACAGCGCAACGTGATATTATTGTGTCATATGCGCTGTGGAAGAGCATACGCAGACGTGATTGTATAGACAAAGGGATTTTTCTTTGATAACGTCGGGAAATCTCCCTGGTGGGCTTCACTGGAAAGGGTGAAGGATAGTTATCTAATTTCTCTGTTTTTCACCCTACAAACAATTCCAGTTGAAAGATACCGAAAAATAATTTTTCGCTGCCTCTCTCAGGAAAATATTCCAACAGAACTTCCACCGAAAGAAATTACGGTGCTGTAAGGTCTGATAGGAGCCCTAAGTTGGGTACATTGCCTTCACTATCGACAGTGTATGGTAGTACTGGCCAACGTGGGCGTGAGCGGGTGAAGAGCGCTCGGAGAACTTTCACCGTCACCTTATATTGAGTATTTTGGTATTTGTGGGAATAGCCGAAAAGGCAAGACCCACAAATTATGGGAGCCAGTTGCTCAACTAAGGGACGTATGGTAACCAGGGTTCGGGTTGAAGAGCCGCGGCCCAGGGGGTCAGCGAAGTTTAAAGGAAAAAGTATTATGTGTGGGAAATATGGTCCACACGCTGAAGACTTTTTGTCTGAATGGGAACGTATGACTGACAAAGATAGGGAACCATTACCTAGGCTGGGCAGCTTTGAACCAGAGATATTGCAGAACTTAAGGATAAGAATATGTCTGATAAAATCCCGAAAACAAAGGGTCAGACATACAAATTGTTTAAACCTGTGACAGCAAGAGGGGTTGGTGAGTTTGATCCTAAGGTATTGCAGGTGGTATGTTTAACAAAAGTCATATAAGACAAGAATGGAAATATAAGAACTGTTTGTACTTGTAGCAACAATAAACAAGTAGGAAGAAAAAAAAAAAGAATGCAAGTACACCGCCATATGTAGATGTGGAAGCAGTTACGGCCAGCATATAAACTATAGAAAATACTAAAAATACTAAAAATATGACTGTAACCTATATATGTACTAATGAATGTTGAAGTTTTATTTAGGAGGAGAAGGTGACCTGATTGTTTTCAGCCATTTCTCATGTACCCAGAGGAGTATCCAACCGGTAAAAGAAGAGCAGTAGCCTGTGGGGGAAGTGGCTGAGACCAGTGGAACAGGTAAGTATGGTATCATTTGTGTACATATATAGTAAAACCCAAAAATAAAACAAAAAAAATCAAGAAAGTAACATCAGAAATAGAGAAAAAAAAAACCTGTCCGCACATTAGTATGTGCCAGTAGGAAAGCGGACAGAGACAAGGTAACCCCCAGGGTATTTCTTTAAGTTACCATAAAAGAAGTATTCATTCCTAGTAATGCCCCTAGTCAAGATGAGCTCGGAAATGTTTGTTGGACCATGTACAGACCCTTAATACGGGATGAGAAGGATTGAATGAATGACCTAGAAGCTTGCCAAACTTTTTTGGGGGGTTTTGTCTTTTGCAGTAATAGAAAACTCTCCATCTGGATAAGACCACTGGTAAACACTAATTCGGCAAATGGGAGGTGGCTGTCTCTGTGCAAATGGACGGGCTCAATAAGGCATTGAGTGTCACGGTGCAGACTTCTTTGCAAAATTGGAAAGGGGTCACAGTAGCTAATCTTAGATAGTGTGCTATTGAACATCACAAGAATAGTGCTAGGCGCAGAGAACAACAGGTGGAGAGGTTGAGGACGGTACGTATACTGGCACATACAGGAAAGACCCATCAGTCCAAACCCCAGATCCCTAATGGTCAATAGTATGTTACACTTGTACGAAGGAAGGGCATTTTGCCAGAGATTGTAGGAGTAGTAGGACACATAGTCAATATAGTTCCCCTAGACAGAAAACACAAGCCACATTATTAAACACATAGACGGGACCAAGGGACATATAGTAAGGAATCATAAGCCATATAGAAAACACAGATTCGGCTAATGGGAAGAACAAAATAAATGCAACATTATCCTTTGACAAAACTAGACACCCCTCAAAGGCTAATGTCGCATTCTACTGTTCTAGATGCATGTCCATCACAGGTAGAGGAAATTATCTCACAGATACCGGGTTCCCTATGAACTTAGGATGGACAGGACACTGGATTGATGGCTTGGATAGTCCCAATAGCAATACGACAAACACAGAATTTTTTTAAGGGGAGTAGACCAAGTAGAGAATCACTTCCCCGTAGTGCCCAATCCAGTTGTCAAATTTTTATAAAATCTTCTCCACCTCTACAAACTCATCTGTCACCAACCTCTATTCTGTTTCTCTACAGTTTTCCTCTTCATCTTTTGCGTTCACACAGGGTGGTACAATACATGGACCCAAGTACAGTTCAAACTCCACATGCCTAGGTCCTTCAGAGTTCTGCCCGAACCCAGTATATCTCAACAGCACGATAACACCAGTATTACTGCAGTGTGCCTTGTCATGCACAAAGGGTGGAGAATGAGAATACTGGTGAAGGGAAATTTTGTATAGACACTGATATGCCTGTTGGTGAATGACAAACCTGACATTTTCTTTTTCATTTTCTTCTTTCTCTCCTCTAGAGACATTTTTTTTTTTGAGTTATGCTCATGGTACTCTACATTGCAAACACACGATAGTTAAATAAAAATATTTGTGTTACCTGCAGGAAGAGGCAGTCTGGAGGACAAAGGGGCATGGCCAGAAGTCCTCAGGACTGTGGACAGGTGGACACGGTAAGCCAGTAGCCCCCAGAGCATACCTTCCAAGTCTAGCTGAGGTGGCACACGGTCTGATTCATCTAGGCAAAGAGGGTAGGTGCAGGCTGATGAGAGCCTACTGGTGTGCGTCAGGATTCTATTCTCATGCAGGTAAAGAGAGCAATGACCTGTCTTGCTTGCTTGAGGAAGAATATTGGTAAAGCAATACCAACAGAGCCATCCCATATTCCTCCTGTAGATGGATCTTTTCAGGAAATACAAATCGACTTCGTACAGTTAACACCCTTTAGGAATTATTGTTATGTATTGGTGTGCACTGATGTTTTCTCAAACTGGGTAGAAGCATTTCCTGCCGCCACAGATGCTGCTGTGTTTTACCGCAAAGAAAAATTGCGCAGAAATTTGTGTGTAGATAATGGTACCCCTAGAAGTAGGAGCAAAGCTTGAAATTGTACTATTGTGATCAAAGATACTGCCACTAGTATTATGTAGCTTCGGAACCACTCCCAGATCTTCACTCAACGAATCACCCTCTTCGAAATTTGTTTTTGTTTTGGTATTTGTGTCTTTTTTGGGTTGTTTTTGAAAGACAACCTCATGTCATGATTGATCCACACAATGATCAGAAATATACCAATGAGGTGACAGTACAGTACCTTGTTGAGATGAGCCAGCATTTGAGAACTTGACAAAAGAACTTGAAACTGTTGATTGCTGGTATGCCAAATGCTAATTGTCTTGATTGTGACCCAAGAGACTGTGTGATTGTTCTTACGCTCAGGTTGCCAAATAGACAGGTGGGAAGGACCATACCAAGTTTTGTGGACAGCACGATAGGTCGCCAAAAGAGAGACTTGGGTCCACTCGTCCCACTGCAAGAAGGTCGCTGACTCGGAGAGAACTCGTGACAAAGTAGTTTATTGCTCACATTCATCGAGTTTGTGTAGTTTGGTAACTGTGTGTTCAAAGAGCAAGGTGGAGAGCAAAGTGAACTGTGTGTTCCAAGTGAACTGTGTGTGCAAAGAGCAAGGCAAAGAGAACCTCGTATCACCAGAGACTCTGTTCCGTGAAGACTGAGAGGCGGCACTGTTGAACACTACCTGAGCGTACTAAAGGATTTCAGAAAGACCAGTCATTGTAATTGATTTGTTATGAACAAGAGTTGTTTTGTTCTATTTCTCTTTTCTCTCTTTCCGGCTGACAAACATTTTCTTTCAGGATATTCTATTTTTGCATGGTTTTTTAATGAGGAGTCGAGTGTGGGACTGGAACTGGTTCTGGAGGAAGGAGTGATTTCCTTATAGGATCCCAGGATTAGCCGATCAGTTTGTTAAAATCAGAGAAAAATCAAAGGTCTAATAGTTATGGAGTTCAGAGGTAATAAGGAACAATCAGACAATGGCTATTCACACATTGCAGATAAAGAGCTCATTAATATATGTGGAAGAAAGGTTTATGAGTGTCTCTCCCCGAACTCCGAAGGTTTATGTTATTTAGGAAGGACACTACTTATAACCCTTGTTCAATGATTAAACAGACCGAGCATACGTTCCAGAAATGGAAACAATGTTCAGAAAATGATAGGAATATGTAGATCATGAAAATTTTATATGCCACTGTCACGATTTGTTTGTGTCACTTTCACCTACCCAGCAGAACCTCAATCGAATCCAAACATCAGTGTACAAAGACGTAGGTACATGTATGTGTGCAATGTTCATCGCAAATCAGACATTATAGGCCAAAGCACTGTCCCAGCATACTCTATAGGTTGAATGTTGTCCCACACCCAACCAGTGGTCCCGTGACCGCCGAGTGCATATAGAGGATGGCTCGTCCTCCTCCCTGTCTTCCCCAAATATAGTCAAGTGTCTGATTTGCGAAATGCATACATACTTGTGTCTAGGTCACCGATTATTGTATGAAATATTTTTTTCTTATGTTAATAATTGATGGCAGTTATTGTTTGCTGCCAAAGGGTGGACTGTCGAAGTCAAAAATATTACATAAAGAGAACATACAAACTCTACATACATATAAGTCGCTATACTTGCAAATACACGCAGCGAGCACAGCAATATATGGTAACACGCATTTACACGGACATGCCACAGAGATGGATTCGACACTTATTTCATGCAGTACCTAATTGTGGTGGTATCAAGCGCCAGACATCATGATGATTTAGAATTGTATATGATGGAGTGGTGTCATGTATGTGTATTATTTGAACGAAACAAGATAGACCAGTCATGTTTACTATTGAAGCAACCAGATTGATGTGTAGATTCATTTGATGCTTGTTGTGAAGTTGTGGGACATTGCAGCGGATAATTATGATTAAATGTATAAAAGCTAAAATCACTCTTATTAGGACAGTGGACAGGAAACTCAGGCCAGCCCTTTGGATGTCTTCAAGGCTGAACCTGATTAGCATATACAAAGGGACTGGTGACTCATCGTGAATCCCTCCCCCAGAAACTAGATAACACATTGATCACACAGGAGCTCAGTTGCTGTAAGGTCTGAGACGATGATGGAGTTATTGCCAGCTCAGTTCCTGTTTTGGTCTCAGCGTAAGATGGTGTCCCGGCATGATTTTAGAGAAAGAGAGAGACATAAGCATTGAGGGAATGGTATTGTATCGCTGGCCTGTAACTGTAATTGTATGTAACTGTATGTTTTAACTGCTTACTGTATGAGTTGTAACTATAGGTATACCGTACTTTGTAATATATATATTGAATCCATATCCTTTTAATAACAAATATATACATCAATGAGCTTTGGAACTCAGATAATGTGTGGGTGTATTGTTTTCTCTTATGGGATGCAGTGTTTTGCGACGTATAGCGCACATTCATGGGATATGGTAATAAGAGGTGCAGGTATTTACAATATATATTAGAGCGGGCATTTTAAATATTTGTGAGATATCAATTTGGCATTCTTAAGACTTATCGCTGCAAACCACCAACCCCTTCTGTCTGAGCTCTGCAACGGCCGGCGGGAGGAGCTGCTGTGGCATGATTCTGAGTCAGACGCTGCAGCAATGTCAGACACAGAGGAGCTAAGTTTTTTCTGCGCATGTGTTTCAGTCGCACCGTGACTTTGTTCGTACAAAAGGCCTAATTCAAGGTTTATTGCAACATAAAGTTTTCCTCTAATGGGCAAAACCATGGGGGTGATTTAGATCTGATCGCTGCTGTGCGTATCCAAACCGTGCATCACATGGCTGCAACAGGCATCGGCGCCCTGCGATGGGATGGAGCGAAGGATCCGTTCGTATGGGCGTTGGTAAGGAGATTGACAGGAAGAGGCCGTTTGTGAGTGGCAACTGACCGTTTTTGGGGAGTGTCAGGAAAAACGCAGGCGGCCTCAAACGTTTTCAGGGAGAGTTCATGACATCAGTTTGTGCAGCTCTGCTACACATGCGATCGCACACTTGCACAACGAAACAACACTCCCCCTGTAGGCGGCGACTATCTGAACGCAGGGCTGCAAAAATTGCTGCCTAACGATCAGATCTGAATTACCGCCAATGTGCAGTGCAGGTGGGGCAGATGTAACGTGCAGAGAGAGTTAGATTTGGGTGGGGAGTGTTCAAACTGAAATCTAAATTGCAGTGTAACAATAAAGCAGCCAGTATTTACCCTGCACAGAAACAAAATAACCCACCCAAATCTAACTCTCTCTGCACATGTTACTTTTGCCCCACCTGCAGTACAGTTTGTTTTGCCCATTAGAAGAAAATGTTATTTTGCAATTAATCTTGAATTTTGTCCAAAGTCACACTTCAGATTTAGATGCATGGTAGTATAAATGCAAGGAGTGTTCCTGGACGGTAGCTGGGAGATAGCAGGGGGGTGGCCAAACATATGCAGGGAGACACTGCACACCATGGAAGTGACACAAGAGTGTCACGTGTGTGTCGGGGAAAGCGGTACCGTACAAAGATGCTACACAAAGGCCATACACAGAGAGAGAAATTGTAAGAAATTATCAGCAGTACATACATATTTACAAAAACATTTCTCTAAAAGATGTAATTATGTAGAACTCGTTGGTCGGCGACTATGAAGACCTATAAATTATTTTGGACTTTGTAGTGCAAATAAATTCAGCAGAGGAGTAATAAATTCCCAGAAGGTTTCTCTGCATCTGGTTCTCCGTCTAGGCGCGTTCACGTGAATGACACCTAATGGAAAGTACAGCACGTGAGAAAGAGTGATAATGGTGAACACACAGCCGGAATCTGGATGATAGATTGTGACAGGGAAAAGGGGACAGAATTAGAAAGCAACACTTGGTGTAAAGAAAGAGTGAGAAAATGAACTAGTAAATGAAGACGGATGTGACAGGTGACTGAGAAAGTGACAGCTGCGGAGTCTGTGAAATAATGAGAGGAGAACACGGTGACATGTGAGGTGACAGAGACGGCTGCAGAGAGAGAACAGGAATTCTCTCGCAGGGAGGTTACAGAATCCAGTTCATGTGAGGTCTGCAGCCCGACTCCTAGTGAGGCTGACAGCGCGGGGTAAGACAGGTGGGGCACAGTGACACCTGATGGACAGCGGGGGGCAAGACAGGTGGGGCACAGTGACACCTGATGGACAGCGTGGGCTAAGACAGGTGGGGCACAGTGACACCTGATGGACAGCGCGGGCTAAGACAGGTGGGGCACAGTGACAACTGATGGACAGCGGGGGGCTCGACAGGTGGGGCACAGTGACACCTGATGGACAGCGCGGGGCAAGACAGGTGGGGCACAGTGACACCTGATGGACAGCGGGGGGCTAAGACAGGTGGGGCACAGTGACAACTGATGGACAGCGGGGGGCTAAGACAGGTGGGGCACAGTGACACCTGATGGACAGCGGGGGGTAAGACAGGTGGGGCACAGTGACACCTGATGGACAGCGGGGGGCAAGACAGGTGGGGCACAGTGACACCTGATGGACAGCGCGGGGTAAGACAGGTGGGGCACAGTGACACCTGATGGACAGCGGGGGGCAAGACAGGTGGGGCACAGTGACACCGGATGGACAGCGGGGGGCAAGACAGGTGGGGCACAGTGACACCTGATGGACAGCGCGGGCTAAGACAGGTGGGGCACAGTGACACCTGATGGACAGCGGGGGGCAAGACACGTGGGGCACAGTGACACCTGATGGACAGCGCGGGGCAAGACAGGTGGGGCACAGTGACACCTGATGGACAGCGCGGGGCAAGACAGGTGGGGCACAGTGATACCTGATGGACAGCGCGGGGCAAGACAGGTGGGGCACAGTGATACCTGATGGACAGCGCGGGGCAAGACAGGTGGGGCACAGTGACACTTGATGGAAAGCGGGGGGCAAGACAGGTGGGGCAAAGTGACATCTGACCGGTGCTGCACAGGGTGACAAGACATACAGTATATACTAGGGCTGGTGATGACACTGTGTCCCCATCGCTGGGAAGGACGGTGGTGACAGGAGCAGAGACGCTGCATGAGTGACAGGACATACAGTATACATACAGTATATACTAGGGCTGGTGATGACGCTGTGTCCCCATCGCTGGGAAGGACGGGGGTGACAGGAGCAGAGACGCTGCATGAGTGACAGGACATACAGTATACATACAGTATATACTAGGGCTGGTGATGACACTGTGTCCCCATCGCTGGGAAGGACGGGGGTGACAGGAGCAGAAACGCTGCATGAGTGACAGGACATACAGTATACATACAGTATATACTAGGGCTGGTGATGACACTGTGTCTCCATCGCTGGGAAGGACGGGGGTGACAGGAGCAGATGTGCTGCATGAGTGACAGGACATACAGTATACATACAGTATATACTAGGGCTGGTGATGACACTGTGTCCCCATCGCTGGGAAGGACGGAGGTGACAGGAGCAGATGTGCTGCATGAGTGACAGGACATACAGTATACATACAGTATATACTAGGGCTGGTGATGACACTGTGTCTCCATCGCTGGGAAGGACGGCGGTGACAGGAGCAGAGGTGCTGCATGAGTGACAGGACATACAGTATACATACAGTATATACTAGGGCTGGTGATGATGCTGTGTCCCCATCGCTGGGAAGGACGGGGGGTGACAGGAGCAGAGACGCTGCATGAGTGACAGGACATACAGTATACATACAGTATATACTAGGGCTGGTGATGACACTGTGTCCCCATCGCTGGGAAGGACGGGGGTGACAGGAGCAGATGTGCTGCATGAGTGACAGGACATACAGTATACATACAGTATATACTAGGGCTGGTGATGACACTGTGTCCCCATCGCTGGGAAGGACGGGAGTGACAGGAGCAGAGACGCTGCATGAGTGACAGGACATACAGTATACATACAGTATATACTAGGGCTGGTGATGACACTGTGTCCCCATCGCTGGGAAGGACGGGGGTGACAGGAGCAGAGACGCTGCATGAGTGACAGGACATACAGTATACATACAGTATATACTAGGGCTGGTGATGACACTGTGTCCCCATCGCTGGGAAGGACGGGGGTGACAGGAGCAGAGACGCTGCATGAGTGACAGGACATACAGTATACATACAGTATATACTAGGGCTGGTGATGACGCTGTGTCCCCATCGCTGGGAAGGACGGGGGAGACAGGAGCAGAGACGCTGCATGAGTGACAGGACATACAGTATACATACAGTATATACTAGGGCTGGTGATGACGCTGTGTCCCCATCGCTGGGAAGGACGGGGGAGACAGGAGCAGATGTGCTGCATGAGTGACAGGACATACAGTATACATACAGTATATACTAGGGCTGGTGATGACACTGTGTCCCCATCGCTGGGAAGGACGGGGGTGACAGGAGCAGAGGCGCTGCATGAGTGACAGGACATACAGTATACATACAGTATATACTAGGGCTGGTGATGACACTGTGTCTCCATCGCTGGGAAGGACGGGGGTGACAGAGCAGAGACGCTGCATGAGTGACAGGACATACAGTATACATACAGTATATACTAGGGCTGGTGATGACACTGTGTCCCCATCGCTGGGAAGGACGGGGGTGACAGAGCAGAGACGCTGCATGAGTGACAGGACATACAGTATACATACAGTATATACTAGGGCTGGTGATGACACTGTGTCTCCATCGCTGGGAAGGACGGGAGTGACAGGAGCAGAGACGCTGCATGAGTGACAGGACATACAGTATACATACAGTATATACTAGGGCTGGTGATGACACTGTGTCCCCATCGCTGGGAAGGACGGAGGTGACAGGAGCAGATGTGCTGCATGAGTGACAGGACATACAGTATACATACAGTATATACTAGGGCTGGTGATGACACTGTGTCCCCATCGCTGGGAAGGACGGCGGTGACAGGAGCAGAGACGCTGCATGAGTGACAGGACATACAGTATACATACAGTATATACTAGGGCTGGTGATGACGCTGTGTCCCCATCGCTGGGAAGGACGGGGGTGACAGGAGCAGAGACGCTGCATGAGTGACAGGACATACAGTATACATACAGTATATACTAGGGCTGGTGATGACGCTGTGTCCCCATCGCTGGGAAGGACGGGGGTGACAGGAGCAGATGTGCTGCATGAGTGACAGGACATACAGTATACATACAGTATATACTAGGGCTGGTGATGACACTGTGTCTCCATCGCTGGGAAGGACGGGGGTGACAGGAGCAGAGGCACTGCATGAGTGACAGGACATACAGTATACATACAGTATATACTAGGGCTGGTGATGACGCTGTGTCCCCATCGCTGGGAAGGACGGGGAGTGACAGGAGCAGATGTGCTGCATGAGTGACAGGACATACAGTATACATACAGTATATACTAGGGCTGGTGATGACACTGTGTCCCCATCGCTGGGAAGGACGGGGGAGACAGGAGCAGAGACGCTGCATGAGTGACAGGACATACAGTATACATACAGTATATACTAGGGCTGGTGATGACACTGTGTCCCCATCGCTGGGAAGGACGGGAGTGACAGGAGCAGAGACGCTGCATGAGTGACAGGACATACAGTATACATACAGTATATACTAGGGCTGGTGATGACGCTGTGTCCCCATCGCTGGGAAGGACGGGAGTGACAGGAGCAGAGACGCTGCATGAGTGACAGGACATACAGTATACATACAGTATATACTAGGGCTGGTGATGACACTGTGTCCCCATCGCTGGGAAGGACGGGGGTGACAGGAGCAGAGACGCTGCATGAGTGACAGGACATACAGTATACATACAGTATATACTAGGGCTGGTGATGACACTGTGTCCCCATCGCTGGGAAGGACGGGGGTGACAGGAGCAGATGTGCTGCATGAGTGACAGGACATACAGTATACATACAGTATATACTAGGGCTGGTGATGACGCTGTGTCCCCATCGCTGGGAAGGACGGGGGTGACAGGAGCAGATGTGCTGCATGAGTGACAGGACATACAGTATACATACAGTATATACTAGGGCTGGTGATGACGCTGTGTCCCCATCGCTGGGAAGGACGGGGAGTGACAGGAGCAGAGACGCTGCATGAGTGACAGGACATACAGTATACATACAGTATATACTAGGGCTGGTGATGACGCTGTGTCCCCATCGCTGGGAAGGACGGGGGTGACAGGAGCAGATGTGCTGCATGAGTGACAGGACATACAGTATACATACAGTATATACTAGGGCTGGTGATGACACTGTGTCCCCATCGCTGGGAAGGACGGGAGTGACAGGAGCAGAGACGCTGCATGAGTGACAGGACATACAGTATACATACAGTATATACTAGGGCTGGTGATGACACTGTGTCCCCATCGCTGGGAAGGACGGGGGTGACAGGAGCAGAGACGCTGCATGAGTGACAGGACATACAGTATACATACAGTATATACTAGGGCTGGTGATGACACTGTGTCTCCATCGCTGGGAAGGACGGGGGTGACAGGAGCAGAGACGCTGCATGAGTGACAGGACATACAGTATACATACAGTATATACTAGGGCTGGTGATGACACTGTGTCCCCATCGCTGGGAAGGACGGGGAGTGACAGGAGCAGAGGTGCTGCATGAGTGACAGGACATACAGTATACATACAGTATATACTAGGGCTGGTGATGACGCTGTGTCCCCATCGCTGGGAAGGACGGGAGTGACAGGAGCAGAGACGCTGCATGAGTGACAGGACATACAGTATACATACAGTATATACTAGGGCTGGTGATGACACTGTGTCCCCATCGCTGGGAAGGACGGAGGTGACAGGAGCAGATGTGCTGCATGAGTGACAGGACATACAGTATACATACAGTATATACTAGGGCTGGTGATGACACTGTGTCCCCATCGCTGGGAAGGACGGGGGTGACAAGAGCAGAGACGCTGCATGAGTGACAGGACATACAGTATACATACAGTATATACTAGGGCTGGTGATGACACTGTGTCCCCATCGCTGGGAAGGACGGGGGTGACAGGAGCAGATGTGCTGCATGAGTGACAGGACATACAGTATACATACAGTATATACTAGGGCTGGTGATGACACTGTGTCCCCATCGCTGGGAAGGACGGGGGTGACAGGAGCAGATGTGCTGCATGAGTGACAGGACATACAGTATACATACAGTATATACTAGGGCTGGTGATGACACTGTGTCCCCATCGCTGGGAAGGACGGGGGTGACAGGAGCAGAGACGCTGCATGAGTGACAGGACATACAGTATACATACAGTATATACTAGGGCTGGTGATGACACTGTGTCTCCATCGCTGGGAAGGACGGGGGTGACAGGAGCAGATGTGCTGCATGAGTGACAGGACATACAGTATATATACAGTATATACTAGGGCTGGTGATGACACTGTGTCCCCATCGCTGGGAAGGACGGGGGTGACAGAAGCAGATGTGCTGCATGAGTGACAGGACATACAGTATATATACAGTATATACTAGGGCTGGTGATGACACTGTGTCTCCATCGCTGGGAAGGACGGGGGTGACAGGAGCAGATGTGCTGCATGAGTGACAGGACATACAGTATACATACAGTATATACTAGGGCTGGTGATGACACTGTGTCCCCATCGCTGGGAAGGACGGGGGTGACAAGAGCAGAGACGCTGCATGAGTGACAGGACATACAGTATACATACAGTATATACTAGGGCTGGTGATGACACTGTGTCCCCATCGCTGGGAAGGACGGGGGTGACAGGAGCAGATGTGCTGCATGAGTGACAGGACATACAGTATACATACAGTATATACTAGGGCTGGTGATGACACTGTGTCCCCATCGCTGGGAAGGACGGGGGTGACAGGAGCAGAGACGCTGCATGAGTGACAGGACATACAGTATATATACAGTATATACTAGGGCTGGTGATGACACTGTGTCCCCATCGCTGGGAAGGACGGGGGTGACAGAAGCAGATGTGCTGCATGAGTGACAGGACATACAGTATACATACAGTATATACTAGGGCTGGTGATGACGCTGTGTCTCCATCGCTAGGAAAGACGGGGGTGACAGGAGCAGATGTGCTGCATGAGTGACAGGACATACAGTATACATACAGTATATACTAGGGCTGGTGATGACGCTGTGTCCCCATCGCTGGGAAGGACGGGGGTGACAGGAGCAGAGACGCTGCATGAGTGACAGGACATACAGTATACATATAGTATATACTAGGGCTGGTGATGACACTGTGTCCCCATCGCTGGGAAGGACGGGGGTGACAGGAGCAGAGGCGCTGCATGAGTGACAGGACATACAGTATACATACAGTATATACTAGGGCTGGTGATGACACTGTGTCCCCATCGCTGGGAAGGACGGGGGTGACAGGAGCAGATGTGCTGCATGAGTGACAGGACATACAGTATACATACAGTATATACTAGGGCTGGTGATGACACTGTGTCCCCATCGCTGGGAAGGACGGGGGTGACAGGAGCAGATGTGCTGCATGAGTGACAGGACATACAGTATACATACAGTATATACTAGGGCTGGTGATGACACTGTGTCCCCATCGCTGGGAAGGACGGGAGTGACAGGAGCAGAGACGCTGCATGAGTGACAGGACATACAGTATACATACAGTATATACTAGGGCTGGTGATGACACTGTGTCCCCATCGCTGGGAAGGACGGGGGTGACAGGAGCAGAGATGCTGCATGAGTGACAGGACATACAGTATACATACAGTATATACTAGGGCTGGTGATGACGCTGTGTCCCCATCGCTGGGAAGGACGGAGGTGACAGGAGCAGATGTGCTGCATGAGTGACAGGACATACAGTATACATACAGTATATACTAGGGCTGGTGATGACACTGTGTCCCCATCGCTGGGAAGGACGGGGGTGACAGGAGCAGAGGCACTGCATGAGTGACAGGACATACCGTATACATACAGTATATACTAGGGCTGGTGATGACGCTGTGTCCCCATCGCTGGGAAGGACGGGAGTGACAGGAGCAGAGACGCTGCATGAGTGACAGGACATACAGTATACATACAGTATATACTAGGGCTGGTGATGACGCTGTGTCCCCATCGCTGGGAAGGACGGGAGTGACAGGAGCAGAGACGCTGCATGAGTGACAGGACATACAGTATACATACAGTATATACTAGGGCTGGTGATGACGCTGTGTCCCCATCGCTGGGAAGGACGGGAGTGACAGGAGCAGAGACGCTGCATGAGTGACAGGACATACAGTATACATACAGTATATACTAGGGCTGGTGATGACACTGTGTCTCCATCGCTGGGAAGGACGGAGGTGACAGGAGCAGATGTGCTGCATGAGTGACAGGACATACAGTATACATACAGTATATACTAGGGCTGGTGATGACGCTGTGTCCCCATCGCTGGGAAGGACGGAGGTGACAGGAGCAGATGTGCTGCATGAGTGACAGGACATACAGTATACATACAGTATATACTAGGGCTGGTGATGACACTGTGTCTCCATCGCTGGGAAGGACGGGGGTGACAGGAGCAGAGACGCTGCATGAGTGACAGGACATACAGTATACATACAGTATATACTAGGGCTGGTGATGACACTGTGTCCCCATCGCTGGGAAGGACGGGGGTGACAGGAGCAGATGTGCTGCATGAGTGACAGGACATACAGTATACATACAGTATATACTAGGGCTGGTGATGACACTGTGTCCCCATCGCTGGGAAGGACGGGGAGTGACAGGAGCAGAGGTGCTGCATGAGTGACAGGACATACAGTATACATACAGTATATACTAGGGCTGGTGATGACACTGTGTCTCCATCGCTGGGAAGGACGGGGGTGACAGGAGCAGATGTGCTGCATGAGTGACAGGACATACAGTATACATACAGTATATACTAGGGCTGGTGATGACACTGTGTCCCCATCGCTGGGAAGGACGGGGGTGACAGGAGCAGAGACGCTGCATGAGTGACAGGACATACAGTATACATACAGTATATACTAGGGCTGGTGATGACACTGTGTCCCCATCGCTGGGAAGGACGGGGGTGACAGGAGCAGAGACGCTGCATGAGTGACAGGACATACAGTATACATACAGTATATACTAGGGCTGGTGATGACACTGTGTCCCCATCGCTGGGAAGGACGGGGGTGACAGGAGCAGAGGCGCTGCATGAGTGACAGGACATACAGTATACATACAGTATATACTAGGGCTGGTGATGACGCTGTGTCCCCATCGCTGGGAAGGACGGGGGTGACAGGAGCAGAGACGCTGCATGAGTGACAGGACATACAGTATACATACAGTATATACTAGGGCTGGTGATGACACTGTGTCCCCATCGCTGGGAAGGACGGGAGTGACAGGAGCAGAGACGCTGCATGAGTGACAGGACATACAGTATACATACAGTATATACTAGGGCTGGTGATGACGCTGTGTCCCCATCGCTGGGAAGGACGGGGGTGACAGGAGCAGAGACGCTGCATGAGTGACAGGACATACAGTATACATACAGTATATACTAGGGCTGGTGATGACGCTGTGTCCCCATCGCTGGGAAGGACGGGGGTGACAGGAGCAGAGACGCTGCATGAGTGACAGGACATACAGTATACATACAGTATATACTAGGGCTGGTGATGACACTGTGTCTCCATCGCTGGGAAGGACGGGGGTGACAGAAGCAGATGTGCTGCATGAGTGACAGGACATACAGTATACATACAGTATATACTAGGGCTGGTGATGACACTGTGTCCCCATCGCTGGGAAGGACGGGAGTGACAGGAGCAGAGACGCTGCATGAGTGACAGGACATACAGTATACATACAGTATATACTAGGGCTGGTGATGACACTGTGTCCCCATCGCTGGGAAGGACGGGAGTGACAGGAGCAGAGACGCTGCATGAGTGACAGGACATACAGTATACATACAGTATATACTAGGGCTGGTGATGACACTGTGTCCCCATCGCTGGGAAGGACGGGGGTGACAGGAGCAGAGACGCTGCATGAGTGACAGGACATACAGTATACATACAGTATATACTAGGGCTGGTGATGACACTGTGTCCCCATCGCTGGGAAGGACGGGGGTGACAGGAGCAGAAACGCTGCATGAGTGACAGGACATACAGTATACATACAGTATATACTAGGGCTGGTGATGACACTGTGTCTCCATCGCTGGGAAGGACGGGGGTGACAGGAGCAGATGTGCTGCATGAGTGACAGGACATACAGTATACATACAGTATATACTAGGGCTGGTGATGACGCTGTGTCCCCATCGCTGGGAAGGACGGGGGTGACAGGAGCAGAGACGCTGCATGAGTGACAGGACATACAGTATACATACAGTATATACTAGGGCTGGTGATGACACTGTGTCCCCATCGCTGGGAAGGACGGGGGTGACAGGAGCAGATGTGCTGCATGAGTGACAGGACATACAGTATACATACAGTATATACTAGGGCTGGTGATGACGCTGTGTCCCCATCGCTGGGAAGGACGGGGGTGACAGGAGCAGAGACGCTGCATGAGTGACAGGACATACAGTATACATACAGTATATACTAGGGCTGGTGATGACACTGTGTCCCCATCGCTGGGAAGGACGGGGGTGACAGGAGCAGAGACGCTGCATGAGTGACAGGACATACAGTATACATACAGTATATACTAGGGCTGGTGATGACGCTGTGTCCCCATCGCTGGGAAGGACGGGGGTGACAGGAGCAGATGTGCTGCATGAGTGACAGGACATACAGTATACATACAGTATATACTAGGGCTGGTGATGACACTGTGTCCCCATCGCTGGGAAGGACGGCGGTGACAGGAGCAGAGACGCTGCATGAGTGACAGGACATACAGTATACATACAGTATATACTAGGGCTGGTGATGACACTGTGTCCCCATCGCTGGGAAGGACGGAGGTGACAGAGCAGAGACGCTGCATGAGTGACAGGACATACAGTATACATACAGTATATACTAGGGCTGGTGATGACACTGTGTCTCCATCGCTGGGAAGGACGGGGGTGACAGGAGCAGATGTGCTGCATGAGTGACAGGACATACAGTATACATACAGTATATACTAGGGCTGGTGATGACGCTGTGTCCCCATCGCTGGGAAGGACGGGGGTGACAGGAGCAGAGACGCTGCATGAGTGACAGGACATACAGTATACATACAGTATATACTAGGGCTGGTGATGACACTGTGTCTCCATCGCTGGGAAGGACGGGGGTGACAGGAGCAGATGCGCTGCATGAGTGACAGGACATACAGTATACATACAGTATATACTAGGGCTGGTGATGACACTGTGTCTCCATCGCTGGGAAGGACGGGGGTGACAGGAGCAGATGTGCTGCATGAGTGACAGGACATACAGTATACATACAGTATATACTAGGGCTGGTGATGACGCTGTGTCCCCATCGCTGGGAAGGACGGGGGTGACAGGAGCAGATGTGCTGCATGAGTGACAGGACATACAGTATACATACAGTATATACTAGGGCTGGTGATGACGCTGTGTCCCCATCGCTGGGAAGGACGGGGGTGACAGGAGCAGAGGCGCTGCATGAGTGACAGGACATACAGTATACATACAGTATATACTAGGGCTGGTGATGACACTGTGTCCCCATCGCTGGGAAGGACGGGGGTGACAGGAGCAGAGACGCTGCATGAGTGACAGGACATACAGTATACATACAGTATATACTAGGGCTGGTGATGACGCTGTGTCCCCATCGCTGGGAAGGACGGGGGTGACAGGAGCAGAGACGCTGCATGAGTGACAGGACATACAGTATACATACAGTATATACTAGGGCTGGTGATGACACTGTGTCCCCATCGCTGGGAAGGACGGGGAGTGACAGGAGCAGAGACGCTGCATGAGTGACAGGACATACAGTATACATACAGTATATACTAGGGCTGGTGATGACACTGTGTCCCCATCGCTGGGAAGGACGGGGGTGACAGGAGCAGATGTGCTGCATGAGTGACAGGACATACAGTATACATACAGTATATACTAGGGCTGGTGATGACGCTGTGTCCCCATCGCTGGGAAGGACGGGGGTGACAGGAGCAGATGTGCTGCATGAGTGACAGGACATACAGTATACATACAGTATATACTAGGGCTGGTGATGACACTGTGTCTCCATCGCTGGGAAGGACGGGGGTGACAGGAGCAGATGTGCTGCATGAGTGACAGGACATACAGTATACATACAGTATATACTAGGGCTGGTGATGACACTGTGTCTCCATCACTGGGAAGGACGGGGGTGACAGGAGCAGATGTGCTGCATGAGTGACAGGACATACAGTATACATACAGTATATACTAGGGCTGGTGATGACGCTGTGTCCCCATCGCTGGGAAGGACGGGGGTGACAGGAGCAGATGTGCTGCATGAGTGACAGGACATACAGTATACATACAGTATATACTAGGGCTGGTGATGACACTGTGTCTCCATCACTGGGAAGGACGGGGGTGACAGGAGCAGATGTGCTGCATGAGTGACAGGACATACAGTATACATACAGTATATACTAGGGCTGGTGATGACGCTGTGTCCCCATCGCTGGGAAGGACGGGGGTGACAGGAGCAGATGTGCTGCATGAGTGACAGGACATACAGTATACATACAGTATATACTAGGGCTGGTGATGACACTGTGTCTCCATCGCTGGGAAGGACGGGGGTGACAGGAGCAGATGTGCTGCATGAGTGACAGGACATACAGTATACATACAGTATATACTAGGGCTGGTGATGACACTGTGTCCCCATCGCTGGGAAGGACGGGGGTGACAGGAGCAGAGACGCTGCATGAGTGACAGGACATACAGTATACATACAGTATATACTAGGGCTGGTGATGACACTGTGTCCCCATCGCTGGGAAGGACGGGGGTGACAGGAGCAGAGACGCTGCATGAGTGACAGGACATACAGTATACATACAGTATATACTAGGGCTGGTGATGACACTGTGTCCCCATCGCTGGGAAGGACGGGGGTGACAGGAGCAGAGACGCTGCATGAGTGACAGGACATACAGTATACATACAGTATATACTAGGGCTGGTGATGACACTGTGTCCCCATCGCTGGGAAGGACGGGGGTGACAGGAGCAGAGACGCTGCATGAGTGACAGGACATACAGTATACATACAGTATATACTAGGGCTGGTGATGACACTGTGTCCCCATCGCTGGGAAGGACGGGGGTGACAGGAGCAGAGACGCTGCATGAGTGACAGGACATACAGTATACATACAGTATATACTAGGGCTGGTGATGACACTGTGTCCCCATCGCTGGGAAGGACGGGGGTGACAGGAGCAGAGGCACTGCATGAGTGACAGGACATACAGTATACATACAGTATATACTAGGGCTGGTGATGACACTGTGTCCCCATCGCTGGGAAGGACGGGGAGTGACAGGAGCAGAGACGCTGCATGAGTGACAGGACATACAGTATACATACAGTATATACTAGGGCTGGTGATGACGCTGTGTCCCCATCGCTGGGAAGGACGGGGGTGACAGGAGCAGATGTGCTGCATGAGTGACAGGACATACAGTATACATACAGTATATACTAGGGCTGGTGATGACACTGTGTCCCCATCGCTGGGAAGGACGGGGGTGACAGGAGCAGAGACGCTGCATGAGTGACAGGACATACAGTATACATACAGTATATACTAGGGCTGGTGATGACGCTGTGTCCCCATCGCTGGGAAGGACGGGAGTGACAGGAGCAGAGACGCTGCATGAGTGACAGGACATACAGTATACATACAGTATATACTAGGGCTGGTGATGACGCTGTGTCCCCATCGCTGGGAAGGACGGGGGTGACAGGAGCAGATGTGCTGCATGAGTGACAGGACATACAGTATACATACAGTATATACTAGGGCTGGTGATGACACTGTGTCCCCATCGCTGGGAAGGACGGGGGTGACAGGAGCAGATGTGCTGCATGAGTGACAGGACATACAGTATACATACAGTATATACTAGGGCTGGTGATGACACTGTGTCTCCATCGCTGGGAAGGACGGGAGTGACAGGAGCAGAGACGCTGCATGAGTGACAGGACATACAGTATACATACAGTATATACTAGGGCTGGTGATGACACTGTGTCCCCATCGCTGGGAAGGACGGGAGTGACAGGAGCAGAGACGCTGCATGAGTGACAGGACATACAGTATACATACAGTATATACTAGGGCTGGTGATGACACTGTGTCTCCATCGCTGGGAAGGACGGGGGTGACAGGAGCAGATGTGCTGCATGAGTGACAGGACATACAGTATACATACAGTATATACTAGGGCTGGTGATGACACTGTGTCCCCATCGCTGGGAAGGACGGAGGTGACAGGAGCAGATGTGCTGCATGAGTGACAGGACATACCGTATACATACAGTATATACTAGGGCTGGTGATGACACTGTCTCCCCATCGCTGGGAAGGACGGGGGTGACAGGAGCAGAGGCGCTGCATGAGTGACAGGACATACAGTATACATACAGTATATACTAGGGCTGGTGATGACGCTGTGTCCCCATCGCTGGGAAGGACGGGGGTGACAGGAGCAGAGGTGCTGCATGAGTGACAGGACATACAGTATACATACAGTATATACTAGGGCTGGTGATGACACTGTGTCCCCATCGCTGGGAAGGACGGAGGTGACAGGAGCAGATGTGCTGCATGAGTGACAGGACATACAGTATACATACAGTATATACTAGGGCTGGTGATGACACTGTGTCCCCATCGCTGGGAAGGACGGGGGTGACAGGAGCAGAGACGCTGCATGAGTGACAGGGCATACAGTATACATACAGTATATACTAGGGCTGGTGATGACGCTGTGTCCCCATCGCTGGGAAGGACGGGGGTGACAAGAGCAGAGACGCTGCATGAGTGACAGGACATACAGTATACATACAGTATATACTAGGGCTGGTGATGACGCTGTGTCCCCATCGCTGGGAAGGACGGGAGTGACAGGAGCAGAGACGCTGCATGAGTGACAGGACATACAGTATACATACAGTATATACTAGGGCTGGTGATGACGCTGTGTCCCCATCGCTGGGAAGGACGGAGGTGACAGGAGCAGATGTGCTGCATGAGTGACAGGACATACAGTATACATACAGTATATACTAGGGCTGGTGATGACACTGTGTCCCCATCGCTGGGAAGGACGGGGGTGACAGGAGCAGATGTGCTGCATGAGTGACAGGACATACAGTATACATACAGTATATACTAGGGCTGGTGATGACACTGTGTCCCCATCGCTGGGAAGGACGGGGGTGACAGGAGCAGAGACGCTGCATGAGTGACAGGACATACAGTATACATACAGTATATACTAGGGCTGGTGATGACGCTGTGTCCCCATCGCTGGGAAGGACGGGGGTGACAGGAGCAGAGACGCTGCATGAGTGACAGGACATACAGTATACATACAGTATATACTAGGGCTGGTGATGACGCTGTGTCCCCATCGCTGGGAAGGACGGGGGTGACAGGAGCAGAGGTGCTGCATGAGTGACAGGACATACAGTATACATACAGTATATACTAGGGCTGGTGATGACACTGTGTCCCCATCGCTGGGAAGGACGGGGGTGACAGGAGCAGAGACGCTGCATGAGTGACAGGACATACAGTATACATACAGTATATACTAGGGCTGGTGATGACACTGTGTCCCCATCGCTGGGAAGGACGGGAGTGACAGGAGCAGATGTGCTGCATGAGTGACAGGACATACAGTATACATACAGTATATACTAGGGCTGGTGATGACACTGTGTCCCCATCGCTGGGAAGGACGGGGGTGACAGGAGCAGAGACGCTGCATGAGTGACAGGACATACAGTATACATACAGTATATACTAGGGCTGGTGATGACACTGTGTCCCCATCGCTGGGAAGGACGGGGGTGACAGGAGCAGAGACGCTGCATGAGTGACAGGACATACAGTATACATACAGTATATACTAGGTCTGGTGATGACACTGTGTCCCCATCGCTGGGAAGGACGGGGGTGACAGGAGCAGATGTGCTGCATGAGTGACAGGACATACAGTATACATACAGTATATACTAGGGCTGGTGATGACACTGTGTCTCCATCGCTGGGAAGGACGGAGGTGACAGGAGCAGATGTGCTGCATGAGTGACAGGACATACAGTATACATACAGTATATACTAGGGCTGGTGATGACACTGTGTCCCCATCGCTGGGAAGGACGGGGGTGACAGGAGCAGATGTGCTGCATGAGTGACAGGACATACAGTATACATACAGTATATACTAGGGCTGGTGATGACACTGTGTCTCCATCGCTGGGAAGGACGGGGGTGACAGGAGCAGATGTGCTGCATGAGTGACAGGACATACAGTATACATACAGTATATACTAGGGCTGGTGATGACGCTGTGTCCCCATCGCTGGGAAGGACGGGGGTGACAGGAGCAGAGGCGCTGCATGAGTGACAGGACATACAGTATACATACAGTATATACTAGGGCTGGTGATGACACTGTGTCCCCATCGCTGGGAAGGACGGGGGTGACAGGAGCAGATGTGCTGCATGAGTGACAGGACATACAGTATACATACAGTATATACTAGGGCTGGTGATGACACTGTGTCCCCATCGCTGGGAAGGACGGGGGTGACAGGAGCAGATGTGCTGCATGAGTGACAGGACATACAGTATACATACAGTATATACTAGGGCTGGTGATGACGCTGTGTCCCCATCGCTGGGAAGGACGGGGGGTGACAGGAGCAGAGGCACTGCATGAGTGACAGGACATACAGTATACATACAGTATATACTAGGGCTGGTGATGACGCTGTGTCCCCATCGCTGGGAAGGACGGGAGTGACAGGAGCAGATGTGCTGCATGAGTGACAGGACATACAGTATACATACAGTATATACTAGGGCTGGTGATGACGCTGTGTCCCCATCGCTGGGAAGGACGGGGGGTGACAGGAGCAGAGGCACTGCATGAGTGACAGGACATACAGTATACATACAGTATATACTAGGGCTGGTGATGACGCTGTGTCCCCATCGCTGGGAAGGACGGGGGGTGACAGGAGCAGATGTGCTGCATGAGTGACAGGACATACAGTATACATACAGTATATACTAGGGCTGGTGATGACGCTGTGTCCCCATCGCTGGGAAGGACGGGGGGTGACAGGAGCAGAGGCACTGCATGAGTGACAGGACATACAGTATACATACAGTATATACTAGGGCTGGTGATGACGCTGTGTCCCCATCGCTGGGAAGGACGGGGGGTGACAGGAGCAGAGGCACTGCATGAGTGACAGGACATACAGTATACATACAGTATATACTAGGGCTGGTGATGACGCTGTGTCCCCATCGCTGGGAAGGACGGGAGTGACAGGAGCAGATGTGCTGCATGAGTGACAGGACATACAGTATACATACAGTATATACTAGGGCTGGTGATGACGCTGTGTCCCCATCGCTGGGAAGGACGGGGGGTGACAGGAGCAGAGGCACTGCATGAGTGACAGGACATACAGTATACATACAGTATATACTAGGGCTGGTGATGATGCTGTGTCCCCATCGCTGGGAAGGACGGGGGGTGACAGGAGCAGAGACGCTGCATGAGTGACAGGACATACAGTATACATACAGTATATACTAGGGCTGGTGATGACGCTGTGTCCCCATCGCTGGGAAGGACGGGGGTGACAGGAGCAGATGTGCTGCATGAGTGACAGGACATACAGTATACATACAGTATATACTAGGGCTGGTGATGACGCTGTGTCCCCATCGCTGGGAAGGACGGGGGGTGACAGGAGCAGAGGCACTGCATGAGTGACAGGACATACAGTATACATACAGTATATACTAGGGCTGGTGATGACACTGTGTCCCCATCGCTGGGAAGGACGGGGAGTGACAGGAGCAGAGACGCTGCATGAGTGACAGGACATACAGTATACATACAGTATATACTAGGGCTGGTGATGACACTGTGTCCCCATCGCTGGGAAGGACGGGGAGTGACAGGAGCAGAGACGCTGCATGAGTGACAGGACATACAGTATACATACAGTATATACTAGGGCTGGTGATGACACTGTGTCCCCATCGCTGAGAAGGACGGGGATGACAGGAGCAGAGACGCTGCATGAGTGACAGGACATACAGTATACATACAGTATATACTAGAGCTGGTGATGACACTGTGTCCCCATCGCTGGGAAGGACGGGGGTGACAGGAGCAGATGTGCTGCATGAGTGACAGGACATACAGTATACATACAGTATATACTAGGGCTGGTGATGACACTGTGTCCCCATCGCTGGGAAGGACGGGGGTGACAGGAGCAGAGACGCTGCATGAGTGACAGGACATACAGTATACATACAGTATATACTAGGGCTGGTGATGACACTGTGTCCCCATCGCTGGGAAGGACGGGGGTGACAGGAGCAGATGTGCTGCATGAGTGACAGGACATACAGTATACATACAGTATATACTAGGGCTGGTGATGACGCTGTGTCCCCATCGCTGGGAAGGACGGGGGTGACAGGAGCAGATGTGCTGCATGAGTGACAGGACATACAGTATACATACAGTATATACTAGGGCTGGTGATGACACTGTGTCTCCATCGCTGGGAAGGACGGGGGTGACAGGAGCAGATGTGCTGCATGAGTGACAGGACATACAGTATACATACAGTATATACTAGGGCTGGTGATGACACTGTGTCCCCATCGCTGGGAAGGACGGGGGTGACAGGAGCAGAGACGCTGCATGAGTGACAGGACATACAGTATACATACAGTATATACTAGGGCTGGTGATGACGCTGTGTCCCCATCGCTGGGAAGGACGGGGGGTGACAGGAGCAGAGACGCTGCATGAGTGACAGGACATACAGTATACATACAGTATATACTAGGGCTGGTGATGACGCTGTGTCCCCATTGCTGGGAAGGACGGGGGTGACAGAGCAGAGACGCTGCATGAGTGACAGGACATACAGTATACATACAGTATATACTAGGGCTGGTGATGACGCTGTGTCCCCATCGCTGGGAAGGACGGGAGTGACAGGAGCAGAGACGCTGCATGAGTGACAGGACATACAGTATACATACAGTATATACTAGGGCTGGTGATGACACTGTGTCCCCATCGCTGGGAAGGACGGCGGTGACAGGAGCAGAGACGCTGCATGAGTGACAGGACATACAGTATACATACAGTATATACTAGGGCTGGTGATGACACTGTGTCCCCATCGCTGGGAAGGACGGGAGTGACAGGAGCAGAGACGCTGCATGAGTGACAGGACATACAGTATACATACAGTATATACTAGGGCTGGTGATGACACTGTGTCCCCATCGCTGGGAAGGACGGAGGTGACAGGAGCAGAGACGCTGCATGAGTGACAGGACATACAGTATACATACAGTATATACTAGGGCTGGTGATGACACTGTGTCCCCATCGCTGGGAAGGACGGGGGTGACAGGAGCAGAGACGCTGCATGAGTGACAGGACATACAGTATACATACAGTATATACTAGGGCTGGTGATGACACTGTGTCCCCATCGCTGGGAAGGACGGGGGTGACAGGAGCAGAGACGCTGCATGAGTGACAGGACATACAGTATACATACAGTATATACTAGGGCTGGTGATGACACTGTGTCCCCATCGCTGGGAAGGACGGGGGTGACAGGAGCAGATGCGCTGCATGAGTAACAGGAACATTTATTGAAACAAAGTGACAGATGTGACACAGAGAGAGAATGTGTCTGTGAGTGAGAGAGACAGAGTGAGAGAGAGAGGGGGACTATGAGGATATTTAGGAATAGAGATAATGTAACAGCAGAGAGACATAAAAGCAGAGCTTGGAGAGAGACAGACAGTAAAGAAAGGTATGGGTAAGGTGATAAAATTGGGGGGGGGGGGGAGAAACTGAAGAGAGGTACAGTACTGTATGGGCATAGTGGCAAAGAGATAGAGAGAGAGGGGGTAGAGAGAGACAGGGAGGGGTAGAGAGAGAGGGGGGGGCAGAGAGAGACAGAGAGAGATGGGGTGAAGAGATGTATGGGTATAGTGCAGAGATAGGGAGAGAGAGGGGGTGGTAGAGAGAGACAGAGAGAGATAGAGTGAAGAGATGTATGGGTGTAGTGGCAGAGATAGGGAGAGAGAGAGGGGGTGGTAGAGAGAGACATAGAGAGATGGGGTGAAGAGATGTATGGGTATAGTGGCAGAAAAAGGGAGAGAGAGAGAGGGGGGTAGAGAGAGACAGAGAGAGATGGGGTGAAGAGATGTATGGGTGTAGTGGCAGAGATAGGGAGAGAGAGAGAGAGAGAGAGAGAGAGAGAGAGAGAGAGAGAGAGAGAGATGGGGTGAAGAGATGTATGGGTATAGTGGCAGAAAAAGGGAGAGAGAGAGAGAGAGAGAGGGGTAGAGAGAGACTTAGAGAGATGGGGTGAAGAGATGTATGGGTATAGTGGCAGAGATAGGGAGAGAGAGAGGGGGGTAGAGAGAGACAGAGAAAGGGGGTGAAGAGATGTATGGGTATAGTGGCAGAGATAGGGAGAGAGAGAGGGGGTGGGAGAGACAGAGAGAGATGGGGTGAAGAGATGTATGGGTGTAGTGGCAGAGAAAGGGAGAGAGAGAGAGAGGGGGTGGTAGAAAGAGACATAGAGAGATGGGGTGAAGAGATGTATGGGTGTAGTGGCAGAGAAAGGGAGAGAGAGAGAGAGGGGGTGGTAGAAAGAGACATAGAGAGATGGGGTGAAGAGATGTATGGGTATAGTGGCAGAGATAGGGAGAGAGAGAGAGGGGGGTAGAGAGAGACAGAGAGAGATGGGGTGAAGAGATGTATGGGTATAGTGGCAGAGATAGGGAGAGAGAGAGAGAGAGAGAGAGAGAGAGAGAGAGAGAGAGAGAGAGAGAGAGGGGGTGGTAGAGAGAGACAGAGAGAGATGGGGTGAAGAGATGTATGGGTATAGTGGCAGAGATAGGGAGAGAGAGGGGGTGGTAGAGAGAGACAGAGAGAGATGGGGTGAAGAGATGTATGGGTATAGTGGCAGAGATAGGGAGAGAGAGAGAGAGAGAGAGAGAGAGAGAGAGAGGGGTGGTGGTAGAGAGAGACAGAGAGAGATGGGGTGAAGAGATGTATGGGTATAGTGGCAGAGATAGGGAGAGAGAGAGGGGGTGGTAGAGAGAGACAGAGAGAGATGGGGTGAAGAGATGTATGGGTATAGTAGCAGAGATAGGGAGAGAGAGAGGGGGTGGTAGAGAGAGACAGAGAGAGATGGAGTGAAGAGATGTATGGGTGTAGTGGCAGAGATAGGGAGAGAGAGAGAGGGGTGGTAGAGAGAGACAGAGAGAGATGGGGTGAAGAGATGTATGGGTATAGTGGCAGAGATAGGGAGAGAGAGAGAGAGGGGGGTAGAGAGAGACATAGAGAGATGGAGTGAAGAGATGTATGTATGGGTATAGTGGCAGAGATAGAGAGAGAGAGAGAGAGAGAGGGGTGGTAGAGAGAGACAGAGAGAGATGGGGTGAAGAGATGTTTGGGTATAGTGGCAGAGATAGGGAGAGAGAGGGGGGGGGCAGAGAGAGACATAGAGAGATGGAGTGAAGAGATGTATGGGTATAGTGGCAGAGATAGGGAGAGAGAGAGAGGGGGGTAGAGAGAGACAGAGAGAGATGGAGTGAAGAGATGTATGGGTGTAGTGGCAGAGATAGGGAGAGAGAGAGAGGGGTGGTAGAGAGAGACAGAGAGAGATGGGGTGAAGAGATGTATGGGTATAGTGGCAGAGATAGGGAGAGAGAGAGAGGGGGGTAGAGAGAGACAGAGAGAGATGGAGTGAAGAGATGTATGGGTATAGTGGCAGAGATAGGGAGAGAGAGAGGGGGTGGTAGAAAGAGACAGAGAGAGATGGGGCGAAGAGATGTATGGGTGTAGTGGCAGAGATAGGGAGAGAGAGAGGGGGGGTAGAGAGAGACATAGAGAGATGGAGTGAAGAGATGTATGGGTATAGTGGCAGAGATAGGGAGAGAGAGAGGGGGGGGGGGTAGAGAGAGACATAGAGAGATGGAGTGAAGAGATGTATGGGTATAGTGGCAGAGATAGGGAGAGAGAGAGGGGGTGGTAGAGAGAGACAGAGAGAGATGGGGTGAAGAGATGTATGGGTATAGCGGCAGAAAAAGGGAGAGACAGAGGGGGTGGTAGAGAGAGACAGAGGGGGGTAGAAAGAGAGAGAGAGGGGGGTAGAGAGAGACAGAGAGAGATGGGGTGAAGAGATGTATGGGTGTAGTGGCAGAGATAGGGAGAGAGAGAGGGGGTGGTAGAGAGAGACATAGAGAGATGGGGTGAAGAGATGTATGGGTGTAGTGGCAGAGATAGGGAGAGAGAGAGGGGGTGGTAGAGAGAGACAGAGAGAGATGGGGTGAAGAGATGTATGGGTGTAGTGGCAGAGATAGGGAGAGAGAGAGAGGGGGGTAGAGAGAGACAGAGAGAGATGGGGTGAAGAGATGTATGGGTATAGTGCAGAGATAGGTAGAGAGAGAGAGGGGGGTAGAGAGAGACAGAGAGAGATGGGGTGAAGAGATGTATGGGTATAGTGGCAGAGATAGGGAGAGAGAGAGAGAGAGAGAGAGAGAGGAGGGTAGAGAGAGACATAGAGAGATGGAGTGAAGAGATGTATGGGTATAGTGGCAGAGATAGGGAGAGAGAGAGGGGGTGGTAGAGAGAGACAGAGAGAGATGGGGTGAAGAGATGTATGGGTATAGCGGCAGAAAAAGGGAGAGACAGAGGGGGTGGTAGAGAGAGACAGAGGGGGTAGAGAGAGAGAGAGGGTGGTAGAGAGAGACAGAGAGAGATGGGGTGAAGAGATGTATGGGTGTAGTGGCAGAGATAGGGAGAGAGAGAGAGGGGGTGGTAGAGAGAGACATAGAGAGATGGGGTGAAGAGATGTATGGGTGTAGTGGCAGAGATAGGGAGAGAGAGAGGGGGGTAGAGAGAGACATAGAGAGATGGAGTGAAGAGATGTATGGGTATAGTGGCAGAGATAGGGAGAGAGAGAGGGGGTGGTAGAGAGAGACAGAGAGAGATGGGGTGAAGAGATGTATGGGTATAGCGGCAGAAAAAGGGAGAGACAGAGGGGGTGGTAGAGAGAGACAGAGGGGGGTAGAGAGAGAGAGAGAGAGAGAGAGAGAGAGAGAGAGAGGGTGGTAGAGAGAGACAGAGAGAGATGGGGTGAAGAGATGTATGGGTATAGTGGCAGAGATAGGGAGAGAGAGAGAGAGAGGGGGTGGTAGAGAGAGACAGAGAGAGATGGAGTGAAGAGATGTATGGGTATAGTGCAGAGATAGGGAGAGAGAGAGGGGGGGGTAGAGAGAGACATAGAGAGATGGAGTGAAGAGATGTATGGGTATAGTGGCAGAGATAGGGAGAGAGAGAGGGGGTGGTAGAGAGAGACAGAGAGAGATGGGGTGAAGAGATGTATGGGTATAGCGGCAGAAAAAGGGAGAGACAGAGGGGGTGGTAGAGAGAGACAGAGGGGGGTAGAGAGAGAGAGAGAGAGAGAGAGAGAGAGAGAGAGAGAGAGAGGGTGGTAGAGAGAGACAGAGAGAGATGGGGTGAAGAGATGTATGGGTGTAGTGGCAGAGATAGGGAGAGAGAGAGGGGTGGTAGAGAGAGACATAGAGAGATGGGGTGAAGAGATGTATGGGTATAGTGGCAGAGATAGGGAGAGAGAGAGAGGGGGGTAGAGAGAGACAGAGAGAGATGGGGTGAAGAGATGTATGGGTATAGTGGCAGAGATAGGGAGAGAGAGAGGGAGTGGTAGAGAAAGACAGAGAGAGATGGAGTGAAGAGATGTATGGGTATAGTGGCAGAGATAGGGAGAGAGAGAGGGGGTGGTAGAGAGAGACATAGAGAGATGGGGTGAAGAGATGTATGGGTATAGTGGCAGAGATAGGGAGAGAGAGAGGGGGTGGTAGAGAGAGACAGAGAGAGATGGGGTGAAGAGATGTATGGGTATAGTGGCAGAGATAGGGAGAGAGAGAGGGGGGTAGAGAGAGACATAGAGAGATGGAGTGAAGAGATGTATGGGTATAGTGGCAGAGATAGGGAGAGAGAGAGGGGGGTAGAGAGAGACATAGAGAGATGGAGTGAAGAGATGTATGGGTATAGTGGCAGAGATAGGGAGAGAGAGAGGGGGTGGTAGAGAGAGACAGAGAGAGATGGAGTGAAGAGATGTATGGGTATAGCGGCAGAAAAAGGGAGAGACAGAGGGGGTGGTAGAGAGAGACAGAGGGGGGTAGAGAGAGAGAGTGAGAGAGAGAGAGAGAGAGAGAGAGAGGGGTAGAGAGAGACAGAGAGAGATGGGGTGAAGAGATGTATGGGTGTAGTGGCAGAGATAGGGAGAGAGAGAGGGGGTGGTAGAGAGAGACAGAGGGGGGTAGAAAGAGAGAGAGAGGGGGGTAGAGAGAGACAGAGAGAGATGGGGTGAAGAGATGTATGGGTGTAGTGGCAGAGATAGGGAGAGAGAGAGGGGGGTAGAGAGAGACATAGAGAGATGGGGTGAAGAGATGTATGGGTATAGTGCAGAGATAGGGAGAGAGAGAGAGAGAGAGAGAGAGAGAGAGAGAGAGAGAGAGAGAGAGAGAGAGAGAGAGAGAGAGAGAGATGGAGTGAAGAGATGTATGGGTATAGTGCAGAGATATGGAGAGAGAGAGAGAGAGAGAGAGAGAGAGAGAGAGAGGGGGGGGGTAGAGAGAGACATAGAGAGATGGAGTCAAGAGATGTATGGGTATAGTGGCAGAGATAGGGAGAGAGAGGGGGGTGGTAGAGAGAGACAGAGAGAGATGGGGTGAAGAGATGTATGGGTATAGCGGCAGAAAATAAGAATTTACTTACCGATAATTCTATTTCTCGTAGTCCGTAGTGGATGCTGGGAACTCCGTAAGGACCATGGGGAATAGCGGCTCCGCAGGAGACTGGGCACAAAAGTAAAGCTTTAGGACTACCTGGTGTGCACTGGCTCCTCCCCCTATGACCCTCCTCCAAGCCTCAGTTAGGATACTGTGCCCGGACGAGCGTACACAATAAGGAAGGATTTATGAATCCCGGGTAAGACTCATACCAGCCACACCAATCACACCATATAACTTGTGATCTGAACCCAGTTAACAGCATGATAACAGAGGAGCCTCTGGATAGATGGCTCACAACAATAACCCGATTTAGTTAATAATAACTATGTACAAGTATTGCAGACAATCCGCACTTGGGATGGGCGCCCAGCATCCACTACGGACTACGAGAAATAGTAAGTAAATTCTTATTTTCTCTGACGTCCTAGTGGATGCTGGGGACTCCGTAAGGACCATGGGGATTATACCAAAGCTCCCAAACGGGCGGGAGAGTGCGGATGACTCTGCAGCACCGAATGAGAGAACTCCAGGTCCTCCTCAGCCAGGGTATCAAATTTGTAGAATTTAGCAAACGTGTTTTCCCCTGACCAAGTAGCTGCTCGGCAAAGTTGTAAAGCCGAGACCCCTCGGGCAGCCGCCCAAGATGAGCCCACCTTCCTTGTGGAATGGGCTTTTACAGATTTTGGCTGTGGCAGGCCTGCCACAGAATGTGCAAGCTGAATTGTATTACAAATCCAACGAGCAATAGTCTGCTTAGAAGCAGGAGCACCCAGCTTGTTGGGTGCATACAGGATAAACAGCGAGTCAGATTTTCTGACTCCAGCCGTCCTGGAAACATATATTTTCAAGGCCCTGACTACGTCCAACAACTTGGAGTCCTCCAAGTCACTAGTAGCCGCAGGTACCACAATAGGTTGGTTCAGATGAAACACTGAAACCACCTTAGGGAGAAAATGAGGACGAGTCCTCAATTCCGCCCTGTCTGAATGGAAGATCAGATAAGGGCTTTTACAGGATAAAGCCCGCCAATTCTGACACGCGCCTGGCCGAGGCCAGGGCCAACAACATGACCACTTTCCATGTGAGATATTTTAACTCCACAGATTCAAGTGGTTCAAACCAATGTGACTTTAGGAACCCCAAAACTACATTGAGATCCCAAAGTGCCACTGGAGGCACAAAAGGAGGCTGTATAAGCAGTACCCCTTTTACAAACGTCTGAACTTCAGGAACTGAAGCTAGTTCTTTCTGGAAGAAAATTGACAGGGCCGAAATTTGAACCTTAATGGACCCCAATTTTAGGCCCATAGACACTCCTGTTTACAGGAAATGCAGGAATCGACCTAGTTGAAATTCCTCCATCGGGGCCTTACTGGCCTCGCACCACTCAACATATTTTCGCCAAATGCGGTGATAATGCTTTGCGGTTACATCCTTCCTGGCTTGATCAGGGTAGGGATGACTTCATCCGGAATGCCTTTTTCCTTCAGGATCCGGCGTTCAACCGCCCTGCCGTCAAACGCAGCCGCGGTAAGTCTTGGAATAGACAGGGTCCTTGCTGGAGCAGGTCCCTTCTTAGAGGTAGAGGCCACGGGTCCTCCGTGAGCATCTCTTGAAGTTCCGGGTACCAAGTCCTTCTTGGCCAATCCGGAGCCACGAGTATAGTTCTTACTCCCCTCCGTCTTATAATTCTCAGTACTTTTGGTATGAGAGGAAGAGGAGGGAACACATACACTGACTGGTACACCCACGGTGTTACCGGAGCGTCCACAGCTATTGCCTGAGGGTCCCTTGACCTGGCGCAATACCTGTCCAATTTTTTGTTTAGGTGGGACGCCATCATGTCCACCTTTGGTTTTCCCAACGGTTTACAATCATGTGGAAGACTTCTGGGTGAAGTCCCCACTCTCCCGGGTGGAGGTCGTGCCTGCTGAGGAAGTCTGCTTCCCAGTTGTCCACTCCCGGAATGAACACTGCTGACAATGCTATCACATGATTTTCCGCCCAGCGAAAAATCCTTGCAGCTTCTGCCATTGCCCTCCTGCTTCTTGTGCCGCCCTGTCTGTTTACGTGGGCGACTGCCGTGATGTTGTCCGACTGGATCAGCACCGGCTGACCTTGAAGCAGAGGTCTTGCTTGGCTTAGGGCATTGTAAATGGCCCTTAGCTCCAAAATATTTATGTGAAGTGATGTCTCCAGGCTTGACCACAAGCCCTGGAAATTTCTTCCCTGTGTGACTGCTCCCCAGCCTCGCAGGCTGGCATCCGTGGTCACCAGGACCCAGTCCTGAATGCCGAATCTGCGGCCCTCTAGAAGATGAGCACTCTGCAACCACCACAGGAGAGACACCCTTGTCTTTGGTGACAGGGTTATCCGCTGATGCATCTGAAGATGCGATCCGGACCATTTGTCCAGCAGGTCCCACTGAAAAGTTCTTGCGTGGAATCTGCCGAATGGAATTGCTTCGTAGGAAGCCACCATTTTTCCCAGGACCCTTGTGCACTGATGCACTGACACTTGGCCTGGTTTTAGGAGGTTTCTGACTAGTTCGGATAACTCCCTGGCTTTCTCCTCCGGGAGAAACACCTTTTTCTGGACTGTGTCCAGAATCATCCCTAGGAATAGAAGACGTGTCGTCTGGATCAGCTGCGATTTTGGAATATTGAGAATCCAACCGTGCTGCCGCAACACTACTTGAGATAGTGCTACCCCGACTACCAACTGTTCCCTGGATCTTGCCCTTATCAGGAGATCGTCCAAGTAAGGGATAACTAAAACTCCCTTCCTTCGAAGGAGTATCATCATTTCGGCCATTACTTTGGTAAAGACCCGGGGTGCCGTGGACAAACCAAACGGCAGCGTCTGAAACTGATAGTGACAGTTCTGTACCACAAACCTGAGGTACCCTTGGTGAGAAGGGTAAATTGGGACATGGAGATAAGCATCCTTGATGTCCAGAGACACCATATAATCCCCTTCTTCCAGGTTCGCAATCACCGCTCTGAGTGACTCCATCTTGAATTTGAACCTTTGTATGTAAGTGTTCAAGGATTTCAGATTTAAAATAAGTCTCACCGAGCCGTCCGGCTTCGGTACCACAAACAGCGTGGAATAATATCCCTTTCCCTGTTGTAGGAGGGGTACCTTGATTATCACCTGCTGGGAATACAGCTTGTGAATGGCTTCTGCTGCAGCCTTTTTCCTCTCCCTCTGCCACGGGGCAGAAATGAGGAGTCTTTTGCCCGCTTGTCCTTATGAGGCCTAAAGGACTGCGCCTGATGATACGGCGTCTTCTTATGTTGAGAGGCTACCTGGGGTAAAAATGTGGATTTCCCAGCCGTTGCCGTGGCCACCAGGTCTGTTAGACCTACCCCAAATAACTCCTCCCTTTTATAAGGCAATACTTCCATATGCCTTTTGGAATCAGCATCACCTGACCACTGTCTTGTCCATAACCCTCTTCTGGCAGAAATGGACAGCGCACTTACTCTTGATGCCAGTCGGCAAATATCCCTCTGTGCATCACGCATATATAGAAATGCATCTTTTAAATGCTCTATAGTCAGTAATATACTGTCCCTATCTAGGGTATCAATATTGTCAGTCAGGGAATCCGACCAAGCCACCCCAGCACTGCACATCCAGGCTGAGGCGATTGCTGGTCGCAGTATCACACCCGTGTGAGTGTATATACATTTTTAGGATATTTTCCTGCTTTCTGTCAGCAGGTTCCTTAAGGGCGGCCGTATCCAGGGACGGTAGTGCCACCTGTTTAGACAAGCGTGTGAGCGCTTTATCCACCCTAGGGGGTGTTTCCCAACGTGCCCTATCCTCTGGCGGGAAGGGGTATGATGCTAATAACTTTTTAGGAATTAACAGTTTTTATCGGGGGAAACCCACGCATCATCACACACTTCATTTAATTCCTCAGATGCAGGAAAAACTACCGGCAGTTTTTTCTCATCCAACATAATACCCTTTTTAGTGGTACTGGTATTATCAGAAATATGTAAAACATTTTCCATAGCCTCAATCATGTAACGTGTGGCCCTACTGGAAGTCACATTCGTCTCTTAATCGTCGACACTGGAGTCAGTATCCGTGTCGGCGTCTGTATCTGCCATCTGAGGTAACGGGCGTTTTAGAGCCCCTGATGGCTTTTGAGACACCTGGACAGGCACAGGCTGAGTAGCCGGCTGTCTCATGTCATCAATCTTTTGTAAAGAGCTGACACTATCACGTAATTCCTTCCATAAGCTCAGCCACTCAGGTGTCGACTCCCTAGGGGGTGACATCTCCATTACAGGCAATTGCTCCGCCTCCACACCATTTTCCTCCTCATACATGTCGACACAATTGTACCGACACACAGCACACACACAGGGAATGCTCTGATAGAGGACAGGACCCCACTAGCCCTTTGGGGAGATAGAGGGAGAGTATGCCAGCACACACCAGAGCGCTATATATATACAGGGATAACCTTATAGAAGTGTTTTTCCCCTTATAGCTGCTGTTTTATTAATACTGCGCCTAATTAGTGCCCCCCCTCTCTTTTTTAACCCCTTTCTGTAGTGTAGTAACTGCAGGGGAGAGCCAGGGAGCTTCCCTCCAACGGAGCTGTGAGAGAAAATGGCGCCAGTGTGCTGAGGAGATAGGCTCCGCCCCTTTTTTGCTGACTTTTCTCCCGCATTTTTATGGATTCTGGCAGGGGTTAAAATACATCCATATAGCCCTGGGGGTTATATGTGATGTATGTTTGCCAGCCAAGGTGTTTTTATTGCTGCTCAGGGCGCCCCCCCCCCCAGCGCCCTGCACCCTCAGTGACTGCAGTACGAGGTGTGTATGAGGAGCAATGGCGCACAGCTGCAGTGCTGTGCGCTACCTTGGTGAAGACTGATGTCTTCTGCCGCCGATTTTCCGGACCTCTTCTTGCTTCTGGCTCTGTAAGGGGGCCGGCTCTGGGACCGGACTCCGAGTTCTCCGTGTTCGGTCCCTCTGGAGCTAATGATGTCCAGTAGCCAAGAAGCCCAAGCTGGCTGCAAGCAGGTGAGTTTGCTTCTTCTCCCCTTAGTCCCTCGATGCAGTGAGCCTGTTGCCAGCAGGTCTCACTGAAAATAAAAAACCTAAAACTAAACTTTCACTAAGAAGCTCAGGAGAGCCCCTAGTGTGCACCCCTTCTCGGCCGGGCACAAAAATCTAACTGAGGCTTGGAGGAGGGTCATAGGGGGAGGAGCCAGTGCACACCAGGTAGTCCTAAAGCTTTACTTTTGTGCCCAGTCTCCTGCGGAGCCGCTATTCCCCATGGTCCTTATGGAGTTCCCAGCATCCACTAGGACGTCAGAGAAAAAGGGAGAGAGAGAGAGGGGGATAGAGAGAGACAGAGAGAGATGGGGTGAAGAGATGTATGGGTGTAGTGGCAGAGATAGGGAGAGAGAGAGGGGGTGGTAGAGAGAGACAGAGAGAGATGGGGTGAAGAGATGTATGGGTATAGTGCAGAGATAGGGAGAGAGAGAGAGAGAGAGAGGGGGGAGGTAGAGAGAGATGGGGTGAAGAGATGTATGGGTATAGTGCAGAGATAGGGAGAGAGAGAGAGAGAGAGAGAGAGAGAGAGAGAGAGAGGGGGGGGGGGGTAGAGAGAGACAGAGAGAGATGGGGTGAATAGATGTATGGGTGTAGTGGCAGAGATAGGGAGAGAGAGAGAGGGGGGTAGAGAGAGACAGAGAGAGAGGGGGGTGAATAGATGTATGGGTATAGTGCAGAGATAGGGAGAGGGAGAGAGAGAGAGAGAGAGAGAGAGAGAGAGAGAGAGAGAGAGAGAGAGAGGGGGGGGGGGTAGAGAGAGATGGGGTGAAGAGATGTATGGGTATAGTGCAGAGATAGGGAGAGAGAGAGAGAGGGAGAGAGAGAGAGAGGGGGGGGGTAGAGAGAGATGGGGTGAAGAGATGTATGGGTATAGTGCAGAGATAGGGAGAGAGAGAGGGGGTTGAAAGATATAGTGAAGCAAAAAAATTAAATAAGATTAAACAGAAAGCAAAGGAGAGTATATGTTTACTGAGAGAGAGAAAGAGAGAGAGAGAGAGAGAGAGAGAGAGAGAGAGAGAGAGAGAGAGAGAGGAATGAGATGAGGGAGGGTGATAGAGAGAGACAAGAGAGTGAAAAAGAGAGAAATAGAGAGATAGAGGAGAGAGATACATGAGAGAGAGAGAGAGAGGAGAGATACATTAGAGGGACATAAGAGACAGAGAAGAGAGAGAGAGAGACAGGGGAGGGGGGGGGGGGGTGGGGAGAGGGGAGAGGAAGGAGAGAGGGAGGGATAAGAAAATGACAAGGGGAAAATAAAAAAGTTGAGAGAGACATGATAGTGAGAGAGAGAGTGGAGAGGAGAGACAGGGGGTAGTATATGGATGGAGGGGGCACTGGTACAGGTATATGGAAGGAGGGGCACTGGTACAGGTATATGGATGGGACTGGTACAGGTATATGGAAGGAGGGGGCACTGGTACAGGTATATGGAAGGAGGGGCAATGGTACAGGTATATGGAAGGAAGGGGCACTGGTACAGGTATATGGAAGGAGGGGCACTGGTACAGGTATATGGGGGCACTGGTACAGGTATATGGAAGGAGGGGGCACTGGTACAGGTATATGGAAGGAGGGGCAATGGTACAGGTATATGGAAGGAGGGGGGCACTGGTACAGGTATATGGAAGGAGGGGCAATGGTACAGGTATATGGAAGGAGGGGGGCACTGGTACAGGTATATGGGGGTACTGGTACAGGTATATGGAAGGAGGGGCACTGGTACAGGTATATGGAAGGAGGGGCACTGGAACAGGTATATGGATGGAGGGGCACTGGTACAGGTATACGGATGGAGGAGGCAGTGGTACAGGTATACGGATGGAGGGGGCGCTGGAACAGGTATACGGATGGAGGAGGCACTGGTACAGGTATACGGATGGAGGGGGCATTGGTACAGGTATACGGATGGAGGGGGCATTGGTACAGGTATACGGATGGAGGGGCCCCTGGTACAGGTATACGGATGGAGGGGGCATTGGTACAGGTATACGGATGGAGGGGGGCACTGGTACAGGTATACGGATGGAGGGGGCACTGGTACAGGTATACGGATGGAGGGGGCACTGGTACAGGTATATGGGGGCATTGGTACAGGTATACGGATGGAGGGGCACTGCTACAGGTATACGGATGGAGGGGGCACTGGTACAGGTATACGGATGGAGGGGCACTGGTACAGGTATATGGAAGGAGGGGGCACTGGTACAGGTATATGGGGGGCACTGGTACAGGTATATGGGGGCACTGGTACAGGTATATGGAAGGAGGGGCACTGGTACAGGTGTATGGGGGCACTGGTACAGGTATATGGAAGGGGAGGGCACTGGTACAGGTATATGGATGGAGGGGGCACTGGTACAGGTATATGGGGGCACTGGTACAGGTATATGGGGGCACTGGTACAGGTATATGGAAGGAGGGGCACTGGTACAGGTATATGGGGGCACTGGTACAGGTATATGGATGGAGGGGGCACTGGTACAGGTATATGGGGGCACTGGTACAGGTATATGGGGGCACTGGTACAGGTATATGGAAGGAGGGGCACTGGTACAGGTATATGGATGGAGGGGGCACTGGTACAGGTATATGGATGGAGGGGGCACTGGTACAGGTATATGGGGGCACTGGTACAGGTATATGGAAGGAGGGGCACTGGTACAGGTATATGGATGGAGGAGGCACTGGTACAGGTATATGGGGGCACTGGTACAGGTATATGGAAGGAGGGGGCACTGGTACAGGTATATGGATGGAGGGGGCACTGGTACAGGTATATGGAAGGAGGGGCACTGGTACAGGTATATGGGTGCACTGGTACAGGTATATGGATGGAGGGGGCACTGGTACAGGTATATGGGGGCACTGGTACAGGTATATGGATGGGACTGGTACAGGTATATGGAAGGAGGGGCACTGGTACAGGTATATGGATGGAGGGGGCACTGGTACAGGTATATGGATGGAGGGGGCACTGGTACAGGTATATGGATGGAGGGGGCACTGGTACAGGTATATGGATGGCACTGGTACAGGTATATGGAAGGAGGGGCACTGGTACAGGTATATGGATGGAGGGGGCACTGGTACAGGTATATGGAAGGAGGGGCACTGGTACAGGTATATGGGGGTACTGGTACAGGTATATGGATGGCACTGGTACAGATATATGGAAGGAGGGGCACTGGTACAGGTATATGGAAGGAGGGGGCACTGGTACAGGTATATGAGGGCACTGGTACAGGTATATGGGGGCATTGGTACAGGTATATGGAAGGGGGGGGCACTGGTACAGGTATATGGATGGAGGGGGCACTAGTACAGGTATATGGATGGAGGGGGCACTGGTACAGGTATATGGATGGAGGGGGCACTGGTACAGGTATATGGGGGCACTGGTACAGGTATATGGATGGGACTGGTACAGGTATATGGAAGGAGGGGCACTGGTACAGGTATATGGATGGAGGGGGCACTGGTACAGGTATATGGATGGAGGGGGCACTGGTACAGGTATATGGATGGAGGGGGCACTGGTACAGGTATATGGTGGCACTGGTACAGGTATATGGATGGCATTGGTACAGGTATATGGAAGGAGGGGCACTGGTACAGGTATATGGATGGAGGGGGCACTGGTACAGGTATATGGAAGGAGGGGCACTGGTACAGGTATATGGGGGTACTGGTACAGGTATATGGATGGCACTGGTACAGGTATATGGAAGGAGGGGCACTGGTACAGGTATATGAGGGCACTGGTACAGGTATATGGGGGCATTGGTACAGGTATATGGAAGGGGGGGCACTGGTACAGGTATATGGGGGCATTGGTACAGGTATATGGAAGGGGGGGCACTGGTACAGGTATATGGATGGAGGGGGCACTAGTACAGGTATATGGAAGGAGGGGCACTGGTACAGGTATATGGGGGCACTGGTACAGGTATATGGGGGCACTGGTACAGGTATATGGATGGAGGTGGCACTGGTACAGGTATATGGATGGAGGGGGCACTGGTACAGGTATATGGGGGCACTGTTACAGGTATATGGAAGGAGGGGCATTGGTACAGGTATATGGGGGCACTGGTACAGGTATATGGAAGGAGGGGGCACTGGTACAGGTATATGGATGGAGGGGGCACTGGTACAGGTATATGGGGGCACTGGTACAGGTATATGGAAGGAGGGGCACTGGTACAGGTATATGGATGGAGGGGGCACTGGTACAGGTATATGGAAGAAGGGGCACTGGTACAGGTATATGGATGGAGCGGGCACTGGTACAGGTATATGGATGGAGGGGGCACTGGTACAGGTATATGGGGGCACTGGTACAGGTATATGGATGGGACTGGTACAGGTATATGGATGGAGGGGGCACTGGTACAGGTATATGGATGGAGGGGGCACTGGTACAGGTATATGGGGGAACTGGTACAGGTATATGGATGGAGGAGGCACTGGTACAGGTATATGGATCGAGGGGGCACTGGTACAGGTATATGGGGGCACTGGTACAGGTATATGGAAGGAGGGGGCACTGGTACAGGTATATGGATGGAGGGGGCACTGGTACAGGTATATGGATGGAGGGGGCAATGGTACAGGTATATGGATGGAGGGGGCACTGGTACAGGTATATGGGGGAACTGGTACAGGTATATGGATGGAGGAGGCACTGGTACAGGTATATGGATGGAGGGGGCACTGGTACAGGTATATGGGGGAACTGGTACAGGTATATGGATGGAGGGGGGCAATGGTACAGGTATATGGATGGAGGGGGCACTGGTACAGGTATATGGGGGAACTGGTACAGGTATATGGATGGAGGCGGCACTGGTACAGGTATATGGATGGAGGGGGCACTGGTACAGGTATATGGGGCACTGGTACAGGTATATGGATGGAGGAGGCACTGGTACAGGTATATGGATGGAGGGGGCACTGGTACAGGTATATGGGGGCACTGGTACAGGTATATGGAAGGGGGGGCACTGGTACAGGTATATGAGGGCACTGGTACAGGTATATGGGGGCATTGGTACAGGTATATGGAAGGGGGGGGGCACTGGTACAGGTATATGGATGGAGGGGGCACTAGTACAGGTATATGGAAGGAGGGGCACTGGTACAGGTATATGGGGGCACTGGTACAGGTATATGGGGGCACTGGTACAGGTATATGGATGGAGGTGGCACTGGTACAGGTATATGGATGGAGGGGGCACTGGTACAGGTATATGGGGGCATTGTTACAGGTATATGGAAGGAGGGGCATTGGTACAGGTATATGGGGGCACTGGTACAGGTATATGGAAGGAGGGGGCACTGGTACAGGTATATGGATGGAGGGGGCACTGGTACAGGTATATGGGGGCACTGGTACAGGTATATGGAAGGAGGGGCACTGGTACAGGTATATGGATGGAGGGGGCACTGGTACAGGTATATGGAAGAAGGGGCACTGGTACAGGTATATGGATGGAGGGGGCACTGGTACAGGTATATGGGGGCACTGGTACAGGTATATGGATGGGACTGGTACAGGTATATGGATGGAGGGGGCACTGGTACAGGTATATGGATGGAGGGGGCACTGGTACAGGTATATGGGGGAACTGGTACAGGTATATGGATGGAGGAGGCACTGGTACAGGTATATGGATCGAGGGGGCACTGGTACAGGTATATGGGGGCACTGGTACAGGTATATGGAAGGAGGGGGCACTGGTACAGGTATATGGATGGAGGGGGCACTGGTACAGGTATATGGATGGAGGGGGCAATGGTACAGGTATATGGATGGAGGGGGCACTGGTACAGGTATATGGGGCACTGGTACAGGTATATGGATGGAGGAGGCACTGGTACAGGTATATGGATGGAGGGGGCACTGGTACAGGTATATGGGGGAACTGGTACAGGTATATGGATGGAGGGGGCAATGGTACAGGTATATGGATGGAGGGGGCACTGGTACAGGTATATGGGGGAACTGGTACAGGTATATGGATGGAGGAGGCACTGGTACAGGTATATGGATGGAGGGGGCACTGGTACAGGTATATGGGGGCACTGGTACAGGTATATGGATGGAGGAGGCACTGGTACAGGTATATGGATGGAGGGGGCACTGGTACAGGTATATGGGGGCACTGGTACAGGTATATGGAAGGAGGGGGCACTGGTACAGGTATATGGGGGAACTGGTACAGGTATATGGATGGAGGAGGCACTGGTACAGGTATATGGATGGAGGGGGCACTGGTACAGGTATATGGGGGAACTGGTACAGGTATATGGATGGAGGAGGCACTGGTACAGGTATATGGATCGAGGGGGCACTGGTACAGGTATATGGGGGCACTGGTACAGGTATATGGAAGGAGGGGGCACTGGTACAGGTATATGGATGGAGGGGGCACTGGTACAGGTATATGGATGGAGGGGGCACTGGTACAGGTATATGGAAGGAGGGGCACTGGTTACAGGTATATGGAAGGAGGGGGCACTGGTACAGGTATATGGATGGAGGGGGCACTGGTATAGGTATATGGATGGAGGGGGCAATGGTACAGGTATATGGAAAGAGGGGGCACTGGTACAGGTATATGGATGGAGGGGGCAATGGTACAGGTATATGGATGGAGGGGGCACTGGTACAGGTATATGGAAGGAGGGGCACTGGTACAGGTATATGGAAGGAGGGGGCACTGGTACAGGTATATGGAAGGAGGGCGCACTGGTACAGGTATATGGATGGAGGGGGCACTGGTACAGGTATATGGAAGGAGGGCGCACTGGTACAGGTATATGGATGGAGGGGGCACTGGTAGAGGTATATTGAAGGAGGGCGCACTGGTACAGGTATATGGATGGAGGGGGCACTGGTACAGGTATATGGGGGCACTGGTACAGGTATATAGATGGAGGGGGCACTGGTACAGGTATATGGGGGCACTGGTACAGGAATATGGAAGGAGGGGGCACTGGTACAGGTATATGGATGGAGGGGGCACTGGTACAGGTATATGGGGGCACTGGTACAGGTATATGGAAGGAGGGGGCACTGGTACAGGTATATGGATGGAGGGGCACTGGTACAGGTATATGGAAGGAGGGGGCACTGGTACAGGTATATGGAAGGAGGGGGCACTGGTACAGGTATATGGATGGAGGGGGCACTGGTACAGGTATATGGGGGCACTGGTACAGGTATATAGATGGAGGGGGCACTGGTACAGGAATATGGAAGGAGGGGGCACTGGTACAGGTATATGGGGGCATTGGTACAGGTATATGAAAGGAGGGGGCACTGGTACAGGTATATGGGGGCACTGGTACAGGTATATGGGGGCACTGGTACAGGTATATATGGGTACTGGTACAGGTATATGGATGGAGGGGGCACTGGTACAGGTATATGGGGGCACTGGTACAGGTATATGGGGGCACTGGTACAGGTATATGGAAGGAGGGGCACTGGTACAGGTATATGGATGGAGGGGGCACTGGTACAGGTATATGGATGGAGGGGGCACTGGTACAGGTATATGGGGGCACTGGTACAGGTATATGGAAGGAGGGGGCACTGGTACAGGTATATGGGGGAACTGGTACAGGTATATGGAAGCAGGGGCACTGGTACAGGTATATGGGGGCACTGGTACAGGTATATGGGGCACTGGTACAGGTATATGGGGGCACTGCTGCTGGTAATACGTCACTGACTGTCACTGATGAAAAGTTGTCTCCCTGTCCTGTCAGTAATTGCCCCTGCCCGCAGCAGCCCTCAGTTAACCCTCCCTGTGCCGGGCTGCAGAGTGCAGCGTGTGAGGGGGGGAGTGCCCGGTGTGAGTGTGAGTGCTGCACTCTCTCTCTCTCTGCTCCATCACCAGCAGTTACTCCCCGGCTGCGGTTGCTAAGGAAACGGCCGCATGGCAACCGGCTGAGAGCCTGGGGGCCGTGCGCTGCCGCAGCCGCTCATTCTCCAGCACCAGCAGCAGCAGCAGCACCGAGCCTCCTCCTCCTCCTCCCGCTCCGGATCCTCCTCCCGCTCCGCCGCCGCCGCCGCCGCTGCCAGGGATCCCGGGCTGACAGGGGCAGCCCCGGCAGTGATGGACATGATGATGTTGGTGCAGGGAGCCGCTTGCTGCACGAACCAGTGGCTGGCCGCCGTCCTCCTCAGCGTCTGCTGCCTGCTGCCCTCCTGCATGCCCGGCGGGCACAGCATGGACTACCCCCGGCCAGCGGACAGCAACCTGGTCGTCGTCAGGCAAGGAGAGACGGCTATGCTGAGGTAGGAGGCTGTGTGTGCTGTCATCCTCTGTGCTGCGCCCCTCCAGCCCGGGGAGTCATGCTCTGTGTTGCCCCCCGGCGCGGGGTGTGAAACTCTGCTGCCCCAGTCAGGGGTGTGATGCTCTGTGCTGCCCCAGTCAGGGGTGTGATGCTCTGTGCTGCCCCAGTCAGGGGTGTGATGCTCTGTGCTGCCCCTGTCAGGGGTGTGATGCTCTGCTGCCCCTGTCAGGGGTGTGATGCTCTTTACTGCCCCTGTCAGGGGTGTGATGGTTTCTGCTGCCCCAGTCAGGGGTATGATGGTTTCTGCTGCCCCAGTCAGGGGTGTGATGCTCTGCTGCCCCAGTCAGGGGTGTGATGCTCTGTGCTGCCCCAGTCAGGGGTGTGATGCTCTGTGCTGCCCCAGTCAGGGGTGTGATGCTCTGTGCTGCCCCAGTCAGGGGTGTGATGCTCTGTGCTGCCCCAGTCAGGGGTGTGATGGTTTCTGCTGCCCCAGTCAGGGGTGTGATGCTCTGCTGCCCCAGTCAGGGGTGTGATGCTCTGCTGCCCTCTCAGACTGGGGTGTGATTTCTGTGCTGCTCCCCTTCAGCCGGGGAGTGATGCACTGTGCCCCCTCAACCTGGGATGTAATACTCTGCTACCCCCATTTAGGGGTGTGATGCTTTGTGCCCCCCTCAACCTGGGGTGTAATGCTCTGTCTGCGCAGTCTGTGGTGTAATGTTCTGTATGTCCCCAGCTTTGGGTGTGATGCTCTGTGTTTCCCCAGCCAGGGGTACAATGCTCTGTGTCCCCAGCCCTGGGAGTGATGCTCTGTGTGCCCAGCCTGGGGTGTGATACTCTGTGTGTCCCCAGCCCTGGGAGTGATGCTCTGTGTGCCCAGCCTGGGGTGTGATACTCTGTGTGTCCCCAGCCCTGGGAGTGATGCTCCGTGTGCCCAGCCTGGGGTGTGATACTCTGTGTCCCCAGCCCTGGGAGTGATGCTCTGTGTGCCAGCCTGGGGTGTGATACTCTGTGTCCCCAGCCTGGGGTGTGATGCTCATTACTTCTGTCTCTAGTTCTTCATCCAGTCACTATACTACTACCCCCACCATTACCACTACTACCCCCACAACCACTACCCCCACCATTACCACTACTACCCCCACTACCACTATTACTACCCCCACCATTACCCCTACTACCACCAATACCTGTACTAGTACCCCCACCATTACCACTACCACAATACCCCTACTACTACCCCCACCATTACCACTACTACCCCCACCGCTCCTTGTTGCCTGGTCTGATGAGCCTGTAGGTGCCCCAGGTTTGTTATTGACGTGTGAGTGCCGGCTGATAGGGGGAGCTGTGCGGATAGGAAAGGCTCTGCTTTTGGGAAGAGAGTGTAAGTTGTGTAACTTGCGGAGAGAAGGGGTTAATTACTTTGCTTCCCTAGGCTTCGCTGAGGATGGCTCCGCTAACACTGCCTTATATACACTGCCGAACCATTGCTACTGCGGGGTTAATACCTACAATTGCATGGGTTAATGACTGCAGTTGCAAGGGTCAACAACTGCATTGCAAGAGTTAATTACTGCATTGCAAGGGCTAGTGGCTGCGCTGCAAAGGTTAATGGTTCCGTTGCAAGGGTTAATGGCTTCCTATAGCCATCCTGTATGTTGTTTGCTCTCATTGCTTGTATCCCTGTTACTCAATGATGGATAACACAACAGCAACACCTTCCAGTGCACATCAATTGTGTGTTTGTTATTTCCAACCGTCTGCACTCTGCTTGTACCCCAAAGCGCCCCCCCATACAACACCACTTGCTCATGCAGCGCAGTTGTAGAGATGCTTTGTGCATTTGCAGCCACTGGCCAACTCTCAGCGAGAGACTCTCTCCCCGATCTGCCAAATGCCTCCGAGGCTCTTCATCCATGCAAAGAGAATTCTTCAGCATTTGCAAATACACAACTGTTGTGCCCTGAGCAGTGTGTCCGTGGCTGGGATGTTCCCGTGTTGTATTAGCCTGTCTGTGTATTGCACATAGCAACCTCTGCTGTGATATTGTCACCGTCATTGCAAAATCCATCACCGCCAGTCCTGCGAGCAACACTCAAACTTGCTGCTGTCTGCTAATTGTGTATAAACCGTCTTACACTGAGCTGGTCTTTGCATCTTCCTAAGTCCTAATGAGGCAACCTACTGTAATGCTATGATCATTAGCTTGCTGGATTTACCAGTGCTGACGAGATTATACCTCCAGCCATTACTCCAGGTAGAGAGGGAGCACTCACTAAGCTCCTTGTCTTCTATTCAGTAATGACACTTCATAAAAAAACAAGTATACTGCCTGCACAGCACGTATATGTACAGGACACTGGTGACCAGCAAGCATTGGTTGTGTTACACTATCCCATTGGTACATGTTCATTTGCACAATCTATTGCCACTATTTAATTCATACATACTGTACATTAATTGCATGTCAACAGCCAGTCTCTGTGTGTTAGCTCTGACGATCATCTCACTGCACCTCTGATATATGATTCATTCAGGGCAAGAATATCATATAGATCTTACTGTATGGGTCATATATAAAGAAATTCTATCTATCTATCTATCTATCTATCTATCTATCTATCTATCTATCTATCTATCTATCTATCTATCTATCTATCTATCTATCTATCTATCTATCGGTTTGTAAATGTGCTGTTTTCATTGGATTCAGCCCTTACCCTACTTTGAGTCATTACCAGACGGAGATTATAGGCTAAACCTTACTAATGTCTTATCTTAATGAATGGTGTTCGCATATGGTGCTGAGAAGCTGTTGCAGCCCTGACAGGCTCTGTGCTGCCCCTTCCTGCTCACCGATGAATCCCCCCCCCCCCACCTTCCCCAACTTTCTGCATTTCTACTTGGAATTATCATCGATACTGTGTATTCCAGGTCCCATTTCTCCTCCATGTTGCAGTGTTGTCCTTTCACTTCTCATAAAAATAGACACAAATGTGTTTATCCGTCCTCACAGCCACTTTGATGTGTTCGCTTTTCGCCACAAGCGATGTGAATGTAATTACAATGCCGCCTGCCATTGGGACCTAGGTAGGGGTTTGTTTTGTCTTATTTAACATGATTAGCGCGGCATTGAATAAATATGCATAAGTGATTGGAGATGCTCACATTTTGATTGTTTTTATTGAATTTTTTTTAAATTTCTTTAAAAACCTGACTTTGTTTTTTTTTTTTCTAATTCAGAGCAGAAAAATTAACTCTTTGGGTAGCAGAACGATCTCAGACACATGGACTGTAAGCGCCGTTTGCACAGCATGTATCACGGACGGAATGGGTTAAGTCTTGGAATTAGGGTTTTGCTGTTCGGAATCGGCAAAGTGTCTGTGAAAGTGAGGTGTGATTCAGCAGAGACAGATAGGACTCAGAATGCAAGAGAATGGAGATTGCATTTATCTAATGTGCAATCCAGTGTGCACCCGTAGCCTGAGTACAAATCAGTCTGATCTCCTGTGTGTTGACCTCTAGTATAATGATGCATTTTCCTTGTTTTTATCTCTTTGCCCAGGATAATTTAGTAAATAGCTGTGCCGTAGCTTTGGCACTGTATTACGGTACATATAGCTCCTCTTGGCTGGCTGCAAATATTCAGGGTTTACCCTATTCGATACTGCAAAATTGAATTCACTTTCCATGCATGGCACAATGCACTTAAGTGTGTCATTTTATTTAGCTGTGCAGCCTGGAAACACATCCACGGTGAGATTTGTGTGTGTTTATCTTCAGTAGAGCCCTATCCAGTCTCCAGGATGCACTGTACCCAAATCCTTCTAGTCTTCCTCCCCTGCATCATCAAAGATATTCCTGTGTATTACCAGCATTTTGCATTGACAATAGCCTCAGCTCGATGAGATTTCACTCCGCCGGTGAGATGCAAGAATAAGATTAATGCAAACTGGGAGGCACGACCGCACTAGCTAACTGCATTTTGCTGGTCTTGATTTAGTTTTACATTCGTGCGGTTTTGCAAAATGCACAGGCGGAGCGCTCATTAAACCCTATTGCCGCAGATTGTCACTCTGCGATGGTTCCCGAAAATATGATCATTCAACTTCTCCACGGCCTGTAATTATGAAATACAGGCCCT